>NW_024065859.1:600000-1070652 GCF_014898295.1 Botrytis byssoidea | reverse complement strand
AAAAGCTTGAGTATATTGATTTATAAAACGATATAAAGAATTAAAGATATATTTTAATTATATTTATAATTTTTTAAAAAACTCTCTATAAGAATTCTAAACTTTTTGAAAAATGGTTTCGATTAATTACAAATATATAAGCGAAATATAGCATTTTAAATAGAGATTTCTATAATTTCAATAAAATAAACTTTATAATAAAAATTATATATATAGCAATAATTATTACTAATATTAAGAAATATAGCAGAAATAAATTAATATAGCTAGACAATCAAAAATGAATTATAATAATAATATATGGGAATAAAAAGAATAAAATTATTTCTTTATTTCTAATAATTCAAGGATAGATTTATTTTTTTAATTGATATATCAAAATCAATCTCTTTGTGAATTAAATTATCAAATCTATATCTAATAAATAAACAAATAATAAAACAAATTTAGAATAATTGATATATTTCGATAAGTATATTTAAAATCAAAAAAAGAATAAATATCGAATATTAATACTAAATAAGCATAAAAGCCATAAATCAATATTATTTCAAAACTATTATAAGAAAAATAATATTAAATATATATATTTATTATTATATTCAAGTTATTTAATTTAATTATTTGATATGAGTTATTTTAATAATTTAAAATATTTATATAGTAATTAAATTAATAGATTTATTAAGATACATATCAATTATATTTTGAAAATTAAATTCTTTATAGTTTTTAAAGCTATATATAAGAAATTAATTATTTTTAGAATATAAAATTAGAATATTAAGAAATAGGTTTAATTCTATTTAATTCTAAAATTATATTTTCGAAATTAAATATTCGAATTTATATATTTACCCTCTTTTTTTGTAATTTAAATTAATAGGTTTTTCAAATTCCTTATAATTTAATTGAAATTCTTTTTTAATTAATATTAATTAAATCTTGAATAATTTGTTATTAATTAAGCTTATTTATATTTATATTTGAAATTATATTAGTTTTAGTTAAAGGTATAGAGTAATTAGCTTATAAAAACATATTTTTGAATATAGAGATTTATATATTTTGAGTAGTAAATAAAATATTAAATAAGTGTCAATATATAAAAAAAACCTAATTATATTAAAAAAAAGTATTTATTAAAAAAAAGTATTTATTAAAAAAAAGTATTTATTAAAAAAAAGTATTTATTAAAAAAAAGTATTTATAAAAAAAAAGTATTTATTAAATAAAAAGCTTTTGATATATTATCTTAGTAAAAAATTAATATTTAAATTTAATATAATAAATATTAAAAAAAGAATAAATTTAATAAAAAAACATTTTTTATTCAATATTATAATAAATATGGAAAAATAGATTATAATATAAGAATCTATTAAAATAATATAATAGATTTTAGATTATTAAATTCTAAATAGTTTTAATTAATTAATTTAATTATTATTAAATAATATGAGTTTGAAAGTCTAAATTGAGGTAAAAGTGGTGTACACACTAATATAATACACACACTAATAAACTATGTTATTTATTTAATATTATAATATTGTTTTTATTAAATTATATTATTTATGTTATTACAATAAATTAAAAAATACTTTAAGTTAATATATAATTATAATATATACTTTATAAGCTTATTATATAATATATTAATTATACATAAAAATATATTTTTGGATTTTGTTATATATTTCATAAATATTTATAAATTCTATGGAAATAAATTGTAGATTTTTATATTACTTCTATTAATCAAAATAAATATTATTTTCTTTAAATATAAAAGTGATATTATTAAATTTCAATGGATAATCCAGAGTTAGTTTTTCTTAATTCTTAATTATAAAATGAATCTATTTGAATCACTTATTCTTAGTTTATATAAATATATTATTCCTAATAATAAATATATTATTTATTTGAAATCCTATAATACTAAATTCAATTCTCTTATTATTAATATACAAAAGATAAGAATTATATATAAATTACTATATTTTAAGCTTTTTATAATAATAAATATGATATATTCTAAATTAATAATTTTCTATATTTAGAATATTATATAATAATTTAATAATAAATAGAATGTATTAATTAGCAAATTTATTTCTTTTAGAATATAAATATAAAAAAAATATATTGAATTTATATTTCGAATATATATATTATATTATTTTTTTAAATATTTATAGCTAATAAAATTAAAATGTATTAATATAATTATTTTATTAATATTATTATATATTTAAATAATTAATTTTGATTTATAAAATTTAATATTTATATCTTTATTCTTAATTTTATTAATAAATTATAATTTAAATATATATATTTTTAAAGAAATATTTAATAATAATATAATCTCGAATATATTTTTAACCATCAATTTATTAATTTCCTTTTTTCTAAATTCTTTATATATAATTGAATTTTTAAAATTAATAATAAAATAATTAAAATATTAATCTTATATATAAATCCAAATTTGAAATATACTTATTTATAGAAAAGATATTAATATAAATATTTAATTATTTTTGAATAAATCCAAAAAAAGCTTTTTAAGATTTGTAATATATATAATAAATGTATAAAAAATATATAAAGAATAAATAATCAAATTTTACTAGATTTTAATAAAATTATTTTATATTTATTAAAATAATCTGAAATATAATTGATTTAATTAATTTAATCAATTTAATTAATTTAATTGATTTAATAGTAAGACTTTATTAATATAGATTTGAATCTTATAAATTTATAAAATAGATTGAGTATATATATCTTATTATTTATATTAAATAATAGGAATAATTCTTTTTATTTATTAAAAGCTATTTTATAATTATTTTTTTAAATTAAAAATAATATTATTTAATAACAAATTATAAAATATAGTTGTAAAGAAACTATTATATATATTTAAAGCTTTTTGTATATATATAAAACTATAAAATTTGTAAACCTTTATTATAACTTTAGAGATTATAATAATTCATTATTAAATAATAAATATTAAAAGATTATTCTCAATAATACAAGGGAATATACTAAAAACAAATAATATAGATATTAAACTATTAAATTTAATAATATTATTAATAATTTTTATAGTTAATCGAAATATAATTGCTTTATTAATATCTAAATTATAAATTTTATTATAAATAATTTTATAAGATTTTTATAATAATATATAAAATCTCTTAATAATATTAATAGAATAATATATTTCTACAAAAATTGTTTTTATTTGAATAAATATTAATATAATATATTATTATAATTCTTTTTTGATCAAATTAATATTAATATTATAAATAATATATTTTAATAATTCAATATATATATTGATTTAGTATTTATAAAATTTGTTTTATATATATTTTATAAATATATTATTTACTTATTGAATGATTTGAAAATATATTACTTTATTAATAATATATAAAATAAGATTATCTTTGATATAAAATATATTAATAAATATTATATAATTGAATTCAAAATTCTTATTGAATAAAAAGAATTTGAATTTATTAAATGATTTATTATAAATTATTTAATAATAATAAAACTTAATAAATTATTTAACTATTTTAAAATCTTCATTATTTATAGTAAATACTTTAATTGTTAATATATAAATACTTATAATATTATTAAAATTAGTTATTATTAAAAAATTATTATAAGTATTTATTAATATAAAGAATATTTTCAATTTTTTTTTTGAAATTGTTTATATTAATAAAATTGTTAAAAGGAATAGAAGTTACTGGTGCTAAGCACGTGTAGTGATTAGTAATACAGTTACCTAAACGGGCTAGATTAGATGAATTATAGACAGGCATATTGATCCTTTTATATAATATTATAAAAGAATTAATATATTTATACACAAAACTATATAATTAATATAGAGATCTCTTTTATTTAATTTTTTAATAGGTTATGAGATCTGATTAGCATGACCTTTGAATATAATTAACGCAATTATTATTATAATCCAATTTATAGAATTGAAAAGTATATAGTATTATTCTACAACCAGTACATAATACTATAATCATTATTATTATTAATTTGTGGAGTTAAAAAAGTATGCAATATTATTTACAAATAAATATATATGTAGTATAATAGAAAGTATATGGTATTAATTGTATTTATATTTATAATTTATATAAACCTATTTATATAGAAAAAGGGGAAGAAAATCTTATAAATTTTTTATATAGATATCAAAATGAATAAAACCAAAGAGCAAATAAAAAGTATTCTGAATTTTATTTAAAAGATTTATAATCAATAATTTCGATAAATGAAAATATAATTAAAAGGAAAGAATTGGTTTTATATAATTGAGTTTATATTGCAAGAGTATACTAAGATTAGAGAAATTGAAATAAAAGTTAATAATACTAAAGTTTTTTTAATCCTTAAAGAAAGCAAAATTGTGAATATTAGATTTAATCTAAATAAGAAGGCCAAATATTTGAAAGATGAAGCTAATATATTATTATATATATACAAATTATTCAATAATAATAATAAAGCATTTGTTAATAAATACAATATAATACAAATATTATAAAACTATCTGAAATCAAAATACTCAAAAATTAATAATATTATAACTAATTTATATTTAATAATAATTCAAATATTCATCTTTAAATTTATTAATTATCTAGAAATAATTGTTATTAAAGCCTAAAATAAATTAAAAAAATATTAATGTAAGTTTAATATTGCTAATTCTATATTTAAGGATTTATATAAAAACAAAGTTTTATTTTTAATTCTGACTAAAAGTTTTTTAAACAAATATCAAATAACAATTAATACTATAAGTATTTAAAATATATTAGTAATAGAAAATAAAATCGAATATCTCATTATTAAAGAATTTAGTATTTAAGAAATAGAATAAGCCTATATTACTAATAAAAAGTATATAATCTCAAATCAATAAAAAAATAATAAAGAATTAAATCCATTAATATAACAAAATCAAAAGAAAATAGTTAATATTTATGCTTATTATTTCTATAAACAAAAGAATTATTTTCTATATGATTACAAAGATTTCGCATTTGCATAAACTTTGATTTGTAAATATTATAAAGCTTAATAATAAAAAACAATATTTAAAAAAACAATTAAAATATTATTTTTTAAGAAAAAGAGTAATCAAATTTACCTTACAAATAATGAAAATCTTTCAATTAATCTCAATTCATCAAAAAACAAAGAAGAATCTAATAATGAAAAATATCATATCTCTAAAGAATTTATTTATAAAATCACCCCTTCTTATTAATACACAAATACTAATGTTTCCTTATATATATCTAACCAACTTTTCTTTTTTAAAGATATTAAGAAGATAAAGAGAAAGATAATAAAAGTTGATGGGAAAATTATATACTATAATCAAATAAATACTATTATAATAAAACTAGAAAATAATAGTATAATTTTACTTTCAAAAATATTATATATACTGAAACTAGGAATCAATCTTTTCTCTAATAAAAAGATTTATGAAATTAGATTTAAAAGCAAATTCAATTTAGATTATATATATTTTTAAAAAAATGGAATAAATATTATTAAAACAAAAATGAATAAAGAAATTTATATAATTTTAAATATTACAAAAAAATATAAAAATATTGTTCTATAAAATATAAAGATTATTAATAATATTGAGTCAAATAAGATTACTCTAGATATTTCTTTAGATAAAATTAAAAAGGATCTAAAAACTTATCTATTATAATATAAACAATTCAACCATTTTAATCCAAAGAAAATACAGAATCTCCATAAAATTATAATATTAGAAAAACTAATTAAAATTCTATTTAAAATCCTTATATACAAAATATATATATTTATCAAAATAAAGAATTTAATTCCGAAATAATTCAGTTTTTATAAAACGAAAAGATTAGAGCTTATTCATTTCAATATTGCTGGCCTATTTCCAAAATTCTTATAAGGAAATCACTATTTTCTATTGATTATAAACAGCTGAACAAAAATAAATTGGATTTTGATTTTGAAAATAAAAAATAAAACTATATTAAGATTAAAGAAATAGAAAATTAAATTAGAATTTGATATTAATAATAAGATAGTAGCTATCCAAACTAATAATATACTAAAGTTAATTCAAACTGTTAAAGAATAGAACTCTAGGATCCAATCAGAATTGACTATTATAGTATTATTTTATTAGAATAAAGTTATTAAGAGAAATATTAGTATTATTGAAGCCAATATAAAAATTATATTAAAAGAAACTGAATTACTATTAGAATTCTGGAATAAAGTTATTAAATATAATATATATTATAGAAATAAAACAAATATTAGACCAATTATCAACAATAGTATTATTAATTTAATTGAAATATTCATAAGATTAACCCCGAATATTAATTATTATAGAATATGGGGAAACAAATGTTATATATATATTAATCTAAAGATAATCTTAAAAAATTAATAATATAATAAATTACAAAATACAATTCAAATAAACATTTTTATAAAATATTTATATATAATTAATAAATATATTAGAATATATTTATTAAAGCTAGATTATATTATATAAGTAAATTAAATAATTATAAATAAATTCAAAAGAGAGAAAGACTTAGATTTGAGAATAAGAAATTTTATATTAAAACCTCAAGATATAAAGAATATTATTTCTAATAAAAAATCTAGAAATAAATTTTATAAAATATAAGAAATATAAGAATTTTTATTTAAATTCTTATAAAATATTGTTATTTTTAAATCCCCGAAAGTTGTAATTCTTAATATATTCAAAGTTAATAATATTCAAAAATTTAATAAAAATAATAAAAAAAATATTATAGAAATCAATCTATTTATAAAACTGATTTTATTTCTAGAAACAAAAAAGATAGAGATATTAAATATAATATCTGAAATCAATAAATCTTTAATAGAAACTCTAATTATATTTATAAATATAGATTTTTTTAAAAAATATTTTTTTCAAAAATATAAATAAGATAATAATAAATTAAATGAATATATTCAAAAATTGATAAAAGTAATAATAATAATACTCTTAACAAACCCAGATGGAAATATTATCGAATATGTTATAATTTTTATACTCCTTATATTAAGGGTCGATTTAAATATTAAAATAAAAGTGTTTGAAAATATTTAAATGATTTTGGGAAGCTTTATAAATAAGGATATAGTTTTCTTTATAGAACAGATTTTAGAAATCCTTATTTCTATTATATATAATTAGGCAATCTCAAATTCTAAATATAATAAAAAATAGAAGTAAGCTGTTTAAGAGGAAATCAGTTTATTAATCAAAAATAGTATTTGGGAAGAGTATATTTTATTGAAAGGAGGGAATCTTATTTTAACAAAATAGGTATTTACAATAAAGATAAAGAATAATAAAATTGAGAGATTCAAAGTATAATTAATAGTAAAAGATTTTAATTAAGTTTTTAGAAAAGATTATAATAAAATCTTTGTTTTTATAATACAATTTGATATACTTTACTTAATTTTAATAATTATTGTAAAGAAAAACTTGAAATACTAGCATTTCGATATAAAGAATACTTTTATAAAATTCCATTTCAAGAAAAAGATATATTTTATATTATTTCAAAAAGTTAATATATTAAATAAATATGTTTTATATATATTACAAAGTTTATATAATCTTAAATAAATTAAATAAAATTGGAATCAATTTTTAAAATCTAAATTAATTAATTAAAGCTTTATTTAAAGTTTATCGATTTATATTTATATATTTATACTATTCGATAATTCAATTTATTAATTTATATTAATAATATAATTACCTTCTCGATTTAAAAGATTAATTCAATTAATTCTTTATAATACTCTTCTTATATTTTCATATTAAAAACCTAAAGAAAATTAGCAAAATTCTAGGTATTAAGATTATAAGAAATTGAATAAATAGATCACTTATATTAAACCAAAAAGAATATTTAAAAATTATGCTTATAAAATTCGAAATTTTATATATTTAGTATTATATTAAAAAGATATTTATTATTGATTACTTATATTTACAACCAATTATAAAAAACAATAAATTAATCAATATTATCAAATATCAATAAACTATAGATAGCCTTATTTATTTAATAATATATACAAAACCAAACATCTCTTTCGTATTAGACCAACTATTATAATATATAACAAAGTTAGCGAAATATCATAAAATAAAAATAAAGAATTTAATATAATATCTAAAAACTATAATCACTTAGAAACTTAAATATAAACCTAAAGAAATATAATATTAAATTATAAAGGAATATAACCTATTAGTAAATACTATAAAAATCTTTATTAATATAAACTAAATAAATAATTAATATAATCAAAAAAGTATTTTTAGAGGAATTATTATATTCTATAAAAAACCAATATTATAAACTAATAAAAAGCAGAATTCAATAACAATATTGAATACTAAATCCGAATATATATCAATAATAATATTCATTAAGCAAAGAAAATGATTAATTTAAATACTCAGAAATCTTAAAAAAGCAGAATATATATCTATACACAAAAATATTATTCAATTACTAAACAATAACCAAAAAATAATAACTTTATTGAGAATCTATATCTATATAAATAATCAAAGTATATTGATATATACTATTATTTTATTAAAAATCTTATTAAAAAAAAAAAGATAATAATTAATTACATTAATATATTAGATATAATAGTAAATAGAATAACTAACTCTCTAGCAAAAGTAATATTCAAAAGATTCAAGGATATATTAGAATTGAGATTATAAAAATACAAAAGATTAGAAGATCAAAAATAATAACTCTAATAAAGGAATATTAAAAGAAATAGAAATTATTAGTGTTAAGTATATATAATAATTAATAATACAGTTATCTAAACAGGCTAGATTAGATAAATTATAAACAGGTATATTAATCCCTTTATATAATACTATGGGAGGATTAATATGCTTACACGCGGACTATATAGTCAATATAGAGGCCTCTTCTACTCAATCTTTTATAAAGAATTAATTATATTATGATTATTATTATTTATTATTATTATTATTATTATTATATATATTCTTATTATTTTATTATATTATATTATTATTATTATTATTATTATTATTTATTATTATTTATTATTATTATTATATTATTATTATTATATTATTATTTCTTATTATTATTATTATATATTATTATTATTATTATCTTATTATATTATTATTATTATTATTATTATTATTATTATTCTTATATTATTATTATTTGATTATTTTTTTGTTTATTATTAATAAGAAATTGATTATATTGTTTTATAAAGCTTTTATCATTAAGATTATTATATTTAATATAATAATTTATTTTAAATCAATTTCTTTTTTATATATATTTATAATATTTATAGTCCTTTTTCTTATAATTAGGAAAATAATAATTTTTCTTTTTCTATTAAATAATATAGAAAAAAATTATTAATCAATATATTAATTATAAGATTTTCAAAAAAAAGAATTTAAAGATTTTGAAGATTTATTATTATAAAAATATTAATTTATACGAAATTTCTTAATCAATATGATTTATTTAGAAATATTTTTTAAAAAATAATATATTAAAGAAAATATAAATTTATTATTATATTAAATATTTCTGAAAATTTATATTCGATTTTTTTTTAATATAGATTTTGAAAATAATATTGTTTTATTTGAAAAGTTATTTTAACATATTTAGATTCTTTAAAATTATTATTATATTTTATATAAATCTTAATATAAATCAAGAAGATTGTTTAGATTTATTTATAATATTCTTTAATTATATTTAAAAGTATAATCAAGAAAATTATATAATTATTTTAGATATCTAAATACTTTATAATAATATTTCTTAAATATAGAAATCTTTAAATTAAAAAAATCATTAATATCTTTATATCTATTATTATCTTTATAGATTTTTGAAAAATCAATAAAAATAATTTTGATTATATTAATTATTATTCTAATATTTTTGTAATTAAAATAATCAAAATAATTATAATTTCTATTATTTCTATTACTATTATTATCTTTACTACTATTATCATTTTTATTATTACCTTAATTATTTTTATTATCAGAATTATCTAAATTATTATTTTTATTATTAAATAATTTTATAAAAATATTCATTAATAAATCTTTATTAAATTTCAATAAAATTAAATAACTAATTATATTATTATTCAAAAGTTCAACAAAAGAATCGGTAGAGGATTTAGTTTGAGTTTTTATATTAAATCTAATAAGAAAATTAACTCATTTTATAAATATAAAAGATTATATTTTGTTAATCTAATATTCTAAAAGTTATTCCTTAATTTAATCATAACATTTTTTATACAAAAATATCCTAATAAAAGTATTCTTAATATTCAAATTAAAATCAATATATATCCTATAATATTATAAAAATCTCCAGAAATCATATAATATTAATTTATTATCATTTTTAATCTAAAATTATTAAATAATTTCAAAATTATATATAATTATTTTTTAAAGAAATATATTAATGATTTTTGTTTTGAATATATAATAATTCTAAATTAAAAATAATTATTAATATAATATTTAATTACAAATTGAAATATAAACTCTTTATGAAATTATTTAATTATAAAGAAATCCTTTAAAAATTTTTTTCTAGAAATCTTCTTTAAATTTTATATTTCTTAAATTATCTTTTTTTTATTCTAGAGAACTTTGGTTTTTAGAAGTATAATTTTATTATAATAAAAGTGAAAAAAAGCATTATTTAATTCTTTATAGAACTTATAATTATTATCTTATAATAAATTGATATTAGTAATATTGTTATAAACTCCTATAATTGTAGGTATAAATAGATTAGATTATTTATTTAATAAATTTATTCGAAATATTATAAAATTAATAATAGAAATAAAAGAATAAAAATAAAAAAAATATTTTAAATAATTAATTTTTGAAATAATTTATAATATTATTAATTAGTATTGATTTAAAAAAAATATGGAAAATATAATATCTATATATTTATAGGTTTTATATATCTAATTATATTTTATCTAAAGAATTAGCTATATAGAAAAGTAATAGACCTTATATAAATATTATTGAAAAAGCTAATCTCTTTTGTATTCACTTAAACCCTTTGATATAATAGCTATTATATTAAAGTCATTCCTTTGAAGTCATTCCTTTAAAGTGAATACCCTTATTCGCACATTTTGTTTCATTGTTTATAACTTTATTTATATTTGAATGATATTATTACGATCAACTGGCGTAGGGTTTTCGGAGGCACGTGATATCGGCTCTATAGGCCTACTCCGAGTCGACACCAATTTATATACGATTAGAATTATATAGGATTCTTATAGTTCAGAAAGAATAATGAAAAGTCTTTGTGTTATATTACATCTAACTGATTTACTACTATTATCCACTCTAACAGATGTAATTTAGAATGAACTAGATTATATAAGAAAGCGAATTAGATATCCTTCATCTAAGCTCGATATAAATATGTTTTTATAATTTTAATATGACTGATGTTGGAAGTTGTGGCACGTGCGCTACGCTACTGTGCATATATCACTTCCACTTCGTAGTTAGATTTTACCTTAGTACAATTAATCTACATAGTTAATAATATATACATTCCACTGGCCTGCTCCTTTATTGTGAACAACTAATGTCAACATTTTATTTAGTAAAATATTATATAGATGTTAGACAATACAATAGAAACATTAAAGTTTCCTTTAAATTTCTATTTTTATTCAATAAAAATTATCGTTTGATCTTTAAAACTTATAATAATATAAGAATGTTATTCTCAATCATCTTTTCATGATATTAACATCATGTTATATTATATCAAGTATCGAATTCAATGACTAAAGACTGAAAACTTAAAATTAAAATATCTAAATTATTTTCTTATAAAATCTCGTTTACTATAATTTGTATTATGATTAATATAATGATTGTTTATTAGATACTTTATATTTAAAGTAATTCTGAAATATCTATTATTCTTATTATTCTTATTATTCTTATTATTCTTATTATTCTTATTATTCTTATTCTTCTTATTCTTCTTATTCTTCTTATTCTTCTTATTCTTTAATCGAAATGAATTGATTTGAAAAAATTTCGTACTTTTAATCAACAAATTCTTTTTCAAATACTTTTTTATTTACAAAATGGAAACTTTATATCATCCTAAGTAATTTTTTCTTGAATAAAAAAATAGAGAATTTTATAGAATTTTGACATTATTAATAGACCTAATAGAGAAGAGAGAGACTTATTCATTTATATAGATCATTAATTATTCATTAAAAATGCCTTGTAGATATACTAAGACTAGAGATTTAAAAGTTATAATCTTTAAAAGGAATCGTTTTTGTATATTTTTAATATTCTATATTAATTTCAAAATTACTATTAAAGAATCGAATAACAAATCAAAGTCTATAATACTTCAGAAAGGATTCTTTTAAATTTGACTCTAACTATACTATACTGTCTTTAAAATTTCATTTTTTATATGTAACTAAACGTATTGTAACTTTGAATTATTTTAAGAGAATATCTACAAGCTCCCGAGTCTCTTATCTTTCCAAAAATATTAATTTGGTTGTAATCTTAAAATGTTAAAAAGCAATCAACTAATAATTAAATTAATAGTTTAATCAAAAGCTAGTATATGAATTTAAGTTTATAATGATTATTATTCTTAATCAAGCTATTATATCATGATATAATCATATAACTAAAGATTTACATAGGTTATAATTATACGATCTTGTTTATTATTATATTTAATCAATTTACAATCAAGAACTATATTTTTATACAAAGAATATCTTAAAATTCAATTGAACGTCGATTCTTTGATTGAATCTTAATTTTAAAACTAAAATTACAAACCGACGTCGAGCTAGTTAGGTCGCTTAAACAAGCCTCCTTTTATGAAATTTCTTGTTTTTGTATACATACAGTACTAATAGTCTCAGACAGTAAGATTACTAAGGAGGTATACTCAGTACTTCACCTTCAAGTAATTCGTACACTTATTGTATTTTACTATTGATTCAACTAGCCAGAAGTTGTTACTTCGTACTATATCTCACAATTGACATTCGATGTGAATCTTAATCTTCGGTTAGAAATGCCCACCCCTCTCTCGTACACCACTCCCTGTTCCTCTCCCAGCCGTTGACTACCAAATCTCGACCCAACTCCACACACGCCTCTACTTGTTCCATTGATCCCCAACCTGCAGTCCTGGATCCCCAGCATATTAAGTGACATCCAATGTAGATCAACATCCTCCATCGCTTATCCTCCTCAATTAGTCCATAGCCTTTTATGAATGCAATAAGAAGTTCTTTTCCTGCCGGAATTGATTTGAAAAATGTGAGCATGTACAGTTCCGCGCACATCTGAGCTAGGTCAAAAATCGGGGTCGATAGATGCGAAAGTTCGTGGTCAGTTATGAAGATGGCTGCTGGTGTGCTGGGGTACAGGAGTGTGTCGGGCAAAAGAACACTACATCGATAATCAGTGACTGATGTTTCATGTAATACGTCTACACTCTCTGAACACTCAATAGCACTCTTTAATCTTGGGCCAGCTGTCGATATATTGAACCTGACACTCTTATGATAAATTTGACATAATATGAGGCTCAACGAAGAAACTTACTTTCCACACCAAAAATCCCCGTGAATTAGCTCCCTAGTTCCCTCCGTACCCCCATTTATCCATGCCAGCATTTCCTTCTCCACATTTTCAAACACAATTCTACTCCCTCCTAGAATGTTTGGGAAGCTATCAATCATCGTGACTAGATTCGTGTAATTGATTGCCAGCTTCAGAGTTCTCATAGTATGGTTGCCCTCCATGACTTCTCGAACTTCACTCTGTGCTGGAGAGTTGGCCCAGCTATGGAATTTTTTAAGCCAGTTTCCAAGTGAGTAGCCGATAACAGAGGCGGTTGAAGGAGTTATAGCAGTGTGGTATTTTAGAATGTAAGACTTGAGGTTTGTGCAATTTGGAGAGGGATGATGGGTGTGGACCTGTGTATTGGTGCTAGCGTCATAATGGAGGAGTTTGGGGGTAGAGATTGTGATGTTATTGTAAGAAACGGACTGAGCCGGGAAAGCTGTAAGGTATTTGAGAATTTGAGATTCATAGAACTGTGATCAAGTTAGAAGTCTAAGGGTTTTGTAATCGAAGCGACAGATAAAAAGAAAATGATCCATTGTTTGACTCGAACATAGAATAGGAGATGACAACAACTGACAGTTCGTGTAGTAGTTAGTTTGTAATTTTTGTTGGAAAATAAATGAGGCTCAGTGTGCTTGATTATCACAACTATGGTACCATCAGGAAGAGTTTCCATTAAAGTTCCATGGTAAACATAATTTGAACTACCCCCAGAAAGTGGTATGAGGCTCTTGCAGGCATACGGTGTCGCTGCGAGTGACTCTTGTACCAGTTTCGCAACGGCATCCTGAAATTCGGCCATGCTTTTCGCTTGAAAGGAATATTCTGCCTTTCTATTGAGACTTCGTGGTGATTCTGTAAACTTTTGCCCAAAAATTATCACACGTTCTGATAGTCCAATTTAGTCGGAGGTAAGATCATAAAATTCATCACGTGTGACTTCATGAGTCACACCGAGAGACTTTGGATAGGTACGCCTGGTGTTCGCTAAGCACTTGAACCAATTAACACGGTGATGGTGTGCAACTTCGAGAAATTCTCATCGTAACCTCTCGAACTCAATCGAATAAGCATGTAACTGTACGATATGCAAAGCTGTCCATGAACATCAGAATAATTTCATAATGTTCAGTTGTAAAGCGCTTGCACCACGAATGACCCACATTGTCGGATCAATACTTCCGAATCTTCAATTGATGTACTCGAGTATAACTTCAACCAGTACTCTTTTATCTCAACGAATATACACCAATCAGAGTCCAGCTATGCGTTAAACTGAAGCACAAGTTTGTGTCAATCTCGCCGATGACAGTACGTGAACCTTCCAAGTGGGGCGGAAAGGATCAAACATGAAAGTGTCAAGTTTGCAGATTTGAGAAACTACAGACAGTTGGTTGCATTATACAGATACGATCTTGGGATGTTGCTACTCACCAATTGTTTTTTCACCTTAAAGGGGACAATGAGAAGATAGTTCCTGACAGGTTTCCCAAAGCCGGAAAGGAAACGTCACATTGACTAAAGCAATACCAGTAATTTTGCAAAGATCATGGTCAATACCGTCTTATCTCTTCTCTCAATTGAGTATCCGATCCAATGTGATCTGCATCCTGCGCACATGTCTCTGTCTTCAAGGATACGCGACGCAACGAACAATCACTGAAGAGTCAAAAAGCTAATTTCGAGTTGTGCTTTTCGAAAGGACGCCCAGCTGTCTCTACCGGAGCAGTCATCTCATATCTCACTGGGAAAAGTCATGGGAGCTGCGAATATGAGCTCTTGGTGAGCTTCAAATATCATTGAAATAATCAATCGATGAAGCAAATGACTCTTGCAGACCCAGAGAAGAAGCCAACAAACCTTCAATACCACCGAAGAAGCCTATCTGAAGACCAATTTATCTCATTACTTTCTCCTTGGCTATTAATCGTTTTTCAGGTGTTGTTAGCGATATAGTCTATATTTGCCTTCAATGTACTCACTTTCAGTTGGAATTTCCGACCTTTAATTAGGTATTGTTACGGAAGCCTCACTCTGAAGGTTCATTATCACACATGCATGTTTAGATAATTGTTATATTATCTTTGGAGATGATTTGGTAACTATAAAAACAACCACTGCTTCTAGCGTGTCCTCCCTGCTGATGATGTATTTCCCCGTCAATGAATCAGTTCCCCCATTGATTCAACAGTCTATCGCAGCCAAAACTTAAAAATAGTATGCAGTTGTTAAAATTTCCCAACCTGCAATAGAAGGAAGGTCCAATCTTCCGTTCAAGCCGGACGAGAATAGCCTAGCACAGATCGAATCCACGGGGAATGTCCCCATTCATTTCCTATGCGAGAAAATCGCCTGATTTCACCAACTTCTAGGTCCTTCTCCTGCACCAACACTAAAGGTAGGCCATGCAGCTCCAGATAAGTCTGGCACCAACAAATATTCCAGAACCTTTTGAAACTGTCGGTCCGGCGTTGAGCGTCTTCATTCAGTGCATATGACTTCATGGATAAGGATAGATCACTGCATACTTTGGTGCCGATAGTCCTATAACCCGCAAGATATCCAGACATACCAATAGGCAGTTCATCTGTTTCCCTAGTACAATTTGCAGATAACAGATGCGTCAAATTTGGCATTTTCTCGACGATCGTGTTGCAGAGATATGGGCATGGTCTTGGATGAGGGCCAAAGATTGACTTGACCAGTCCAGGTATCATAGCAATTGCATCAAGATTTTCAAGGTTGCAAGCACTGTTGATGAAGCTTTCAAACCTTTTAGCTGGCAGCTTAGTAGGTTGGGTTCTATCGTAGATATTTGTCAATAAGAGAGGTATATCAAATCCGAATCTAAAGTAAATCCGGCCATTTTCGTTCGTGGTGCCGAAAGATAACGAGTAGAATCTCAATGCCTCAATTCTAGAGACACTACAAATGTGTAAGGCTATTGGAACTGAACTGGTACTCTGGCAAACTTGGGTGATATCATCATATGATATGGGGATAACCCTTGGATCGGGGAGTGTGCATATCCAGATCTTGCGCTGAATTTCAAGGGGAAATCTCGAAAACTGAGGGAAGCCCTGTTGCTCAAGTTTGTAATTGACAAGCATATTATTGAGGTGATTTTCGACAGAAGAAAAGTTTGATAGATCACTGACCGAGGAAGGGGTGAAGGTGACGTTAAAGGTGGCAGCAAATGCTGTCGAAGTTATTCCTGGGTTGGGCAATGTTTGCAATGGTGATTTCGGAGCCATAGTAAGTATTTTTGGGAGTTCTATCCAAAAATTACTTAGAATTGTATCAAAAGCAGTTGCAGACGGGCGTTTAAGTACCTTTATAAGAGTACTTTTCTCTAACTTGCTGTAGCAAAATGCTTTCAATAGACATGGTGACAAGTGAACGAGAAGTATCTGTTAACGTTAGAATCAAATAGAAAGGTCAAGAAACAACTACCTGCTCTTCCAGGAGTATCTTTCTTTGACCTGCTGTAGTAGAAATTGCTTGATAGGATCCATATCCATGATCCCCTACAGTACCTGGTGTACTGTCTGACTTATTACTAGCCGTCTAAAAGTTGAACCAAGCAATGGATAGTATCTCAACTAAGAATGAGGTAATTATAGATTGTTGCTAGCCATGGGAAATTTGTGGTAGCTATTCATTTTCAACATTCCAGACCCCGCTAGAAGCTGAACGACGAAGAATTGATATATTCACAGAATTCGGAACTCTCATGGTTACAACCACTTACCGCGCAAGTGAATATTGCAGTTCGTATGATTCAATACTCGGTATCTGCACGTTGAGTGGAGCTGTGGCACATAATTCCTCGTAGAAAGTATACCGTTTGTTCTGATTCGATGGTAGGGAAGCCTGTTGATCAAATTGCAACTTTTGCTTAGCCTGAATCTAGCTGAGTAATATGGTGCTATTCGGTGCCTACCGGAAAGAAGAGGAATGGAAAGATCTGGACTTGGTTGATGCCACAGGGATTTCGGGAGAAGGGTATCGTGCTTCGCAGGACAAAACAATAATACAGTGGGATAATCTAATAATAATTCACTATGAATCGAAGAATACAAACTTGGGAACCTCCTCGAATCCTCATCTGAAGTAAAGAGGAGCAAAGAACGGAAAGAAAAATGTGAGTCTGAATCAATTCAAAGGAATATTTTGTCTCTTTGATACATCAAATGATTGACCAATTGATCAATAAATTGTCTTACCTTAATGTTTTTTGATCAATATCAATCCACAGTAATTGTGTTTTTAACTGGACAGGCTCCCGTAAGTGGAACGTGGAAGGTTTCAAATGAATGTTGAAGGCCTTTGGGAAAAGGATTTCTTTCAACTGCTTGCTGATGAAATTCCCTTCTCTTTAATAGCCCGGGCTTTGCGGCCTCTCCTTCTTTCTTGATGGATATATTTCTTCGTCTTATTCTGTTTCATTACAACTTCGAGTTCGGATGACGGGGGGGCAGAAGTTCCCTATCGCTGCACAAGTGCATACTGTACAATAATTCAGTCAATGGTATTTCTGCTGGTGAAAGGGAAACCATAAAACTTTCATGGAATCTATGCACTTGTCACGTTATGTTCCTCTCCCCAGAGCCAAATTGAAATGGCAAGAGAAACCTTTGGGTTGTGGTGAAAATCCGATTTTCGCTATCTAGGTGCAAAAGTTGGAAACGGACCTCAACGGGAAGGCACGATATAGATGTGATTGTACCTTCATTCTTATATCATTGATTGTTATCTCAACATTTGTCCATCATCAGATACAACCTCGTACCTTTAATCACGTCAATTTTCCTTCGTCTCACAAAGACATCTCTCTCTCACCATAGATTTCCAGGCGTACAGCGACAAAGCACCCATACAAATACCGATGCTCAAGCTGAAGCATCATTCCGCATTCTTCTGGGAGGAAGGAAGTATTGAGCAGAGAGGGTTTACTAAGGAAGAGATGTTATCACTACAACTCATTGAAGCGGTGACGAAAAAGGCCGCCTGGCTGTTTGGAATAGGTTCGGCTTAATCCACTTCTGCATATATGTACGAGCATTAACTAAAAGTCAGATTTGGGGACACCGAGCACGATGTTACATGGCGCGGATTTGACTTTAAGTATATCTTGCGGACAAGATAGCGGATGCCCATATATATCGACAAACAAGAGAAGAAAAAGACAGCCGAGGCATATTTCTCAAGGACGCAGCGGTAGATGTATCTGAAGCTGAGATGGGGATTAAAAGCAAATTGACATGCGGTTTGTGTGAGCTGGATCCGACGGTTTCTATAAAGAACAGCGAAAGATCATGGGACAATCTTTCTGCGTTGTTGAAACACCAACATTCTGGGTTCCACGCTTCCAAACTGAGAAACGTACATGATACTATTCAGAGTCACGTAACCGAGCAAGACTTGACAATAGAGAAGACTGGTGGCAATAGCAAAACTACAGGCACGGTACCGCAACAGCTCGTCGGATTCAAAAATACAGATGTGTCTAGTAAAGGGAGAGCAGAAAACGGCACAGACAAGAGAAACCTCAAACCACCAAAACCAAGCAAAGACGACGACGCATGGTCCACACGGTTCAGAGACCCAGAGTACACGAATGAGGTTGAACGGCCTACTTTCAGCTTCTCAGAAGTAATCACTGATAGATGTATGGAGCAAAATCGAATGCCACAAGAAAACAACGAAGAATGCAATAGCGCTGTGCCGTCTAGTTATGCATATTCAAAATGTCTTGAGCAAGTTCCAACAGATCAGGAATTTTTATCGTCACTTGAGCAGGGCAAGACCTTTTACCCTATTCATGAGCTTGATAGGAATATATTTGGTGATTCTGCACCTAGGTCATCGACTGGCGAATTTGTTGAGCCAAATTTGATAAACTTCGAAGACTCAACGTCTGAAACCCGATCGAAAGAAGACTGCCAAGATCCTTGGATGCTATTCAGAGAAACTGGCGGTACGTTGTTGGATAGTGTATAGGAGAAGTTACAAAATCGCGGTTACCTTTCGCTTCAATGGTAATCGAGATAGATATGATGTAATTTTCGAGTTTTGAAGACTATGTATGATTTTACATCAATATCACTCTGCATAGAGGATGCTTCATATTGTAGCATAGATCAGTGACAAGTTATAATATTGTTCGCATATTTTTAACCAGGAATTACAAATCTTTCAGTGGAGCTTCACCCTTACCATCGCCATACTTCCTAACAGGTTCCTTTCCAGCAGTACTATCCTCTTTGAAAACTGCAACCTCATCACTGCTCATGTGTTTTGCAACTTGATCTGCCTGCCATTTCTTGAATGAAAAGCCCACACCTTCATGGCTGTAGTCTTTATCATTGGCTTGATCCTTGTGATACTTGACTCGTATGAAATCGCTGTGGACGGTTTCAGGATCAAGAGACAAAGTCACGAGTGCGTTTATTGTGGCGGTTTTTGGAATGATTTTGAAGGTCCATGACTATCCCATTGTTAGAATTTATTTAGACGTAAATCACGCTGTTCAGCAATGGTCATGGAATACCTGTTCGTTCTTGAATTGGATCACCTCATCATCGCTCCTTACAACCTGATACCCCTCGTTTTTACTATCTTTAAACAACTTTGGTAGCGCAAACCACTGTCCAGCCATCTTGTACCGATCATTGGCATACACAAACTGATCATCATAGACGCAATCGGGCGTGTACCGTTTGACACGCTCAATGGTAGGTTCGCAGCTATACAGAGCAATTATATCGTCGATGAGTGCTTGACGAGCGGGAGATAGAGGGATAGATTTGGAAGGGTCTGGGTGCCAATCTTCAGTTGAAGAGGTTTGGCGAACTTCGAAGTTCTCTCCAGGGGCTGTTGCGGTTGTCATGACTGTACGTGTGGGTGTGGGTGTGAGTGATTTTTGATTACTGTTCGGGTGAGTGTTCTGGAAGTGAGCACTGGATATAGATGATTGTCTAACAATGGAGAAGGAACATTGAGAGTAGTGGTTTATAGATATTCTTTACAACAGCTACGTATACCAAGTGCATGTAACGCCACCACTAGCTATGCATCCTCGTAAATCATGATGTCAACGTGAAGGAGTCGAACAAATGACGTACAGACAACTCCTTACCCGTGTCTCATGCAAACATTATGTTTCAGTCACCGAGTTGTTCATATGAGTTAGGCAGCATTTTAAGAGCCATTCGAAATAGATATTCGTGGAACCAGCGGAATACTCAATTCCAGAAGGTCGAAGTGTTGACGTAGTCCATTACTTGGGATGTGGGGTAAGCTCGGGGAAGTGGCGTTCGCTTAGACTCCCAGGTCTGAAAGTCCATGACAGGCCATATGATGAATCTGAATACAACGGATTGATGAACTCGATTCATAAGATCCTATAAAGAATTATTTAATATATAGCTTTGCTTTGTGTAAACAGACTTATCTCTGGAAATCCGAACATTAACGGCATCTACGCAAATTCGAGCGCCATGTTATTGAGATGTTCAGATGTGAACTCGAATTTAGAAGAATTGCGATGCTCGATCCCTCATTTTCATGCGGCCTCATATCCCCGTGTCATCATGGTATTTTTGAACTCCCAAAGAGTGATACCGTCTTCCAAGTGGAATCAAATCTGATAATATATATGTAATCAGTGGCAATCTAGTCCTCTCGCATAGGTACTGTATTTATGAAGTCTCATTCCCATCCTTTGATGGTAAATCCAGGTTAGGCTTTCTTCCCTTTACCCTTTTTCGAAATTATTCTCTTCTTAAATCATATTGATTTCCGTTCTCTTCTATTGTTGTCCGAAGTTGTGGTTCAATTCTGCCCCATAGAAGCTGAGCCGTTCATAGCACCATCCGACCCACTCTTTATTTCTTCCATCTTGCACCCGGCGCACAAGACAGGAGTGCAAGCTTTATGTCTCAAGAGCTGACGGCTAAGAGATGATGGGAGATTATCGGCAAGGATGCAGCAATTTGAACAACCCGCTTTACGATCTGAGGGAGAGCATGAAGGAGTAAAGAGTGAGTTTTTGCGATAGTGGAAAAGAGAGGAGAGTATAATGGGATCGGTGACTGATGGAAAAGTATAGCCTTTCGTGACTTTGGTCATGGGGAAGTTGCGGAGCCTCCTGTTGTGTGCATCTTGTGAGCGGAGATAAATTGTCACCATGGCGGGGAGTTCGTGACATGTCTCTAGCCATTTGGCCCGATCAACGACCCTTTCAGGAAGATTGAGGAAAGTTGATGTTTTCTGCCATTCAAATTATGACTCCATAATAAAATACCACCAACTCTTTGTTTCGAAGTTACTCCTCGGATATCCATCTCACTCAATCATCCCAACTTCAGAAAGGGAAGACGAGAGAAATAATCAAAACCTTCACGCTGACCATCATCCCTGCAAATGAAATACAATTTCATTTGCCAATTATACGACTATGGTTCATACTTTGAGCACTGCAATACCTTCAATACTTATCTTCGCCCCTCTTCCGCGACAATTACATCCAAGCAGATGGCGGTACTGTCTGTGCCACTCTGTAGGTAAACATCGAATCCAAGCGCATGTTAGGTATATGGATCAGAGTACGTACGTCGGTTTATGCTTTTATCCTGATCACCACAACAGCAATCAAGCACTTCGACTTGGCTGAAGCGGAACGATCGAATATACGAAAAATTCACATTTGAAAAGAGTAATCAACTATGATCGCATTTCATGCAGGCTGTGTGGATACACCGTGTGACTTGATGCGTATATTGTTCACTAGAACTAGAACAGACGGGATATCATCATTCTTCCGTATTGTGTTCATATCCGACGGTATTGACTGATGTAGTTCCGTACACAGTGATGGTCAGAATTGATACATCACCGCGGGAATTTACTTCCGTGGAGTAACTTGGGGGGATCTGTAGGTGGGTATTGGGTAGGTAATCATTGATGGATGTATGCTTCCCTGTAAAGTTCTATTCCGATTGGGTTCGTAAGTATTCCAACGCCTTTGTCTGACGGGAAATAACAACCGTTGATGAATTGCTGTTTGTTACCCGTCAATGATTTTGTATGATTATCGTCTTTCAAGAAGGACGACATTATCCAAATTTTGATTGGCCTTTGCAAGCACCACCATAAAGCAGCCCTAAGATCAAATAAGATCATTTAGCATGGCTTCTGGAACTTCCGAAGGAAGCACTCGATTGACGTTAGAACGAAGTAGAATTTTCACTTGGTAAGAGTCGAGTACAGTACCGAGTTCCAGAATCTTCACACTATTTGATTTCGAGTCCGAATACGATATATTGGGAAAGCCCGGGTGTGGATCACCTTGACTTTAGTTTATGACTACCAGGATCCCAAGGGATCTTTGAAACTTTGCGAAGATTCCGAGAATTGACTTGACTCCAGAGGAGAACTCGGGATTTGAAAATGAAAGTCTCTCGGGGGTGTATGTACTATGTATGTATGAATGACCTGATGCTCTATGTTCTTACGATTGGATGGATAGCTTGCTATTTCCATCATCTTTCTCATATGGAGTTCTACCAGTCTTTAGATATATCTATATATATATATCTATATATATCTATCTATCATCTATCTGCTAGAATAGACAGGTACACTCGTACAAATTGGAAGGTGTGTACTAGGTAGACAGGAACACATACCTATATATCTAACTTCGAACCATCTCGAACAACCTCAAGGAGCACAAAGAGAATGCATCGGAGTCATCCATACCTAGGTACCTTACCTAGGTATACATATCTATTTCATAAAACAATCATTCTTAGCTCAAAGGAACAATCTTCAAATTACTCAAATAGGTATTAAATACATTAACTCTCCATTGATTTCATTTTATTGACCAATCATAAATTGCTTATTCCAAATAATTATCCATCGGCGAAAGATTTAGTCCAAATCCCGTTACATCGATGAATTACGGTATTACAGGATTAATTTAGTCAGACTCAGGGTTCTTTTCTTACTGTACTTGTACTTTTACACTTTCCACCCCTCGGTAAGTTTTTATACAGAGTCCAGTCCTATGCCGTACATAACAATCTATCATCCCGCCGCTCTGTTCCCTTTTTACTCTTCCAAATAAATTTACACTCTCTCAATACTCTTTTCGCTCGTCGTATTTCCTGCTTCAAAGGAAATTTCGCGAGGGTCACTGCTCCCAATTCAATTCTTCGAATCCATTGTCAATCCATCCATCGAACAAGCAAATAATTATGGAAGCCGTTCTCAAAGGTCGGGCAATGTGCCCATTTCTTCAAAAGACCTCGCCCGCGACTCTCCGATCCCTTTCGACCTCTACTCGTCCCCATGCCTCCCCAGGTGGGGGAAGTATGTCCAATCTCCAGACCATTGCTGGTCGATGTCCAGTCATGGGCAAAGCTCTCGCCGTCCAAACCGCAAAGGCCGGAAAGGTTGGATTTGGTGGCGTGACTGCCATGAAGGCCATTCGAGCCTTCTCTGGAAAAGTTAGCACGGGAAAGGCAAAACTTCACACTAGCAGATCCCATGAAGCGAGGGCTGTCGAGGACACTGTGTTTGGTCGTGAAAATGGTATGTATTTTCTCTTCCGAGCCTCCCCCCATTGTTCATGTCGAGTCACCTTCTAACGTAAGATGAATAGTACCATTTCAACACATCAATCAAACGCGCCCACCAACTCAAGCCACTCGCCATGACCAATCAAAGGCCCCCAAGTTTGATTACGAAGGATTCTACAACGCGGAATTGGAGAAGAAGCACAAGGACAAGTCATACCGCTACTTCAACAATATCAACCGGTTGGCCAAGGAATTTCCTCGGGCTCATATGGCCGACAAGAACGAGAAAGTGACGGTATGGTGCTCCAACGACTACCTTGGCATGGGCCGGAATCCACAAGTCCTGAAGGCGATGCATGAAACCCTTGATGAATATGGTGCTGGTGCTGGTGGAACCAGAAATATCTCAGGTCATAATCAGCATGCGGTTGGCCTCGAGGCATCAATTGCGAAACTTCATGCTAAGGATGCCGCGCTTGTTTTCACTTCATGCTATGTAGCGAACGATGCGACTCTTGCGACCCTCGGTAGCAAGCTACCCGATTGTGTGTTTTTGTCAGATTCTTTGAACCATGCTTCTATGATTCAGGGCATTAGGCACTCTGGCGCGAAGAAGATGGTCTTCAAACACAATGATTTGGAGGATTTGGAGGCCAAGTTGGCGTCTCTTCCACGCGAAGTTCCTAAGATTATTGCGTTCGAATCCGTGTACAGCATGTGCGGCTCAATCGGCCCCATTGAGGGGATTTGCGATTTAGCCGAGAAGTACGGCGCACTCACCTTTCTCGATGAAGTCCATGCAGTAGGAATGTATGGACCACACGGCGCTGGTGTAGCAGAACATCTAGATTATGAAGCTCATCTTGCAGGTCGTCCAAAGGGTACCATCATGGACCGCGTGGATATCATCACTGGAACTCTAGGCAAAGCATACGGATGTGTCGGTGGTTATATTGCCGGATCCCATAAGATGGTTGACGCTATCCGATCTCTTGCTGCCGGTTTCATCTTCACCACCTCTCTTCCACCCGCAACCATGGCTGGTGCCCAAGCCGCCATAGAATATCAATCAGAATATCAAGGTGACCGCCGCCTTCAACAACTCCATACTCGCGCCGTCAAAGATTCGCTCAGCGAACGCGATATTCCAGTCATTCCTAACCCCTCTCACATTATCCCCGTTCTTGTTGGAAATGCGGAGCTTGCCAAACGTGCATCTGACATGCTTCTTGATGTTCACGGCATTTATGTCCAATCTATCAATTATCCTACCGTTCCGGTTGGTCAAGAGCGCCTTCGTATCACTCCAACACCAGGCCATGTTCGCGAGTATCGTGAACATCTTGTAAACGCCATCGATTCTGTCTTCACCGAACTCGGTATCAAACGCACTTCCGAATGGGCCGCCGAAGGTGGTTTTATCGGTGTAGGCGAAGCTGGCAGCGAGGCTCCAGAACCACTTTGGACCGACCAACAACTTGGCGTGGACCAAATTGTCAAGGAAATGAAGGCCGCTGGTCCAGTGGGTGTCATGGAGGCACTCCTAGAACGCGAGACTAAAGAAACGGCCAAAGCTGTTAGTGCTGCAGCTCATTAGTGCTCTTTCTCCCGATACAATATTTGCGTGTAGAATTGCCGCAAAATTGTGATGGAAATTGGATGAATAAATGCTCCTCGGACCCAAAACCACGATCTTTTTGAGCTTACAATGGATCTTAGACGATAGTTTATATGATGGCATGGATAGTTGTTGATATCACTGGAATTTCTGCGCACATTGGCTGTTTATTTTAGGATGATAGCATATTTTTGCGGAATTGATCAAATCTGTGCTGACCACTTTGGTCGTACATTACACATTCAGAGTCCTACGTGCTGATGTGATTGTGTGTGCCAATGTGAATCTTCATGAAGTTGGAAACTACAGGATGCTACGCCTAGCTGGCTGCATAATGTATGAATTAATGTGCTATCATAAAACATAGACAATTAATATGACAAAACAGGATCGGCGTTATATTCTCTAAAGCATCATCACGGAACTCATCTCACATTGACTTGTAGGGAAGATATACATGCTGTGCGTCGCATATGGTAGGATGTTGCATACTATGTGTGTCATTATCATCTCTGGTATTCATTGTTCCTTTTTCGCTAACTACTCTTTAAACCTGTACAACTGGAGTCTCCAGGTCCTTAGATTCTAATGTCATCTAGGTATCCACCTAAGTACCCGAACTAACCCACCCACTGTTTGGACCGGTGAAGCCTGAAGTGAATTGGACTTAAACTTTTCATCACCACCATGATTGACTATCTTCCTGGAGCAAACCATAGAAATAATTAGTAATCACCAGGACATCACCAGAACATCACCATACACGCACATACACACGATGAAACAACCGAACTCCCGGTATCCCTTTTCCGATTCATCTATTGACAACAACTATCTAGATATATGTTGCTATCCGCGGCCAACCATCCTGTACCTTTAGTCCCAAAATCAAAACCATACGAGGCCACAGGAAATTTATTATCCTCCTCCATGACCTCGCTTAAAGAACGTATCATATACTGCGCAGAAATTCGCACAACTCCTTTTACTATGCTATTTCTCCAACGTAGCCGTGAGCCATAATGCGCAGAGCAAATGCCATTTTGTATGCCAAGAAACACATCCAAGTTCAGCTCCAAGAAAATGTCCAAAGCTTGAGAGCGCGCAGCTAGTCATAAACAAAATTGTGAAGCTAGCCATCCCATGGGTAGCAGAGTGCATGGGAGACATGCAAACTAAAAAAAAGAAAAGAAAAAATACCAGGAACAAGAAGGGGTATAATAGAGACTGCTATTGAGTCCGTTGGTTGGTCATTGTCGTCATTGGTGTATTTAATTTTTTGGTCGTTCTTGTGGATTTCATCATCCTAGTGATGCCCAAGTCGAAACCAGCTCTTTTTTTCAAGCTAGTTGATAATATATGTTCGTTTTTGTCAATTGTCCTTCTCATAATCCAGACCCGACAGGAAACAGACCTCCGCATATGTCCAAAGCCCCTTCGATCTCTCCTTCCATTAGATTGACTCTATCTTTTAGAGTCTTATTTTCAGCTCTTAATAAACCCACAGTATCCCATGCCATCGATGCTCCCTGACCACTACAATTCGCGCATCCATTTGTAGGACTTGATTCACCAGAGCCAATACCTAGCATTTTTTTGAAAGCTGAAGTTTGAGGTTTTGGTTTGGCGGGAACGACTATCGTGGGGTTATTGTTCAGTTGAGCATCCTTTTGTAAAGCCCCAACACGCCCAAAAGATGAAGGAACATCAGGGGTGCTGTCTCTCGTACTATCTTTGGTTGTCATAACAGTCGAGACTGTAAGTGTGGGACTCCGGCTTCTCGAGAAGACACTTTCACCTCCGCCACTTGCCATATCATCGTCACTTTCGCCGCTCAAGTCGGCACTACCTGTACTTTTCCTCCACTTAGCTCTTATATCTGGGGGAATGCCTAGATCTTCTTCTCCCGCCGTCGAGCAACAGCTTGCACGATGTTGTGAAATCCTCGCCTCTTCTTCCCTCCTTTTTATCTGAGCATTAAACTGATCTCTCTCTTCCACGCGAGCCAGTTTTTCTTCAGCAAGCTGGTTTACTAATTCTTCTATAGTGGTGTCTTGTTCATTGAATTTCTTGATCATATCTTCTAGTTGAAGTTTAAGAAATTTTGCGCGAGTCTCGGCCTCTTCCAGTTCCTCTTCTTGTGCATCTTTTTCAGCTCTTATTTCATTATATTGGATAGTGCGAAGTTTGTATACGTTTTGGAGTCTTTGGACGACGCCCTCGGCATTAACGCGAAGATTCTTGAAGGCAGCAGGGGAGAAGGTGTCTATTTGACCGGATGGAAATAGTGAAGATTGGATATCGAGCTTGATATACTCGTCGTTGTCCAGATCTGAAGGCAGTTGAATCGGTTGTGCAGAAGCCTTTGAAGAAGATAAGAAACCGAAGACGCCGGTTGATTTCGCAGGAGTAGAGTTGGAGTCGAGGACAGGGAGAGTTCCCCTTTTTTCGAGCTTTTGATTTGGCGAAGGTTCTCTAGCAGATGCCTTTTTCGAGTCCAGTTCATCTTGTTCTGATCCTGTAACTTCTGAAGCCGAAGATCCCCCAAACCAACCACTTTTCCTTGTGGAAACTCTTGCTCGACCACCTTTATCTCCAGTCAGCGACGCCATGTATTCGAATGGTAGATCCTCCTTGGTTGGTGAACTATCTGCCGATCCGTTGGTAGCTTGGAACGTTTGACGTGTACTCCAGGAAGGTAATAATTGTGAAAGGGAGCGTTGGTGTGTTCGAGTTGGTCGGGGAGGAGTTGTTCCTTCATTAGCCGTTGATGGAGTGTTCCTCGCAGTGAGGGCCGCAGTCGCAGGTAAGGGAGCAGGTGCTTCGATCTTGTTTTGGTTTGTTCGTCTAAATGCCTCATCTGCAAATTGAGTCTCTGCCCATGCTGTCTTTGATGTTGAGACCGTTCGAGCTGTATCTGGGGTTAAGGAATGTGTTCGTCGATGTGTTTGGGGCTGTATCTTGCCCTGTGCTGCAGGGACAGGAGATTGGAGATTTGGCATAATGAAATTCTCGGCATAAACTTGTTTCGGATGCTCTTGCCGTTTATATCTAATCTGTTATTGGTACCGAGTATGAATAATAAATAACCTTGCTCCCTTCCTTCTTCATGCGAGGAAATGAAGGGTTGGGTGATGTGCCTTTAAAGGATCATCCAAGTATGGTTCCGTCAGACTTGTGTGTTACGAACGTCGATGAGACAAATATCGACGATATTGACATGTAATGTCTCCAGGCAAGATCTAGATAAGTAGTAATGAAGATTTTGAATATATTCCCTCGTGCTGTGCACAAGAATTCTGAAAGTTTATCTTAGAGTTTAGATAACTTTGGTTTAGAAAGGGACGGGATATAGGACCCGACCCCCTGGTTAGATTGCTAGATTTCTTTTGGTAGGGTTGTAGTGAGTGGGGTTATATGAACGAACTTATCTCTTCTGGTCTGAAGAATGGGTTAAAGTAATGAAACAGCCGTTAACTTTTAAGTCATGAGATGTTTTTAGGTTCAACCCGATGGATATGATTTGTGTATTTGTGGCTAGGTACGAAGCCAGATACAAAACACAGATAGACACCTCGGTAGTAGTAATAGATTAGTGTCCAACCTAAAGTTACAATCATGTCAAGAGACATCAAAGAAAGCTAAACTAGTAGTTGGCAATGGTACTGTCAACGCATCTTGTATGTACTATGTACGAAGTCCTGTGTACAAAATAATGGTGGTTGGTTGTTTGGTGGAATGTATGTGTAGGAGCTTGAGCTTGGCTTGGGCATCTCGAGCCTCAAGGACATCCACATCACGTAAATGCGCATATTGCGCGACCATAGAAAAATGGGGAGAGGTTGGTGAATCACGATCAAGGATTGAGGATTGCAACTGTAGTACCTGGGTAAGTATTGATACTGAAAATGATAATGGCAATATATGAAGAACCAATATATGCACAGATAATTCAAACATTTCTATTGAAAATATGTATTACTCTGGCATTTATGTTGGGTATAGTACGAATGCTATTCAGAGTTTAGATGGGTGGCACTTGAAAGCTTGGACTGATAGTCGCAAGGAGACTCGGTTCATCCCTTCACTAAATCGCTTCAACATTCCTCGGCGGTAGAAAGGTCCTTTCGAATTTCATCTCAAAGCTCTTGTTACGTATGCACGATATCAGATCACCATCATTGCGGAAAGTGCTTTTGAAGATCCTTCACAATCGTCGTTTCGTTGTGGTGCAGCAACTTTCGACTGTACTCTTGAGAATATGTCATTCACTCGCCAATCGTACGACATCTAAGTCCGTCTACATCTACTCCGTACACACACAAGGTACAAATCTAGCCTCTTCAGAAAAGTACTCGCACAAGAGAAGTCATTTCTGATCCCGCCTCATTGGGTCGATACTGCAGGAAGTAACTGAGATATGCAACAGATGCTGCAAGAATCTGGCAAAGCAACAACAAAACCTAGCCTTGAACTAAATTGCACAAGAAGATACCCAAGGAGTTGAGCCAACCAAACTTTGAGTTACCCAATGCACTAGGTTATACAGAATCGTGACGATGCATGGCGATGACCTTAGTGTCAGTGGGCTATTAGCAGATAGTAGTTAACAGTGAGACAGGTAGTTAGCAGAATATACCTCTTCGCCTCTTCGTCAATTACAGTATGGCACTGTGTATCGTATCTTGGAGGAAGTAGCCGGTATGAATAGCCAAAGACTCAATCTTTTCATTTCTGTCGCACAAATGTCGGCTTATTCAATCCCAGCCACTCCCAGCCAATCTAATCTCTCTACCTCTTTCATCCAGCCCCCTAAAAATAGTCCTTGCCACTACCAACACAGTAAAGCGCTTCTTTTTCATGCACGACTAAAACTACAATACTGTCAAGACATGCAACAAATATTCAGCAGCGTCACTCAAGATATGCAACAAATGTTTTAGTCATTTCTTTGAGTGATATCATGTGATTCGCATTATTATTTATCTCCCTCATTCCTCATCTCTTATATCTTGGGTGCTAGTCACACTCTTATTGCATCAATAACACAATTACAACGTTCAAGGAATATTGAAAATGATGGAACAGAGGACCGTCACCAGAGAATACTGCACGTGCGCAGCCTGTGCTGGAAGCTTTTGTTGCAGGTCTTAAAATGGGTACTTGCATAATCTGACAGGACATCTTGCATAATCTCGGACTGAAATGTTGATTGTGTCACAGTGCGGAGTTCGTCCGATGTTTCCTCATATAAGCTTGAATAAAACTTCTGTTTCAAGTAAATACATATCTCAAGTAAGTACGAAGGTGTGAATCAAATGTTATCAGCCAGGCAAGATCCTGGTGGTCGTGGTCTGAATGCGTCTGATGCAAATGCACGACTATAGGACGCATGTATCACTTACCCGAGATATACTTATCATCTCAGAAATGAGGTTGCTACAGTTCCCAAGCTGCCAGAAAGGAAATCTGGATGTTCGCTATTTGGAGGTTTCCACTCGAGGAGAACGCTCTATCGTACAAGCGACGATGAGAGCCATAAACGAAGTTCTCTGATTAGTGAGACTTCTAATTAGGATGTTTGGAATCAATATCCGATCAGCGATGGATAAACATGGGAGATTTAATGTCTCAAAAATTTATGATATCTCGCATTATCATTTTGTGTGTTCAAGATATGATTGTGAGGGAGACGAACTATGTAGCACATAGCCAGACTTGTTATAAATATCTAAGAAAGATCCTATTGTAAGCTACTTCGATCCTTTACCATTCACTCTGGACATTAACGACGACGCCTGCTAGGCCCACCTTGAGATAGACTTGTAAGATAAGTTGTGCGGGAGATACAATACAGCGCTATGAATTCAAAAAATTCAAAAGCCGAAAAGAGCCACCAGCAGTGTAGGCAATAGTATACTACAGTGAAACTGTGGTGTGTATTAGCATATTGATATTGCAGCTAGTATGTATAAAAAGAAGGTTATATCACTCTTATACATATTCATATATCTAGAGAATATTAGCAATATACTGAAATACTGGAATCCAATATAAAATATACATTCCTATTCAAATTAAATAATAAAATTCCATTCTTTATTTCAAATTGAATAGAAATCCCTTATTTTTAATCTAATTTGGATAGGAATATATATTTTATATTGGATTCCAGTATTTCAGTATATTGCTAATAATATTAAATAACTAAATGATATTGAATATTTTCAGTGATATTAAATTCTATACCACATACGTACATATTTCGAAAAAACTCGATATGCACCACTAAACTAACCCGTATACGAAATACGGGAAATACTATTGCCTACACTGGCCACCAGTGGTCGACATAAATGCTCACACTACCTTCCACCCACCGAACCCGCCAGTACCAAATGCTTATGGTTACTAAAATCAAAAGATTCTACCCTCACTTGCTTTAAAAATCAATATTGACACTGCCTTCATGCATGGTGTTCCTCATGGGACCAGCCTCGAGGACTGTGGAGTATCTGTTTGGTCAATCACTAGCAGTTACTTTCCGGAGTCGATCCATTCACTACCATAGGCGACTTCACCTTTGCATCTGTCTCTGTCTTGGCTCGCGCTGCTACTGCAGCTACTGCAGCTACAGTACTCGACCTGACTGCTAAAACTCTATCCCTCTCTCTTTCTTCCATTGTCCGAATATTTCTCCCCCTGGTCTCTTTGGCTCTCCCCGGCTTCTTTCCCTGAGATGCCATAGATCTTGCTTTGGAGGGTTTGATATCCTGCCGTCGTTCTCTGGGCTCTGCCCCTTCTTTTGCAAGCTTTACCCGCAGAACCTTTCCATGAAATACCGCACCGTCAAGCATCTCCACCATAGCCTGGGCCATGTTATGCGTGTCAAAACTCAGGAAAGTATGACACTTTTGCCTCCCATCTGGATGCTTTTCGATGATTATATTGCGTAGAGCATCAAGAGGGTTCTCGGTGGATGGACTGCCGCGATATTCCGATTTTATAACATTGTATAGGTAACTTTTTAGATAAGAAGTCGATGTTTCTCGAGGAAACTGGGTAATGATGACTTTGCTTCTTACAATTTTCATTTTGTCAGATCGTTGAGTCATGTAAGAAATAGGAGAAGATGCTGCGAATGACTGTGGAGACGGTTGTATGTATATTGGCGTATCTGGTGCCATATCACCGGCATACAACATAGATGGATAGGTGAGCGGTGCTGCAAAATTTGGATACATTTCGATACTTTGTATCTGTTGAATCTGAGCCTGTTAACTTATATCATGGCAATGAGTTTGGGAAGTTCTACCTGAGTCAAGCCTTGATCATCAAATTTGGCTGATGTAGAAGTAGAGATATATGTGCTTTCGGTTAAAGGAGCCATTTGAACGAATGGTATCTGTTGAATTGGCATTGCAGAGGCTGGTGACACCGAAAATGTTGGTGTTGGAATTGTCTTTCTTGTTCTTGACACATCTCCGCAGGAGTTCGAGGTGGTCCATGGGATAGCAAGATCCCGCACTTGAATTGGCATCGTTTCATTGCGGCCATCTGCACACAACGCTCGATTTCCCATAGTTCCACCTTGTAGATGCTCTGCTGCTGTTAGTCGTATCTCTTCATAATCGAACCACTTACGAAGTGCTTTAACAAAGTCCTCCTTTCCACGCACTGTCACCCACCCACAAGTTGACCCTGGATATACCTGCGCATGTTCGATTGCAAGGCAGTGTCCCTCAGAATCATGTTTTCGTGCGAAGTCTTTTAGAATCTGCCATGTGCATGACCATGGGAGGTTGCTGACCAAAATATAATATAAGCCAGTTACATCACCAGGTAGAACTTGAGGCATGATTGATGCGGAAGTTTGATAGTAAGATACAAGATGAACGGATGTCAAGAGAGATATGTTCTGAATAAGAAAATTGTGTCTAGGCTACAGCGCTTTAAGGCGGCTGTGACTTTTGGGGTATATTTAACATTTGATAAGTTACCAAAGGAAAGCCTTAATGTTGGTCACTCGGTCAAGAGATTCTAGGCACTTAATGCAAAAGGCCGAATTCGAATGGGCATAGAAATAGAACGAAACCCAAGACTCAAAATTGAGAAGAGCAAACGAACTCTTGCAGCAATTTTTGCCGACTGCTTGTCAATTTCTCGAACCATCTCTCAACTTCTTGCGAGACAGAGATGGATTACTATTTATCTGCAAGTGCAAAGCGGAATTAGACATAATTGTCAGCTGTGATCTGGTTAAGTTGATTGTATCTCAGAGAACGATTGGAAAAAGAAGAAGAAAACAAAAGGTCTGAGATGGATTGATCCATGAAAATACCCGTGTAAAGTATGGTTGGAGTCAGCAAAAGAAAAGCTTGAGATTCAAATTTTGATTCGGATACTCCACATGTCTACCTGCCATCCTGCGTCTATCCTGGGTGATTAAGTATCTATCCCGTCTTTTATGCGTGATTGGAGAAAAATCATTTATACGCCGGGAAATATATAAATCTCTAGGGTAGCAAGACCCTGAATGAATAGGAACTTCCATCTCACTGGTGTGTCTTCTCCCAATTTCTATCATGCTTCCCGAATGCAGATGAGTCTTTGAAATGTGTGGTGGCTTGGATAACTAGAATAGATAAAGGTGATGGAAAAGAAAGTTGCAACTGCTATTGAAACAGGCCTAGGGCATGCTACTTGTCACAGATTCTGCGACATGAGTGGATTTGGAGTGGCGCAGCCGACCTTCGACATGTTCGGATACCAGTTTTCCAACTTATACTGAATATTGAACTTTCCCTTATGAAATGGTTTTGAGGATACTGATTTGGAGTTCCCGAATTTAGCTGGAAAGAAATTACTGGGGGAAATGTAGAGATCCTTAGCAACGGCCCCTATTCTCAAGAACCCTTTTCCTACAAATCTTGAATTGTTAAGCTCACATAGATACTGAATTTTCAAAATCCCGCTCTGGTTCAGTCAGGTGGTGTATAGCTAAATATTCTTTGTGTAACTAAGGATACATCTGCCGTTTAACTTCAACGCTTTACATTGACTGCGGCAAGTACGGTGATGCCGCGATTGGTGGATATCTAGGATATTATTAAATCAACGGCCCAACCAAGATAGAGCGACTAGGCACCAACCCAAACCAGAACTCAGGGTTCTACATGGCACCACCAAGCCATGACAAGAACCAGGTTGTCAACATGGCAACATGGGACTGCAGACGCAGTCACAAAGGCAAACGTATATGCATAACATGTTTGGCCCTCACTTTTAAAAAAGATTGTCCTGTGAAAGCTTCCCTTACAATCTGAAGAATGTTCGGAGCACTTTCTAGGTCTTCAGTAAATTCATAAGATCACATTTATGAATGAGGCCGAAGGACAGTGATAGCTTGGATACTAAAATTATAATATGTCTCCATCCAGAGGGTATGAAGCGATCGAATAAATCTGAATTCAACTTCGAAATCTATGTTTCTAGAAATCTTTCTCGATTATCGCGGGTAGGATATTCGGCTATTTTGCCCGGTCGCAAGACTTAAATTCATACACCTATAGTGGACCCTATGACTTTCTAGAAAAGCTTGAAGAACAGGAGAGATATACATGCATGTAGGAGAAAATGCAGGGAAGACCCAAGTACAATCGATCGAAGATTCTCATCCCAGGCATGCATGCGTGCATGCATGTGTAACATCAAAAATGGCTCACTTGCAGCGAATTGACGGGTTTCCAATGGAAGACGCCAAAACGATTTGATTAGATACGATGTGAACTTGGCATGTATTGTCCGTATATTGATGCGATGAATTTTAAGCCCTACAGAATGTATCGAGAATTTCTTCCTTGTGCAAGGACACAGCATACTTGAACTTTCTGGAGGGGTGGAGTTTAGGAAACAGTTTTACGGGTAGTCACGTATCAGAGTCGGTCAATAGGATGTAGTCCGAAGCGATCAGGGCCTTGGAGAGCCATCTATCAATAGTCATAGATATCAGTACACATAAAATGCAGAATGACTTTGCTAGGTTTTCATTGGCTTGAGACAATGCAGAAGAAAGACAGAGTGACAAGGGTTGAATTCTGATCGATGACAACTAGAAGGATCAAAATGAATATTTTCAGGGATTCAAACTCAACAATCTATCAACTTTGGCGGTCACTTAATCTAGAGTACTTGAGGATTCTAGTATCATTACCATTTGATAGACAATTTGAGCGATATGAAATTCGAATATTGTTCAAGATTGAGGATATTAGGAGAGGGTATCAGGGAAATGATGGAGATTGAGCAACCAGGAATGTTGACATCATTTGCTTTATTCACAAGATTTTCGATCTTTGGTTAATGTGGGGATATGCATATCATTTGATTATATCTAATTGTTCATGGCAGTTGAAGCCTGTGGCTGTCCTAATCGACAACAATCAGCATTACCGGGATATGCACAACGAAACCATGAGAGAGGATTCTGGTAGGTCACAAATACATTGGTAGTACAGCATAAACAAAAGCCTTATTTTCGAAATCAATTCTACATAATGCATACACGAAATACAAGGGCAACGGCCAAAGAAGAAAGTAACACCAATCAAATCCAATTCTGTCTGCGCCAGCGCCCGCGCCACTCAGCTTCTTACCTCTCAGAACATGCAATCCTCCTCATGACTTCCATAGAACCTTTAGTTTACGCTCGATAAGGTTGAGCGACATATGAAGCGACAGGAGTAGAGAAGCTGTAGGGAACATAACCGTGAATTGAAGAAGTAGTGGTGATGGTCGAACTAGAACTGCTGATGGTTGAGTGTGAAGACGAACTTGAACTGCTAGTAGTTGAGTGTGACGACGAGCTAGTTTTGCTTGTGACTGAAGATGAGCTGCTTGAGACGATAGTTGTCTTCGCGCTGCCCGTTGAAGATGCATGGCCACTGCCGCTAATACTTCCAGTTGGTCTGAAGGATCCCGATGAGTGTGGAAGCCCGGAGCTGCGAATGCTACCTGATGGTTTGATACTACCGGAAGGCTTGATACTGCCGGAAGGCTTGATAATGCCGGATGTTTTAAAAGTGCCCGATGATAGCGCGAATCCTGTTCTCGTCTCGGTATGATGTACCCCAGTCCCAGTGCTAATAGTTGTGTTTGATCCGCCAGTAGGAAAAGGTACTTTTGATGAGCCGGTCACGCTAATGCCCAACTCAGAGTGCGCAGATGTGGGTCGGACACTGCCCGATGGAAGTCCGTATGAGTAAGTGCCATTGCGAGAATATGGAAGGCCTGTGCCTCTAACAGTACCGGTCGAATATGCTGTTCCAGTCGGTGCATGGCTTGTAGTGGTGGTCTTCTTACCCTTGGCAGCAGATACGAACTCGTCATATTGAGTTTTCGATTTAGGATTGATAGCAAACACCATCCCTGACTCACACTCATTCTTTTGGCGACTAAGATGATATTAGTGAGGGTGATGGAATCTGTAACGGGCCGATACATACCTGAAAAAAAACAGTGGGTTAGTGGCGTTTGTAACGGGGAAGTCGACAAATGTAGTCATGTTTTTAGCCAAAACGGGCTTGAACCCCGAATCGTAGACGCCATTCATAACGCAAGGAGCCGCAATATCACAAGAAGTTACGGTATGATTCGTTGGGTGGAAACTGAAGCGTACGGTATCTCCTTCCTCCGCATCAATATATTGGGGAGAGAAAGAGAAAGTGCCATTTTGGCCAATTGAGATAACGTGCGTTGGCTTGGTTGGCTTTCCAGTTCCAGTTCCAGTTCCAGTGGGTTTGTGTGAGACACTAGTTCCTGTTCTGATACTACCCGTTGGATAGATAGGTTCGCTTCCATTTCCAAATGAATATGGTGGTCCTGTAGGCTTACCAGTAGAGGTCGCTTTGCCAGTCTTGGTTCCGAGAAGACTTTCCGAGTGTGTAGGTGGGAGACTAGGTGTAGAAGTGGCGCTGGCGATCTTAGTTATTGTAACTGTGCTGGCCTCACCGTAGACATCTACAGTGACATCAACAGTGATGATCTGAACTACAATGATTTCTCCACCTGAACCATAAACAACCTCTGTGCAGTCATAAGTTGTAGCACCGGTAGGACAGACTTGGACTGTGGAAACCCCTGATATCACGTTTACTTGTGTAACGGCTCCAGTAGCCCCGGCCGAGGGAAGGGGTGTGATCTGAGCTCCCAGAAGCGATCCTGTTCCGCTTATAATAGGGGTAGAAGTTTTGAACACCTTCAAAGATGTCGATGTGGAAGTGGAGCCTCCCCCAATAACGGTTCCTCCATTGTTGACTGTGATAGTTTGAGCAGGTGCTGTGATGGTAACTGGTGTGGGCGCAGATCCGCCTCCGAGTGTGACAGTCTGATATATTGTTGTACCAGATTCCGCTGCCTCGCCATATCCTCCACCTCGTCCAAGAGTAACAGTGGAGGTTACGAATGAAGGTGCTGTGACAGTTATAGTAGTGGGCTGATAGATTGTGGTTGTGACAGGAGAACAGTTAGCATCTGGAGATGCAGCCCCGATTCCAGAAAGGAGAGAAAGAGCAGCTGCGCGTGAGAACTTCATGATGGGTATATGAATAAGAAAACGTTACAAACCCTAAAAAATTTATGCAAGAAAAATGAACTGGTAAGGACCGTAAAGGGAAAACTTCCCAAAAGACAAGATGCTGGAAGAAAAGAAAGATTGGGCTGAACTTGGAGTTTCAAAAAATGGCAGATACAGCCAGTTATACGTATTGACTTCAATGGCATGATGACCGAAAGACAGTGCCACAGTATGGGATTTGGCTTTGAAAGTTACATGCTGCGCAAAAAAGCATGCCCATGATTCCGGGGAGATTACATTCTGTGGGATCTTGAGGTAGCTATAATCTATAGATTACCTCAACGAAGGATCGCTAAAAACATTAAATTGCGACTTCCAATGACATAAATATGTTATTGGTAGAAGTATCACAGAGCTAGGTAAATTTCGTAAATCAGAGTCGCACTGCTAACGATGTGGAAATTTGCTGTTCAACTTTTATTTTGAAGAGGATTTGGGATTTGAAGTAAGAAGAAAATTGTGTAGCATTGGAGGATCCAGAATGCTGATTTGGATGGGAAATAGTAAGCATTGCTCTAAAACAACATCCCATCAGCCACTCAGATACGATTATATCCAAAATAGAATGATTATGCATAATTTCTGGGGTTTGAGTCATGGAACAGTTCAATCAAACCTTTAATCTTCCTCTAAAATCCATATTCACGTGAACTGCGACATTTTTGACAATTTGAAGCATTTAAGACCTCTAACAGAGGTCAACAATAGTTTGTACACTCCACATTCCCGAGCGGCACATGTCATTGTCAGAGCCAACCATCAATTAAGAATATTAGAGCCGTGGCTTGTTTGAGTTGATTTTCAAAAGATAATTAGGCCCAATGTCTTCTGTTGTCTTTTCATGTTGACTCAGCCTTAGCTCACTCGTACCCTACTTCTCACTATTATGATGGCCCTCTATCCAGGTGCCGCTCTTCCCCCCCTCTTTCCTCACTACTCTCAACCCCTCAACTCGCATCCCCTTATCCACAGCCTTGCACATATCGTAAATGGTCAATGCCGCGGTCGAAGCGGCTGTAAGTGCCTCCATTTCCACGCCAGTTTTTCCATCGCATGACACAGTGGCCGTGACCTCCACGCTTCCAAACCCATTATAAGGAACTGATTCTGGAATAGGTGACGGCCATTTATATCCATCGCCTTGTCCTGTGCCAGACCATGGAATTGACGTACTTGGAACGGGAGATGAAGGTTCTGTGCCCCGTCCATCCTCGTGTGAGATCTGTAGGTCAATGTTGACATGTGTAATAGCAATTGGGTGACAGAGAGGTATCAAATCGGAAGTTCTCTTGGCAGCCATAATTCCTGCGATACGGGCAACTCCCAGCACATCGCCCTTCTTGGCTCGGTTGTCACGGATGAGTGGAATGGCTATTTTGTTGGAGAAGTGAACACTGCAGACTGCAACAGCAGTTCTTTTCGTTGGTTGTTTGGAGGAAATGGAAACCATGTGAGCATCGCCGGATTGTGTAAGGTGAGTAAGTTTGTGTGCTTGTGAGGGAGTTGAATCTGATGCATTGTTCGTTAAAGACTTCCCCATTTCCCTATCAATATTATTCATTTGAGCCGGGGTAGCTTTGCTGGAGTATAGACGTGCATAACTAGAAGGAGGTTTAAATGGCAGGAGGTTTAGAGGAATCTTTTGGGATCGACCTGCCGGCCGGTCTCCCGTGTTTCGAAAGAGTGCCTCTGGGCCACAATAGTATTTGTCACCTGAATTGGACGTCAGTCTCAAACACGTGTTATACTGCAGAAGCGCCGGTTCTTACTTGCAGCTATATAAAATTTAAGATACTGATTAAATACATGAGGGTATTGAATTGACGCCAATCCGATGTGCAAATAATTTCATGTCATCGTGTGGTTCGCACCTATCTCCATTGAAAATAAAACCTACCCACCTATTAAGATCATGGGTCTGTTTTTCATGTTTTCCAATTCGCCCATGCCGGCGTGTTTTTCCTTTTTTCGACTCACGGCCATGCCAATAACTTCTAGCAACTCTCTCTCATTAGAGGAGCTTCCAAGAGGGTTATGAGCATCTCCAAGACCCTGTTTCCTACCCATTTCTATTTGCTTCATTGCCTCAAAAGCTTGCTCGTCAATTGGCTGGCTGCCATTTGATTTTCTCAAGATATCCCTCAAGGACACTTCAGCATTGCCAAATAAGCATACCTTCAAGTTGCCATCACTCGTGATTCTCAATCTGTTGCAAGTACCACAGAAATTGTGTGTCATACTTGTGATAAACCCCATCTTTCCCGCAAACCCAGGAATCTCGTAAGTCTTACTCGTGTCATTTTTGTGATCTGCCACTTTTCGAAGTGTCGGATACTTCTGCCGTATGATATCAAGCATTTCTTTGTAGCTTAGCATTTTGCCTTGGCTCCACTTGTTGCCGTCAAATGGCATATACTCGATGAACCTAACTTCAACGTCTTTATCTCGGCCCATTTCGACAAATGGTATAATTTCTCTTTCATTAACCCCACGCATTACAACGCAATTGATCTTGAGCTTTATGCCAGCACCTAATTTGTTCATATGTAGTATCTTATCTATACTTTTTATCACAGCTTCAAAACCTTTCCTTCGAGTCATAATCTGAAACTGCCATGGATCTAAAGTATCCAGACTTAAGTTAACTCCAGTTAAACCGGCTTCCACCATGCTATCCAGCTTTCTTGCAAGGTTTAATCCATTCGTGGTAAGGCAGAGCTCCCGCAGACCATGAGATCGCAAAGCTCCAATCTGTTGCATGAGAGGCAAGATATCGCGACGAACGGTCGGCTCACCACCAGTAAGACGAATCTTCGAAACCCCTTGGGAAACAAATATAGAAGATAGAAGTACAATTTCTGGGGTTGTAAGAAGATCTGGCTGTGGCGATTGCGGAACACCCTCTTCTGGCATACAGTACAAGCATCGCAGATTGCATTTTTCTGTGATTGAAATTCGAAGATAATCGTGCTGTCTTTGGAAATTATCGGTAAGAAAGGACGAAAAGGGTTTGGCATTTTTGAGTTCGTCTCTTCTCTTTGAAGTCTTGCTTAATGATGGTTCGGTGTCTTCGCGCAAATGTAAATCGTGCTGGGGGAGCTCTTGAATTGAGGAAGCAGCAGTGGATAGTGCTTTGTGTGCGTTCCGAGATAGTAGGTTGAGCCTGCCATTGCTGAGTGTACTTTCTCGAAAAGCTCTTCTCAAGGACAGCATCTTGGAAGAAAGGGGACGCTATATCAAGATATTCTGGAAGGAACGAGGTGATATATTTGATCAAAGATATCTCTGGGCTTTCAATATCGGGTGGCGTAGAACAGTTGGATGCTCTTCAATCATTTCGCTCCTCAAGTAACCTTATACCTGTCTCCATGAGCATTAAATAGTCTTGCTTCCTTATCGTCGCAGTGACACATCATCTCAATTCTCAGGTTTTGCAAAGATTTTAGTCTGTCAGCATAGTCGAGACTCATATGGATTTGTAAAGACGAATTGTAACTGGAGGGGCAGCGGCCATTTCCGGCCATTTCCGGCCATTCTCCGAGTTGCCGCACGATAGCCTAGCTCGCCTAGCTGACTCACCAAAGCTTATCGTTATTGGCCTGACTAGTAGAAAATCTTATATCGTAGCACCGGTATTGTTGTGTGCGGGGCTTCCGCAGATCTCTAGGTATTGTGCCTCGTGCAAAGCTTGAGCTTAGGTAGTAGTGTTCGGTAGTAGGTAGAAAGTTAGAAACCAAAGGTGCACTCACCTCCATTCAATTCACAATGCGATTCTCTCGTCTTCTCAAATGTAAGTGTAAAGTTGAATTACTTCCGTCTTATAAGAAAGACATACATTAACCCAAACATATATCTTTAGCATCAAATCAATCTCTTCCGAGTCCCAATGGAGTATATATTGCGACCATTCTACCATCGGCACTTCAATTCAGAGAGACGCGCTCCCTTGAAATAATACGCTCCATATCACTTCCACCTGAACTCACAGCCTCAATAACATCATTCATATGGTCGTGCTCTTCCAATCGCCTACTCGTAGCGTCTGCGGATGTCATACGCATATTTTCCCCAAGTGACAATCGCTTCTCAGCCAAGATTACAAGTCCGACCTCAGGATCTACGAAAACGACCTTCATTTCATTTGGAGGAAACGACGATGAAGTCTGTATCTTTTCAGATTTTGGTTTGAAGTTGACCATCTTTAATCTGGCTACTTCGAAGTCAGTGGATATTACCTCTCCCAAGCTCTTCACTCCTGCTACTGCTGCAAAAGGATTCTCACATCGTCCGCGATCCGGAAACTTGGCTCTATTGACGAGAATTGGTGGGAAAGACGTGATTAGTATACACAAATTGGGAAGCTTGGAGGTTATAAGATCATGGCTGCCAGAAACGATCGACGCTCAAGAGATAACTTGGAGCCCAGATGGAAAATGGATAACAATATGCGAATCTGCTAGCCAAGGCCACAAGTTGCTGCTTTATACAGCCGATGGTCACTTGTATAAGGTTTGGAATGGCCCGACCCCGATCCTCGAGGAAGAAAAGGATATTGCTTTAGGTGCCGGAATCAAAATGACCGAATGGAGTCCGACAGGAACACACATTGCTATTTCCGATTTTAGTCGGAAAGTTGTGTTATTGGCTGCTCCAGCGTTCTCGGAATCTATGTTGTTATCCCACGTACCTTCTGTAAACCCTACAGATACGCTACACGTACGTCAACCTACCTTCCACCCCAAGACAACGAACCCTAACTTCTCAGATTTGGATTGAACAATTTTCGCCATCTCCTAATGGAGGTTTCACTCGAGAATTTGTTCGAGGAAAACAGCCGACATTGCCTCCAGAAGCAACTGCCATTCCAACTGCAGAGCCAAAGACTGGCACCAATATGATGGCTTTCGATATTTCTGGCACACTACTAGCAACCAAAGTTGAGGAAATGCCATCAGCAGTCTGGGTTTGGGATGTTGGGTCACGATCACTTAGAGCACTGTTGATAATGCACTCTCCGGTAGCTAGGGTGACTTTCCATCCTAGTGTCAACGAGCTTTTGATGGTTAGATGTGAGGGCGAAGATAACAAGGGCCGAATTCAATTATGGGACCCATCTTGGGAGGCTCCGAGAATTGTTAATTTCGGCATGCAAATGTCCGAGGGTAAAATCATTGGAAAGTCAATCATCAAGTGGCTCAACGTAGCATCTGTATCCCCTTCCATTTTCTTTAGTGATTCGCAAGACTGCATCCTCTTATCGTTGTCTAAACTAGAGGATACCGAAATGGTCCCTTGGCATGAATCGGAGGCAAGGGGAGTCGATATTTACGGTCAAACACAAGAGTCGCCCTTAAACCTCGTTGAAGGCGATGGCAAGCGACATTTCAAACGCGTCAACGCGGATGATACCGCTGACAATGATAACACATACATGGACATGAGCGATGGGAGTGAGGAGCTCGACGATACCTTTTATTTTCGCAAAACCTAATACCCCTGAGTCGCGGAGAGCGGTTTGATTGACATGCCATGAGATCTCGCAAAGGAGTATCCCCTGCTTTTATTGAGAGGCCCCTGACGCCACAACTGTGTGGTGGGAAGTGCAATAATCGGAAATCTCGATGGCTTTTGTATGATTCTCTCTACATGTGCATTCAAAGACAGTGAGTGGCCCACGTTTTGTATGATTAATGATCTGATTTCTGAGCTTTTAGCACATAGCTCGTTGATCGTGATCTGGTGTCCTTCTCTTGAGTGTTGTTGTGCCACTCCATCATTAATCAATGGACGCTAGAAACACAAAAGAAGGCACGAAAAACAATTAAACGGCATTCACGATTTCCAAGCTAAGAGAATTCTAAATCCGATCTGAATGAATGAATGTATTGTCTGCATTCTCCTATCTACCCATCCAACCCCATAGTCTACTCCACAGTGCGGCGAAGCAGGTGACGAGTCTAGAATACGAATCAAACCTCCCCCATAACTTTCGCGTTCATCTACGGGAAAGCTATTGGTTGTAAATTATCAGCACAACATAGACTTGGTCTACTCAAGAATCAAGATCCAAAATAATAATATACTAAACCTAAACCAGTAAGCCTTTCCGGGGGTTCAGATAATGCTCATGGATATATGAATGTGTGGAAGATTGGAAAATTTTCCACATTTTCCACCATGATTCTGGAAAGTGGCTCGCTCACCAAATGTATCTCGAGTGGGGATTATGTAACAAATAAACCCTTGGGTGGGGGAATTTACCTAGGTAGTCATTGGTGGTCTCGTAGTCTCGTCTCGTAGTATTCTTCCAACATCCACACACGATCTTCAAAAAGTAGTAAGGAATGAATCCATAATCATTATCTTTGGGCGAACAGGCGAACAACAATGTTGGAACCACAATGCAAATGCAAATGCACATGGAATAACAGAACAGATAGAAAATGATCTTCATTCATTCATTCAGTCAATCAATCGTAATCCATCATAATCAATCATTAATTCATCTATCCGTTGTCAACCCATCCAAAAGAGACATTATATGGATGAAAATACATCATACATCATACATCACACATCATACACCCGTCATTCTCCGTACATCTACATCGTCGCCAATGATCTCTCCTCGTTTCTCTCTTTATATGGATACCACACATGAAAACGTCCAAATTCATCCTCCTACTCCTTCCTCCTCCTTCCTACTCTTGTCCCTCCTTTATATCTATTATCTACCTCCCTAGACCTAGGCATGCTTTCCAACTACTGCGTCCATCCATATCTGCTCGGGAACTTGGGGGGGTAAACCCATAGCGCTAATAGCCAAGTAAATAAATAACTTGGCTGAGCCCGTCCTCATTGCATTGCCCCATTCAAGCTACCGCTCCACGAATCCACGAAAGTTGCATCCAAAATTATGTAGAAACCCTGCTTGAACCCCTGAAAGGACCCTTCAGACCGGGTTTTTAACTCTTGATGGGGACGCGGTACAATTTCCATGTCTGTTCAAACATTATTGTCCATGGCATTGGTCCATGTGTTGGCTACAAATTCACTTCTTGACTAGCTGTTCGCATTTATCTCATATCTTCCCCCGTCTCCTCCTCGCTGTCTTCTTTCTCCTTATTCTCTCATCTTGCGCAAATTTGGATCCTGAATTGCATTTTTGGATCTTCTTACGGAAAATGGCTTCTATAATGGAGAACGCTTCGATTGAGTCTGCAGCTGCAGTTGTCGTCAACCATCCCTATTACCCCCTCGAGATGGAAATAGCGAGCTATCTGGCAAATGAATGGACTGTACCTACTCTCCTGAGCATTTTCTTTGGTGCTTGTGCAGTATTGTTCTTGTGTACTCGCACTTTTGTTGCCAGATCATATCCTCATCTGCCAAGCACTGAGAAAGCTGCGATCTGGTGGCTGGTTCTATGTAAGTCTTCCTTATCAACGCTATTACACAGTCTCCTAACTTTTACCATAGCTGGCGCAATCCACCTCTTTTTCGAAGGTATGCGATAACGAGCCAATTTACAACAGAAAGTGGCTAATCGTATCCTTCTAGGATACTTTTCGCTCCATCACACCGAAATTATCAAAGACCAACAATTGTTGGGACAACTATGGAAGGAATACGCCCTTAGCGATAGTCGATATTTGACATCCGATCCTTTCGTCCTCTGTATGGAAACAGTAACAGCGGTAAGTCAATTCCAAGCTCATTACATTTGATAGCATACTTATGAATTCCCTACAGTTTTTATGGGGACCTATGTGCTTTACCGTTGCGGCCTTTATCGCAACTCGTCATCCACTTCGACACCCCCTACAAATCATTGTAACCGTAGGACAAATCTACGGACTTGTTCTATATTATGCGACTCACACTTTTGATTATTATCACAAAGAAGTCAATTATTCCAGACCAGAATTTCTATACTTTTGGTTTTACTATTTCTTCATGAATTTCCTCTGGATGATCTTTCCAGGCAGTAAGTCAAACTTGTTCCACCAAAAAATGCCAGCGCTGATTGTTTTACTACAGTGCTCCTCGTCGATTCGGTACGTACTATCGCGCGAACCTTCACAGAGCTCGACCAGGTCAAGAACACTCGAAAAGTCAATGGTTTTGCAAAGAAAGGCCAATAAATGTTGAGAAATTATGGCCGGAAACGGATAAAGGAGGCAGATACAGATACGATACCCCATTTGTTATTAGAAGCGTGTCACCATCTACTTTTTGGAGAAATATAGATTTCAGAAACTACCCATAGATAAATAGATGTATGTAAGACCGCAGAGGAAACCAACTTAATGCAGGTTGAAGAAGATTGCATCGGCGAAAGGAGTCTAGGAATCTGGCTGAATATATAGAATTTCCCGAATGATATACCTATTCATTCCTATTGTTTCTTACTATACCATAGCAAGTCCCGATGCTCTCAAACTAAGTGCATTGTCGTTGGACAGGGGATCGGGGGATCAATATTCCGATGATGAGGCAAGAGGAAAGAGCTAACATATTACTCATGTTACTCATGAAGATCATGTTATTTCTGTCAAGCATGAGAGGGCAACTCGAATACTCTAATCACGCTATGTTTCTCATATGTATCACAGGATGACGTCTCAACAATCCTACTTGAACAAATCTGTGATATCTCTCAAGCAAATCTTGCACCGAAGAACATGGTTAGGAATTTTTGAATGAAATATTTTAATTACATTAAAATTATACGACATATTCAGAATGCAAGGCTTCAAACCGAGCAGTGTCTATTTTGACCTCCCAGGAACTCCACCTTTGATACGCAAGCCCTCAGAACCCAACAGCCGTAACAAGTGTTTAAAAAAGTGTGCTTGGGTATTCCAACAGCCAAAAGAAAATATTCAATATCAATCACCAGTCAGGCTCAATCCTTGAGATAAGCAGCCAATTCCTCATTCATCACCATTATGCTACCAACGCTGGCATGCTTGTCAAGCTTTTGACTCAAGATACTTACTCTCCTTTGTGTAGGCTTCGAGATGAAGAGAGGCGGAGGTCCTACCTGCTTTTTTCCGAGAGTTCTTGGTGAGAATAATGGATCAGGTAGAATCCCTCCTGCTATCAAATCCTCTTCGTATATACTCACAGAGTATGCGCTGACTGGCCTTGGCTTGTGCAATTGTTCAAATGGAAAGGGCTGTTCCAGCGATTCGGCTTCTGAATAGACTGAAGAAATTGAACCTCGACGATCGTCAGATGTAAATGAACCGCTCGTTCTCGGGGAATCAACATCAGAAGCCTCAAAATTTGTCCCTTCTTGATCGTGTGAGGAGCGAGACCATTGTGATGATACGTCGATCGATGAAGTGGTAGACGATGATTGTTTTCTGTAGAAATCATATTCTTCCTTAGTATCTTTCGTCATTGGACCATCGGCAGGGCCGTCCTCCAAGCCATGACCATATCCCTCGATTAATATTTCATGATGTGTGTTTCTTCGCGGGCTGGGATGTTGAAGTTCCGGCATTATCGTCAAGGCATCACCGGCATTGGCTTTTGCAATTATGCTCTTGATTGATAATGTGGTATCGATTGCACTTTCGGTCCTTCGCGACAGAGCAGATTGCTTTCTCTGGGCGAGATAATCATTGAAAGCAGCTATGACATCAATTGGTGTTTGTCCAGCAGTAGAAGGGTTCGACCTGATTAGGGAGTTTCGGTAGTCTCTGTTTGCTTGAGCACTTTGCGTGCGAATCAAATTATAACACGAACGTCGGTCATTCCACGGTGGACATTCTCCAATGCGAATGGAAATGTTATAAGCTACATTTTGGGTAGCGCGCACTTGATCTGGTACCCTTGTCGCTTGAATAAGTATTTGAAGAGAAGAATAGATCAAAATCCAACGAATCTTGCGGCCTTCCGCCTGGGAGATCTTTTCCGCTGTTGCCATCTTGGAACTGGCCTGGGCGGCACATTCTTTTTCAAAGCCACGGTATGCACGAACAAGCGTACAGTCAGTTAGTCGCAGGTTCTGTCGATTTGTGGCCTTGTCGAGAGCGCCCATTGAATTCATGCCGGAATCATTGTGATTTTTATCACTTTTCGGAAATATTTTCGTCGTAAAAGTGAGTCTTTTGCTTAATGGTTTGGATGGTTTCGCATTATCATCTGGAAGCAGTGGTAGAGAATAGGGCAATGGTTCGATCTGATATTGCCTGTTGAATATCATGACTGCACGAAGTACATCTAATTCTTCGTTACTAGTGCTTGTAGTTCCTGTGGTCGTCACACTTGAGTCCGCTAGAAACTCATACAATTTCTGAAATTCGGATCGCATTTGCTTAAAGAGACTCTTGGAGAAAGCTCCACTTCCTGATCTCGACGCCAACGATGGATAGGATCCAAGCTTTGCAGTATAATATTTTTGTAGGAATTCTCTGAACTTTTCAAGGTGAATTTGAGCATCGGGGCTAAGCTGCAAATATGTGTCGGCAAGCTCTTCTGTGAGAAATCCGCTTAGCATTTTTCCACATGTATCGAGTCGAAGGTCCATTTCTAGTCTTGCTCGGGATATGAAAACTCGATCTTGTCGACTCAATGACTATACAGGAATCAGATGCTGCGTCTTCTGGAACACGTTATGATGATATACACATACCTCGAAACCAGGACTATTGTGGAGTTTCTCGCACATCCCAGCACAATGCGCAAGTGCATCTATCCACATATCTTTGAAATGGAAATGCTCTGCAAAATACATGATGCCAAGGGCATGATCCGGTGTATTCCTCATATCTGCGTATCCCTCTCCATCGATATAGGCTACGATATCATCCACGTTGCTGGCATCGGTCGATCTGAACTGAGACATACTATTGAGAAGTCCAACCAATGCACTACCTAAGTCTTGTCCGACCAAGGACTTCTTAAAAATCCACGCAAAGAAGTTTCGGGTTGCGGTGTGGTAGAGGAAAGCCTCTCCTCGTTCTGCCATGACAGGAGCTGGAATATATAACTCAACGTAATCAGAATCACTGGAGCCCGAATAATATTCATCCCGAACCTCGTTAATGTCTACGTTTGGCGAGCCATTAATATCTTTCGACATAAATGCATCCAAAAGTGGTTGGCATTTCGCGTCAACCAGTACATTCAGTGGTACCCGAAATGCTGGACCTCTCATCGATTGTCCTCGGCCATACAAATAAACTAGGCAATCTCCCTCAGGGTACCATAATTCTGGATCCTAAACAATGTCAGAATGTTGCTGATCAAGAACTACAGTCACAGACATACCCTCCTCAAGCCGTCCCACTCGATTGACCTCCGCGACTTTCCTTCCCACTTTCTGATACCCGTACCGTTTGCCGTCAACATGTTCATACTGGATTTATTTCTTCGATGTGTATTTGTTTCTGGACCCAGTGGCCAATTTTCTTTAGGTGAAGCTGGAGTGTCGTCTGTAGGTATATGTTCCTCATTTATAGAAGTCATGCCATATATCTTTCGATCATGTTTTGGAATAACTGGTATAGAAGAAAGATATGGCATCTCAGAAATCGAAAAAGCCATATCTAGAATATTACGTTCAAGATCTTCCACCTGAATGACGAAAGCGATCTTCAATGGCTTAATAGGGTCAAGTTGGGGTTCTGCCCAAAAGCCTCAATGATTCTTAGGATAGGGCGTATTGTGTAAAGTGGAGAAACATATCAAATGAATCATAAGATTTGAAAAGAAAGCTCAATTCCAGATTAGAGCAAAATTAAAACGGGGGAAAGAAAGATTGCGAATAGTTTCTTCGATTTCTTTACAACAAGGAAAAGTTTCGAAGATTCATACGAGGGGGACGCGAGAGTCAATATGAATAACTTTGTTTATGGTCTGACAGAGTACCAATTGTAATACGAAAAGCATCCTGCCGTGCTACGAGCATCCGTAATTTTAATTTTCTGCACATTCTGAATTTTTCGCCACGTAAGGTGAAGCTTCACGGACTTTGCAGACAATGAACATTCGTGCGTGGCTTGCATGTACTTGATTTTCGAGGGGTTGAGATGGGATAATTCATGGTCACGGCCCCCAAGCTTTACAGTTTTGACCTAAAGCGAGGCTTGAGATACTATTAGTTTGGCTGATCTGTAAGCACAGACTTGAATTATATATCATTGGTCGAGTTTTCTTTCAGATTGATATACGTTTTTCTGTACATGCATTTGGGTTTCGCTTCATCGTTGATGGGATGGTTTGGATATCATATTGACGCAAATGGATTTGGATCTAAAGCCATTTGAAGCCTGACATCGTCATTGCATTTAGTTTTGCAAAAGCACCAGCTACGCTACTACTGAAATCTGGGTATCATCTGGAACTATCTAAACGAAATCCTCGCTGCTACCAAGTTGCCAACGCAGCTGTCTATTCAATTGGTCAAAGTGTCTAGGAACTCTAGCAAACTTGAGGACCAGTAGTTGCCAGTGCAATCCTAACTCAAGACTCCAGTTGACAAGTTCGGTCGCTTTGGTGCCGACGGGAAAGGGACCAAGCGGTTCTCGAGATATCAATTAGCGTGATTTCTTGTGCTTAGACACACCCTTTTATTTCTTAGTCTTGAGATTAAGTAGGCCTCGGGATGATGTGGGGATCGGAAATTAAGAATCTTGAATCCGAAAAATGATCAAATCAAGGATAACATAGTTTAACACCGAGTAGCCTATATCACCAAATAGCCCACTTTCACCTCAATTTATACTTTCAAATTTATATTATTCAATAACAATTAAATCAATTGATTAAAACTATTAAGAATCTAATAATCTAGAATTTATTACATTATTTTAATAAATTCTTATATTATATCCTATTTTTCTATATTTATTATAATATCAATTAGAAAATACTTTCCTATTAAAATTTCTTTCTTTTTAATATTTATTATATTAAATTTAAATATTAATCTTTTACTAAAATAATATATTAAAAGCCTTTTATTTAATAAATACTCTTTTTTAATATAATTAAGTTTTTTTTATATATCAATATTTATTTAATATTTTATTTATTATTCAAAATATATAAATTTTTATATTTAAAAGTGTATTTTTATAAACTAATTCCTTTATACCTTTAATTAAAGTTAATATAGTTTCAAATATAGATATAAAAAAGCTTAATTGATAATAAGTTATTTGAGATTTAACTAATATTAATTAAAAAAAAGCTTTAATTGAATTATAAAAAGTTTGAAAGATTTATTAATTTAGATTGAAAAAGAAAAGAGTAAATATATAAATTCGAATATCTAATTTTGAAAATATAATTTCAGAATTAAATGAAATTAAATCTATTTCTTGAAATCCTGATTTTATATTCTAAAAAGTAATTGATTTCTTATATATAATTTTAAAAGTTATAAAGAATTCAATTTTTGAAATATAATTAATATATATTTTAATAAATCTATTAATTTAATTATTATATAAATGTTTTAGATTATTAAAATAGTTAATATTAAATAATTAAATTAAATAATTTAAATATAATAATAAATATAAATATTATTCTTTTTATAATATATTTAAAAAACTATTAATTTATAATTTTTATATTTATTTAATATTAATATTCAATATTTGCTTTTTTTTCAATTCTTAATATATTTATTATAATATTTCAATTATTCTAAATTTATTTTATTATTTATATATTTATTAAATATAGATTTAATAATTTATCTTATAAAAAGATTTGTTTTGATATATTAATTAAAGAGATAAATTTGTTTTTAAATTATTAGAAATAAAAGAATAGTTTTATTCTTTTTATTTCTATATATTATTATTATAATTTATTTTTGATTATTTAGTTATATTGTTTTGTTTCTATTATTTTATTTAATATTAATTATTATTATTACTATATATATAATTTCTATTATAAAGTCTATTTTGTTAAAATTATAAAAATCTTTATTTAAAATACTATATTTTGCTTGTATATTTGCAATTAATCAAAATTACTTTTTAAAAAGTTTAGAATTTTTATAAAAAGCTTTTTGAAAATTATAAATATAATTAAAATATATTTTTAATTCGATTTGATACTTTATAAATTGATATACCTAAAGCTTTCTAATATATTTCGTATTTTTTAATTTAAAAATATAATTCATTATATTTTTCATATTTTTTAATTTTGATAAAAATCCTTTTGAATTTATATTGAATTTATATTGAATAATCACTTCTTTTTCTAATTTTATAATCTTATAATTATTAATTTGAATTTCTATATATATAAAAAATCTTTTATTATATATTAAAAAGTTATATAAAGGATATTATAAAATATAACTACTTTTCGAATATTTAGTTTTTTATCTTTATAAATAAATTCGATAGTAAAAAATATATAAGCTTCTTGATTATTCAAATTTATTATAGATTATTGATAAAATGCATATTGAAAAAGAAAGGTATAAATTGAGGTGAAAGTGGGCCACTCGGTGATATGGGCCACTCGGTGTTAAACTACGTTATACCCGATGGGCAATATCTATCTATCGTAGAGTCGAAGTACGTGCATTGGATTGTTGAATTGAAGGCATATGTAATACAGTATTCGAAATGTCCCTGAGCTGTGGACTCATATGGTGATAATGAAAGTGGTTGCTAGAGAAACTACAAGTACACTCCAATGAGAATTACTATCAACATCACAAAGCCATTAAAATGGCCAAGCTCATGTGTAATCAGATCGATATCCACAACTACTTTTGATTTCAAAACTTGGTCTTATTCACAATAAGCTTCAAGATGACGCCGCTCAAATACTCCTCTTCCTTTCTCCATCTTCCTTCCATATGAAGCGTCCACGCAATCTTGAACTTTGTTTCTCAGTGGAATGACGAGTATCAATTGTTTCACATCGTTAGATGTACTCTCTTTTCTTTTTCGGTGAAGACCGTGACGCAATGATCAACATTTTTGAATCAAGTCGGCAAGCACAAATTCTAGATCCGGTGAGGTGAATGATCGGCAACTAGTGGTATGCTTACTTTAGTGACGAATGTTTTAGGAACAAAATCCCGTGGGGAGTGTGGTTTTGATAGGACCCTGAATTCGAGATGAATGAAATCAGGGATTTAATTCGATGCATCGAAATTTTTATCTTGATCGATTTATGAGATAATCCCAACCTGATTTGTTTTTGGAGCCTCACTAGATAGATTGCAAACCACCCTCGGGACCATGGATGTTGACATGCAACACTTTGACATTTTGCTTTTTGTTTTCTTTGGCTCCCTCGACTCCTTATTGTTTATGCATAATCACCATTGCTATCGCCACCACAGCCTTTCCTCAAATCTCTCATGCGCCATCCATTGCCCAATCTTGCATTTCATTCGCTTGCATCCACTTGCTTCTACCCTGCCGTACTCACAATCCCCACGTCTGTGCTATAGAATTTCCTCTCACCACCCGCATATATCAAGCTATCTATCATTCGTCCAAGCGGGGCGAATGGGTAGTTGGTTGAAATGTTTCACCATTGATATACGAAGGAGAATCGGATGATTGCGGTCTTTGATCGTTTATCAATAGTTCTGTATGGGGGATACTTTTACGGGGGGGTTAATTTCTGGAAGATGTTTATTGGTATTTATAGACTGTTTAGTAATAAAGATGAAACTTGTACGATTTTTGAAGGGATAGCGGAATGTGGACGGATGGATGGTGCTTGGTTTGTTGATGCTTAGGGGGTGAAAGTGGGGAGCGAGAAGTTGATGGGAGGTGGAGATGGAGGTGAAGGGAAGCGAGGGGAGGAGGGCGGAGAGAATAATAGAAAGAAGGGAATAGTGGTGGGTAGATGGGGTTATGTATGTGGTATATACATAATGATAAGGTCATTACTTGAATATCCCCTCACGTTGATCCAAAACTCAAAACTAAGTTCTAGTATTTGAACACACTTACTACAGCATCTTATCATCTTCTCGGCCATATATCTCCCCTTTCAAAGACTCAATGTGTATGTACTGTGTATATTTACTTGAGAAGTTAGTACTAGCATCGATCCCATTTATTTACTTCTATAAGAACTATCTCATAGACTACCTCGTACCTCATATATCTCTCTCTATATCATTCCAAAACTGAGACACTATTCATATCTCATATTCTGTACAAACTGTAATGAAATATCAAATATCAAATATTAAATAGATATTCTAAATCTTAATACTTACTTGATGTAAGAAAAACATGAGATACTTGGATACCTAGGTGCACACATGTATACTGAATAATATCACCATCTTGATTTCATTCAATATTGCCGCTGCTATTATTACTACTATTACTACTACTATCATTATTACGATCATCATAACGATCAATATTCCATAGCTTAGGATATAATAAATTTCACTTGATTTAATACTAGGTATTCAAAGCGATGGATTTCTTATTTGTATATATACATCAAACCCATCAATTTCAAAAATTATACCAAGTATTCCAACTCTGACCTAGGTTCTAAAATGTTTCTGATGCTGGTTCTTGAGTAGACGCGAGTTCGAGTTTAGATTGGGATTTATGTTTGGGTTTGGGCTTAGTTTTGATCTTGGTTGTGGTTTTGGGTTTGTTTTAATTCGGTGTGTGTGTAGTCCCCTTCGTGTTTCTGTTTTTTCATGTATCTTTTTATGTTTTTAGGCTTTTATGGTTTTAGGTCTTTAGGGGGTTACTTTCTTACTCCTTTAATTCTCCAGTCGGGAGTAGATGTGGTATTTAGGAGAAGGGCGAGGTATACAAGAGAGGTATCTAAAAGTGCTTTATAAGAGAGAGATATAAGAGAGAGATATACAAGAAATATTTACAAAAAATATTTACAAGAAATACGTACAATAAATACACAGAATACAACACCCAAAAGAAAAGTATGAGGATGGGAGAATAAGAATGGGAGAATAAGGATGGGAGAATAAGAGATATAAAAAATGAAGGATATAAAAATGAAGAATAGAAGAATGAAGAATAGAAGAATGAAGAATAAAAGAATGAAGAATAGAAAAAAGTAATATATAGGAGAAACAAGAACATGGAATACATTTAGAAAATAAATACGAGGAGAGAGATACTTTGGGATTGATTCTATTCTACATATAACGATATATATGTATATATATATAATAGCGAAGAAAGAGAGAGGGTGAATATTCGAATATTTAACTAAAAGACATATAATAAGTAGGTAAGTAATGTGAAGTTGAAAGCTGCGATGATTATTATGATTAGTGTAATTGCACTATCATACATACTATTGTTGCATGAAAGGGTTATAAATGATGTGTAGAGGTGATGTTTGGAGTTATATTGGATTTATTCAGTTATAGAATAATCTCGTTAGCTCTCCTCTACAGGCTTTGTTTCATCAATACTAATCTCCGTATTTCCATCGGACCTTTTACCTCCCCTACCACCACCCCTCCCTTCCTTTCCTCTTCCTCTTCCTCCACCCCTTCCACCTCTACCACCACTACCACCCTTCCCCATCGGCGCCTTCCTATTCCTCAACCCCTCCTCCAACTCCGCCACTTTAACCCCATCTTCCCACAACAAACCCCCCTCCCTCCTCCCCTCAACCCTCTTCCAAAACTTTGTTCCTACCACCCCATCTTTATCCCCCTCCGTCAACACCACCCCATTCTCACTAACCCACCACTTCATCTCCGGTATATCCTCCAAACACCTCTTCACATCCACATAGATCAACACTTCCGCATCTCCCCTCATCCCACTCACCACTCCCCCATCTTCCGGAACCCCCGTCCCAAAATGTACATGATTCCTCCCCATCTTCTTCAATCCTCCACTTTTGACAATCTCTTCGTAAAAAGCAAAATAAGTCCCATGCACACATGTTTGCGGTACATTCCCCGCTTCGAGCGTGATGGGAACCAGTAGCGCCGCGGAATCAATGGCGATGGAATGACCTTGATTAGCACGGATCATCCAATCCCCTGGGTTTTCAGAAGAAGGAGAAGGTGGTTCTGGAAGGGATGGATTGGGTTCCATAGAGAAACGCTGCTTGGCATTATCAGTGACGGCGGTGCGGATATCGGCAAACGTTGGTTTGAGAGATTTGAGACGAGGCCATTGCATCTGTGAGATTGGTGAGCTACTGTGTTTCCTGAGAATAAATGTGATGTGTGATGTTGATGAAAAATTGAGGATATCCACGTGATTTTCCTTCTTCTCCTCTTTCTCCATCTTCTCATATGATCCCTTCCTATTCTCCCCTTCGACTCTCCCTATCAATTCCCTCTTCCACCACCCAAAGAACAGAAGAACCAGAACCAGAACAAAAAGAAAAACAAAAACAAAAACTCACCACCAAATCCAACCTAGCAAACCCCTCCCCATCCAACATCACCCCCTCACTCTCCGCAGCATGTCTCAACAACTTAGACAACGCCTTACTAACCAGCATTTCTCTATTTTTTTCATTTCCCCCAGCAGCAGCACCTCTTCCCTTCCCCCCTCTCCCCCCCTTTCCACCCTTTCCACCCCTCACATTCCCCCCTCTCCCCCCCTTTCCACCCTTTCCACCCCTCACATTCCCCCCTCCTCCCCCCTCCACCACCTCCCCCACCTCCCCCTCTCCCGCCAACCTCGCCACGTCGCTCGCACTGATATTATCCATCTTTGGTAAAGTCTCTCCTCTTCCTCTCTGTGAATGCGTATACAATTTAATAATCCCGCGATCGCGATCACGCACCCCAAGTCCGAAACCAAGATTGTAAGATTTACTTCTTACCCAGTTCGGACTCTGTGTCCCTATCCTATCCCCGTCAAAGAATTTATATCTCGTTTTCTCAAGTAATAATTTTTTAGATCTGCTGTTGATGAGAAAATGCTTGTACATCAATAATTCTCAAAGGGTGAGTAAACGTAAAGGATTGGTAAAAAGCTCATATGGGATGTATGGATCTACCTAAAGCACTTGACTTGGTGGGGTAAATTTATGTAGATAGAAAGATTCGCTTATCAACCATAGGTATACAACACAGCAAGAAGGGAGGAAAGCGCCAGCGGCGAATTGAGGTGTGATGTATTTGATCAGATTAGTATTTATGTTCAATATTTCGAGAAAAAAATCTAGGAAGAGTGTGATATTTTTGAAGTGAATACTTTTGATCAGACAAGGTTTTGTCAACCGTTTAGGTTGATCTCAAAAATATTTGTTTGCACCTAGATACCTAGGCTTTACTTCATTATCAACATACCTACAACATTCAATTCAATTCTATCTCAGTCACTGTCACCATCACCATCACCATCACAGTCACCACCAAAAAAGCAAATACTACAATGCCACCATCATGCCTTGACAAAGAAAGAAAAAGAACACTCTACATTTATTTATCACTAGTGAATAAAAATAATAATACATTCATAAATAGACACCTATCACCTATCACCTCCAATGCCAGACTCCTACCAATCCACCTGGATCCATCTCCTTGTATGCCAAAGCGGAATTCCAATCGAATAGCCCATATCCAGCAACAATTCAAAGTGATTGTATAAACACATAAAGCGAGCAACCCAAAATTTCCCAAGCTCAGGCGGAAAACCCGCGCGCCCAAGACAAGCAGCAATATGTACCTAGAGAGTATACCCCTCAACCCTCTCGCTGATATGTAACCCCGCTGATATGTAATCCTCAAACCCCTCTAATCGTGCCATCGTATGTACCCAGGGTATCTTGAAAAAAATGTTTCTCTCCCTATGGTGATAAAATCAAAAATACTGTAAAGAAATCCTCCCCCTAATAATCCTGTTCGCAAAAGCGTTGAAACGAAACCGTAAAGAACTCCATATTTTCTTTGTACAAATGAGACCGTAAATGAAATTTATTGATAAGCACCGTGTTGCGAAGGGCCTAATGGTTCCCTACTTCTCATAAGGCTACCAGCTCTGCTTCTAGCGGCGAATGTTAACGGGGCAGACACCTTTCTCTGCCCACGTTCTTCTGCCAGTCTTCCTGAAAGGCTTGTAGTATCTCGCTCTGGAGTTCGCTCAAGATATCTTCGGCCACTGCCACCCGTGCTTGAGTTTATAATAATTTCCCTTTCTGGTGTTCGTTCATAATATCTTCTGCTGGGGGTCGATTGAGTGAGTAAAGAAGATTGTGCCACCCTGTTAGGACTGAGGGCTGTAGTATGAGATCTCCTGAGTGCTAATGATGACGAGATTGCGCCAGATCTAGGATCGTCGTCGGGTAGGGGATGACGCGATAATTCGTCTCGTGGAATTTCTCCCCTGCGTCCAAGTTCTGTCTTCGCCCTTGAAGGTGCTCTAAATCGGGCCTCGACTGTTTCTTGGAGATCTTCGGTTTCAGCGCGTCGATTACGAAGTAATAAAGATGTGCGACGTCCTGCAGCTAAACTTTGTGGTGTTGTATTCTCAGGTGGTGGATATCTCAAGGTTGGTAACGCAGTTGTTGCGAGAAGGCTGCTTCGTCGGGCTTCGAGACGACTATAGGATCTTGGGCTTGCTTTTAATCTTGCTACGTCACCAGAAGGAGGTAGCCTCGGACTGACAGGCTCGATACTCTGTCGAACTTCAGTATCTTGACCATGGCCATTTTGTCGGATCTGTGTCAGTGTAGTATCGGGATCGTTTGATCTTCTTTCCGACAATGAAAGACAAAGCTCCGTTAAGCTGCGACACAAACTGTCTGCTTTTCGACGAACTTGTCGATCAGAAATGTTAGGTTGTGCTCCACCAATGACTGACTGGGAACTTGATATAGGCCCAGGTTGACCAGAAGTTCCCATCATGGCAGATATTGCCAAGGCATCATTTGCTGAAGCCTCTAAAGACTTGTAAATCTCGGGATCGAGTAAAGGCTTAGAATTCATTAGAGCAGACCGTAGGAGAGGATGATTTTCGGCTTTAGACATATCAACAGTGGGAGCTTCAGTAGGTGATATGCTATTGCCTCGTCCACGCTTAGGTGATGTCGACATGGTAGTTTCCGTTGTGGTCGCAGTGGGAGGACGCTCATGGGTGGCTCGCGAGACTGCTGCACCAGATGTGGTGGGTAATTTCCCCGTCAGTTCCAATCTATGTATGCGCGATTTTAGATCGTCCAATTCGTCCCAAACGGTTGAAGGTGCAGTGGTGGACACGGTGGATGCAGTGCCTTCTGTTACACGCTGTGTTTCATGTTGATCGCTGATCTCCATCGGTTGCGCAACAAGTGGAGAAGAATGATAAGCAGTGGTTCGGGGAACGGAATACGAATTGGACAAGTTTGATTGTCGGTATGCAGTGATTGTTCGGTCCTGTAAAGATGGTCGTCGTCCAGCATATGGCTGTGGTTCGGAATCGACTTCTCGGTTATTCGTTCGTGGAGTTGTAGGGGTCGACAGCGATGTGGCTGCAAATGATCGCTTCTTTTGCTCGTTCGAAGTCGAGATCGCTGAAGGAGGCCCTCTCCTTGCGAATGAATTATCCCCTGAATCTCGCAGTAAACTTTCTGCATCCTCTGCGTAACGAATTGTAGGTTTTGTTTCTTGCTCAGGTTCACGACGAAGATATGAAGCACGAAAGTTAGGAGCAGGGAGCGATTGGCGCATGCCGATGCGGGACTATTGATGAATTAGATATCTCAAGCCAATCATGGTAACTATTCTGATGCGAGTTGGAGTCGTAAAGATAGGAAAAGATAAGAATATAATTACCTTTTTAAAATCCAATCTACTGAAGGCTGGAAGGTTCTTTTGGCGGTTCAAATCGTCTTCCTCTTGCGCAACCTGTAAGAATAAATCCGCTTCATCGGAGTTTCGTTCATCTGGTGAATCTCTCCGAGGGTTCCGCCCCTCTAAACTCCTCAATGCCGATTCCCTCTCAGCTAGATCTGGTTCCATTCTTTTATTGTTTGTGACACCCCTTGGCGGTAAGGTTACAGGACGTGATGGGTTATTCTCCAATGATATTTGAGGTGCATAGGATGTTGAAGGAGAGGGAGATTGATCCAAATGAGATTGATCCGCGATCCAATTTGTGGTTTGTGAAATATATGATGCGCCTTGGGATAACATGGTCGGAGTAGTTTCTTTTGCGACTTCAGCCGTTATTGCATTCTTTCCATTGGCGTTCGTTAACAGGTTCCTTGCTTTTTTTTCAGAGGTGCCAATCCTTGACGATGTTTCGTGTTGAAGTTTGGTGGAAGTATTAGTCGTGGCTGAAGGTTTGTTTGGCGTTGGCGTGGGATAAGATAATGTTCGACGCGATGATGCTGATTTAGGTGAAGCTGCTCTAACCGGACTGCCAGTGAATGAACTCAATATTCGGGTACGAAATGGTTCTTTCTTATTATTATTCTGATTTGTTGGACTAAAGGGGGTCGCAATAGTAGAATGGTTTCCCGTGAATTTTAAATCAAAACTAGAAGATTTAAGTTTCAGATTTAGATGACTATTACTATTGTTGCTGTTTTTGTTGCTTAGCTGCTCAGCACCACCAGCACCACCAGCGAGATTCATGTTGGAATTGGGATTGGAAGCGGAAGTGGAAGTGGAAGTGGAAGTGGAATTGATATTGATATTGGAATTTGTAGGAAAAGTAGAAGTAGAAGTAGAAGTATTTCCACCCGGCGCCAGACTCGAGTCAGCTGATGGTTGTGATAATGTTGAGCGATGATATGGTTTGGATTTGGATGCGGTTGGTATTTGTGTGACTATCTCGGGCGCATCATGTACTCTTGGAAGTTTGGAGGAGTTATGAACGACTCTATGGGAATGAAATGATAGCGGTCTTGGTTTTGACTTTGTGGTAGTAGTTGGTGACTGAGGGACTTGTGACATCTTGAATAAAAATAGGTCAACATATCAAGTCCAAGCGAAGTGAAAAAAAAAAGATAGGTATGGAGAGAGGAGAGGAGGAGAGAGGAGAGGGGAGAGCGAGCCCAAAAGGAATAAAAATGGATAGATGGAGAATGTGTGTGTGTGTGTGTGTGTGTGTGTGTGTGTGTGTGTGTGTGTTTGTGTGTGAATGTGTGTGAATGTCACTGTCACTGTCAATGTTAATGTTAATGTTAATGTCAGTGTTTAAAATGTGAAGGAGAAAAAGGAAAAAAAGCAAATAAAATCACATAACCAGGTTAGGTAGAATGATGTGAGAGAACGGAGAACATCTATCTACTGGGTACTTAGGTTCACACTTGTCAGGTTCCGTCGTCCAAGGAGATCTGAGCACCACTGGGTAAAGGGTAAAATGGGTAGGGTAGCTCTGCTCGCTCCTATGCAAAAAGTAGCTGCATCAATTGATCCATACCCGCAGCATCAAAGATTTAATAACGAGATGGAGAGCTGTGCCCCATAACAAAAAAAGTAAATATGCGAATCGTAATTGGATAGATGAGAATAATTGGAGAATTGATAACGGATTCATGTATCCTGTGAGATTGCTTTTATTATCTGACAATTGTGTATATATATCTGGGTATACATACATATAGATACATATAGGCAGGTATACATATATTCATTCATTCATACATACATATATATACACAAATACACACACATACAATTCATGCCACCAGTACCTTATGAAGAGAATGAAGAGAATGAAGACAATAAAGAGAATACAGATACACAACGAGAACATCTACATCTACATCTACATCTATCTACCTAGTACACAAAGGCAGAATGCGACTGTGTGCTTAGATCCCTCTATCAAATCCCGTAACTCCTACTCATCGACTGAGATACTTGGTGTAGGTACCTTTGTATATTTAATCTATCTACGGGATTTGATTCTTTCTTGTTCTTTCATCACATTTCTCATGTGTCCTCTCGGGATTCCATTATGTTTCAATCAATCACCAGTATTTCATTCAACTCCATCTTATCACTCACTACCTAATCAAGTGGGAGCTTTTGTCAGTGCTGCATCGCATAAATGGCCCTGTCAAGATGCAATCAATCAACCGTAATTTCCATCTCTGCACTCACATTAGGGCTTCCGAAACCCTCACACTCTTTTGGTAGCGACTTTTGCGCAAGAAAATCTGTCAAAGTATGGGTAGATCTCTCTCTCCCCCTTTTCCTCATCGACACAAACATTTAACATTCAAGCTTATTCCTAGAAATTGGTAGCCCTGCCTGGACATTCCCCTATATCTGGTCGAAAAAAGGTTGTTCTTATCGGAAGTCATATTAAGATAATGATAATGACGACTACCTTAGTCGGTGGAGCATAATATTAGTCTTCATGCAGCTGCAGCAGAGGGTGTACAATTGAAATGTTCTCACACATTCGACACCTTCTACTGTCTCTTGATTCGAAGAAGACCGAGCCTCTCACGCTCTTGGTTTGGGAAGCTTGACCCTCTCTTTACACCTGACGCATGTAACTAGTAAATTACTTATCCACCATGACCTCTCACTGCATACATTGTGCTCTACGCGAGAAACGTGCATATTGATGGGTCGATGTGTTGGATGTGGTGAGGGGAACTTTTCAACATGAGAAATACAGAAGGTGGTCATTCTGAGATCATGAATAAGGACCTCGCATCAAATCACATCACATCGTATCGTATCGTATCGTATCTGACTGAACGGATTAGATAACGTATCTCGATTGTCCAAAACCTGATGACAACGATTGTCAGAATCAGGTTGAGAGCACATGTTATTTGAATCTTCACATTAGGTGAGACACCAATAATATTGTGAGGGGAAGCACGACAAATCGACAAATCGCCACTCGCATGGAGTAGGTGTAAACCCTCAGGGCCTAGCTCGGGCCGTGGCGACTGTCAAGCGGAGAAATAATTTGTATCATCCTGTACTGTACCATCATTCAGCTCCTGTGACCTGCCTGTACTGGCATGGCAGTCCACTTTCAAAAATAGCTTTTCATTATTATTGTGACTCTCAGTAGGTAGGCTCGTAGGCAGGTAGGTGCTAGGAAACTCGAATCGTGTGACAAATGGTATCTTGTGTACGAGATGTGTAATTGTACAGAGTCGATGTCATGGTTCGAGACCAGTTCTATAACCCTACTCGCAGCCGTGGTTCTGCAAGGCCTCGGGTGTCAAGGAAAAGTGGTAGTATCGTACAGCCTCAACTGCAAGTCAGATTCTCTGGACGGTTGAATGGCTGACCAGCTAGTCTTGGATACCAATGGTCAAGAAATGACTGCCGAAGATCGGAAGCATTTTCGAACCAACCGGTTGATATAGATTGTGTTGGATATACTAGCTAGGTAATCATATAAACTTTCTTCCCGCATAGTCGAGGTAGAGAGCCGAGAGAGCCTCTTAACCTTAAAATCGGCCAAACGAACGAATTCTTCATACAGTTCGAAGAGTTGAGCCGATATTCAATGGATTGATTGACTTGAACTTGAGAGACATGATGATATGAAAGATGTACGCAGCTCTATGTTTTACTTGGTGTCAGTTCTTATGTATAACGTGGTTTATCATCGAGTAGCCCACTTTCATTTCAATTTATATTTTCAAATCTATATTATTTAACAATAATTAAATTAATTAATTAAAACTATTAAAAATCTAATAATTTAGAATTTATTATATTATTTTAATAGATTTTTGTATTATATTCTATTTTTTTTATATTTATTATAATATTAATTAAAAGATTTTTTTTTAAAATTCTTTTCTTTTTAATATTTATTATATTGAATTTAAATATCAATCTTTTATTGAAATAATATATCAAAAGTCTTTTATTTAATAAGTATTTTTTTTTTAATATAATTAGATTTTTTTTGTATATTAATATTTATTTAATACTTTATTTATTATTCAAAATATACAAATCTTTATATTTAAAAGTATATTTTTATAAACTAAATTTTTTATATCTTTAATTAAAGCTAATATAATTTTGAATATAGGTATAAAGGAATTTATTTAATAACAAATTATTCGAGATTTAATTAATATTAATTAAAAAAAGTTTTAATTAAATTATAAAAAGTTTAAAAATTTATTAATTTAAATCAAAAAAGAAGGAGGTAATATATAAATTCAAATATTTAATTTCAAAAGTATAATTTTAAAATTAAATAGAATTAATCTATTTCTTGAAATCCTGATTTTATATTCTAAAAAGTAATTGATTTCTTATATATAATTTTAAAAGCTATAAAGAATTCAATTTTTGAAATATAATTAATATATATTTAATAAATCTATTAATTTAATTATTATATAAATGTTTTAGATTATTAAAATAGTTAATATTAAATAATTAAATTAAATAATTTAAATACAATAATAAATATAAATATATAATATTATTCTTTTTATAATATATTTAAAAAATTATTGATTTATGATTTTTATATTTATTTAATATTAATATTCAATATTTGCTTTTTGTTCGATTCTTAATATATTTATTACAGTATTTCAATTATTCTAAATTTATTTTATTATTATGTATTTATAAAAATATAGATTTAATAATTTATTTTATAAAAAGATTTGTTTTGATATATTAATTAAGAGATAAATTTGTTTTTTAAATTATTAGAATAAGAGAATAGTTTTATTCTCTCTATTTCCGTATATTATTACTATAATGCATTTTTAATGGTCTAGTATATTGTTTTGCTTCTATTATTTCATTTATATTAATTATTATTATTATTGCTATACATATAATTTCTATTATAAAATCTATTTTGTTAAAATTATAAAAATCTTTATTTAAAATACTATATTTGCTTGCATATTTGCAATTAATCAAAATTACTTTTTAAAAATTATAAATATAATTAAAACATATTTTTAATTCGATTAATATATTTATATTTTTTAATCAAGAATATTATTTACTATATTTTTTATATTCTTTAATTTAAATGAAAATCCTTTTAAATCTATATTGAATATATATTGAATAATTATTTTTTCTTTTAATTCTATAATCTTATAACAATTCACTTGAGTTTTTATAAAATAAAATAAATCTTTTATTTTATATTAAAGAATTATATAAAAAATATTATAAAATATAACAATCTTTTGAATACTTAATTTTTTATTTTTATAAATAGTTTCGATAATAAGGAGTATATAAGCTTTTTGATTATTCGAATTTATTATAGATTATTAATAAAATATATATTGAAAGAGACAGATGTAAATTGAGGTGAAAGTGGGCCACTCGATGATATAGGCCACTTGATGATAAACCATGTTATTTGATGAGTGGGCAATGATTAGTTTGACCCTCCAATGAATCATCCAAACTTTATTTAGAATCTCTCATTAAAAAAGTGTCGGGGATACCTGAAAATTTCTCAAATTGTTGCAGCGGTTGTGGGCCGTAATATGATGTACTGCATGTACATTCAGGGGCAAGGACCCATTGATGTCCCAGAACCACGAGGGCAAAATGAGTGTTGACCCAAAGAGGTGACCTTGATGCGGAGGGCGTAATTTGGTCTGGCCAAATGGGTATTGAATCTCGTCTCGTCTCGTCTCGTCTCGCAAATGGAACCGGTTGTCTAAGGACCATCAAATATATGCTTTTATCACAAGTCTTCAGCTTTCTCGTGAAATCGATCGTTCGCAGTTTGCAGTTTGCAGTTCGCAGTTCGCAGTTCGCAGTCCCCAATTCCAAGTCCCCAGTCCCCAGTCCCCAGTCCCCAGTTCCCAGTTCCCCCCGGTAGATAGCTACTAGCTAGATGTTCGTCCCAACTTCGGCTTAGTAAAGTACCTATTGACTTGTGTTTTAAGGCGATTCGAGTTGTGGATAGTAGGTACGTAGATCGCGGCTGAGTCTCTTTCTCTGTAACAAAATAATGTGAGACTTCTTAGACTGCATCGAACCCCAGGATGCGAATTGAGTTTTTCCCGTTTTTCCATGATGAAATATAAGACCGAGGTTTTAAAAACGGTAACTACCTCGAGATTACCTACGTTCACAAATTACATGTTACGCACAAAACATGGTCTATTTACATAACAAGCCGCCACACAAGTTTTCTTCAGGGTCGTCCTTGAACATAATCAATATTTGATTAGCATAACGGTGAAGATTCTCCACCTTCTTCCACTTTCTTTTTTTTCTTTGGCCATGTCTATATTTATCTTGCCTTTGGAATTGGAAGTAGTCCCCTGACGAAGACGAAGAAGACCTGTATATGAACAAAGCTTCGATAGTTGGAAAAAAAAAAAGGATAAGATGAACTCGGGGGATGAAAGTCTGTACTCTGTAATTTTGGGGTTGCTGTCTCAATATTCATGCCTCGCTCGGATCGATAGCGAAAGTATATCATGAAGCAGATATACTTTTCAGCGGTTCGATCGGCTTCAATACCGGACTAGTCTTATGTACTTGTCGCTGCTCTTGCTCAAGCGTCTCGTGTTCCTTGCGATGGCCTTCCAAGTATCAATTTTTACACAGGAGCTACCCAGCTGCCACCGTTCTATGGAATGTTGTTCGTACTCGCAGTCTCGTCGTCCCGTAGTTTCGTAACTCGTTACCAACCGTTGTAATGAGATTTCCCATGTGGGGTGTTCTGAAATGCAATGACCTGGATCATGCTCTGGTAGGAGATGAATATGGGATAGCATGCCCAAGAATCAATTTCATCCCCCGCAATACTGGGAGGCGACAAATTGGATATGACCCAGAAATAGGATTCGGGAGCGAGAGGAGAAACCCTGACGATTTCTTCTTTGATTCATGAATCTTCGGTCTCTGCTCTGTTCTTGGACTTGGCCTTGGAGATGATGGCAATACAGGACAAGGACAATCAATTAATGTACGTACAAGTCAAGTCAAGTCAAGTCAAGTCAAGTCAAGTCAAGGAGTAAGTAGGAGGTAGGTCACTGTAGGTGCACTGTACTGTGTATACCCGAGGAAGACTACTAGGTACCTGGTAGATTACCCCAGCCACACTGAGCCTCAACAATCCAGAATCTCTCTCTCTCTCTCTCTCTCTCTCTCTCGCTCTCTCGCTCTCTGAGGTCTCTTTTTTTGTTTCCCTCTTTTCTTTGCCTGGTCTCCATGATCAGACGGAGTGAGCTTGGAGGAGGGGAAGGGAGGTGATATGACCTATTAGAGCATCAAAGCAAATGCAATTGACCCTTGATAATCCGTGATAATCCGTGATGAAGCATGATGATCCATGATTATCCTTGATCACGGAAGAAGTGATCAATCATTTCTACTTTTGGAAACGAGTAATTATTTTATTTTTTTCTCTTTCTTTCTCTCTCTTCTCTCTCTTCTCTCTCTCATCAATTCTATTGGCGTGGCATCGGATATTCATAGTTTGTTTCACATATTCATCATGGATGTTTAGGACCAATTAAACTGGAGAGACAAAAAGTGGTTAAATCTATTTTGGCAACGCGTATGAAGTAAGTGCTGGGTAATAGATACTAGATACTCGATACTAGATACCAGGTAGGTATGCAGTGTGAGAGTGAGTGTGAAATCCTGAGGCAATCGAATCAGTATCAGTATTGGTGGTAGGTATTGTATTACTGTATTCCACTTGACCCATTTGCCATTTACCATTTGCCATTCGCCATTCGCCATTCGCCATTTGCCTGGACTGGACTGGACAACAAGCAAGCCATGAAGTGATGAAGCGGGTTCCAGCTTGTTTTTTTCCATGCACCGAATTGTCAATTTTGTAGCTTCGATTTGGGTTTTTTTTCTTCTCTCTTTTCTAATAAGCCTCTCTCTCTCTCTCTCTCTCTCTGTGTATCTGTGACTTATTTTTTCTTTAATTTTATGTTTCTCTCACCTAAACCCTTCTTCTCTGATACCAATTAACTAACTGTGTTTCTTACACACTCTATACTCGACACTCTACACCCTACCCCCAAAATTCCATACTTTTATATCATCTCATTCGTCCAGTACACATCCATCCATCCATCCATCCATCGTCTTCTCTACCTTTTCTCTTTCTCTCTCTCTCTCTCTCTCTCTCTCTCTCTCTCTCTCTCTCTCTCTCTCTCTACCAGTATATTTCATCAGTTTAACATTATGATTTTCATTGTCTGACATCATTCTTCTCCGCTTCTCACCTCTTTTATATCTTTCCTTTTGATTTTTTTCTTTTCGAGGACTCGATCGAATTCTCTTTGCGACCGAAAAGCCGCGGCCATTCCTTTGTTCTCGAATCTCGAATCTCGAATCTCGAATCTCGACCGACACTCAAAACACGCATTCATAGACATCAGCTTGCAGGCCGGTTCAATCATTCGATCGATCGGTCAATCCGTCGAGGCGCAAACCACCATACATTTGGCGCATCAGAGTTCCAAGAGGACGACTTCGATTTTGCTTTAATCGAAGTTGACATTGACATTGAACTTGTGCGGGATTCTAAACATCAGAATATTCTATTCGATATTATTGTCGAAAGGTTGAGGATTCATTCACGACAAAGCATCTTCACCAGGCGCAAAGAGAGAAGGAAACTTCCAATCTCGAAGATACAAAATCACAAAGCGAGTATTCTCATCTCAAGCTTCGAGCGATTCCATTCCTACAGCTCCCCAACTTCCCCTTCAGGTACCCCAAACGAAGTACCAGCCCTATTTGAGATACCCCACGGAAATCAACAAATACAATCTGTTCCTTTCATCTGTTCATTCTTGATCGGATCAATTAACTCTTATCTCTCTACCATTTGTTCATCCGTCTATCTATTCTTCCTCTCCACGAGCGATTCTGCACTTACTCACTCACACCCACCCACCCACCTGCTCAACCTGATTCGATCAATAAAGGAAGATATACTTTGCAAAGGATATATATATATATATATATATATCTGAACATTATCTCCAAAGTTACACACTTTACAACGCCCATCTCATCTCATCAAATCAAATCAATCCAATCCAATCCAATCTCGAATTTATCCTTCCTTCATCCTCGACGGCTTTCGTGCAGACGGAAGGCTTGGCTTGGGTACACCCGCCTTATTACACAGTACCCTACTCTCTTATAATAGTTGCAGGCAATAGAGAGAGAAAACTCACGCACACATACATACTCACACACACACACACACACACACACACATACATACATACATACATACATAGTAAGGGATCTTTTTTACTTTGGCTTTGTATTACTTTATTATTTTATTGGTTCACATTTACCCGCCCTGTCTATTTTTAAACCCCCTGCATTTCACTTTGTTACCCTTATTCGCTGAGAACGGTGCGCTGACTTATTAGTTTTCAAACTTACCTACCTCTACTATACCTAGTAGCATTCTAGTGCTCAGCAACCCTGCCCACCACCACCACCACCACCACCACCAACATTGTCGAGACATCCTCGTTTCTCGAAACTCTCAATCCTTCAATCTTGTTTCCCCCCCCCCCTCCCCCAAAAAAGAAAAAAGATACAATTTGGAAAGTTTGACATTTTTCCAACAATAACAATATATCCTGTTATAATCGGTCATTCGTAATTTGACCCGGTCATATATCAAAAAACCTGCCTATCCTATTATTCACTCAGGTACACACACAACTTCGAATAATAATAACTGCGGCGTCTCGCGTGCAATAACCAGGTAAGGCAAAGATTAGGTTACCCCTCGAGGCAATTATTACTTTGTTCTCAAACTCATCTCTTACGACCATTCGCTGTATGCATTCCAATCACTTTGCCTGAACCATTACTTCTTGCGCCATTCCATATTCCATCGCAAAATAAAAGATCAAGGCGCATTTGACGTTGGTTTTGGTTGTCAACCCTTTCCTTTTCCTGGAAGTTTGCCATTCAATTGGGAAACGATCTCAAGGGCTTCATAACTTCAAGTGAGTGAGTGAATTCCATTACCTTTTTTTTTGTTTAATTCTTTTAAGCTGGCTTCCTTTTCTTATTGTTGCCTTCATTGGTTCTAGTCTCGTTATTAAACAAACAACAAAAGAATCTCGTTTGTACTTATCATTGTGCTCTTTGACAAGCGATGATGGCTGGTCCAACAAGCATTGCAATTGCTAACAATGCAACTTTGAAAAGGTCTTTTACGGCGATCACACCTTCACCACCTTCGCCCGACTTGAGCGGACTATCTAAAACATATTGGGGTATACGATTAGTCCGGAGCGCACACGAATCATTGGCGCAGGCTCCAGTAGTCAAACGTCGCAATCTTTCTGAAAGACGGAAGATGCCATCAGCAGCTGGTCCCCGAATGTACGAGAATCATATACCTTCATTCATGTCAGTGTATGGTATGGATTCGAACATAATGGATGGTTCATCGTTAGACGGCACTCACACCAAACTATCGGCTAGTCCGTATGACAATCAACAATTACATCAAAACTCAGAAGTCAAGACCGATAGCAACTTGCTTCAGATACATTCCCATCAACATCGGGAAAGTACTTCAACACAAGCATCCGATTCGACCGACTCTTCACCCACCACGACAGTATCTACGGTAGATTCATCTTCACTATCAGATCCATCACCAAGTTCTTCGCCTGAATCGCCAATCACACTCGTCCCATTATCTTCATTCACTGGGTCTTCGTTTGGTCTAGATTCTTTTCAAAATTTAAAGATGGGCGAAGTAGATACAAGGCCGCCGCCAATAACGATTGAACGACCTATGACTTCACCTTCTCCAAGGAAGAAGAATCCCAAAAGTCTGGCTCTCAATCTTCGACCAAGCATTGATGAATTCACCTCGGAACCGGCTTCCCCTTCGTTTATTAAACCGCCACCACTGAAGGCTAGGAAAAAGCCAAGTATATTAAGTTTAAATACTGGAACCGCAAACCTAACTTTGGAACCGATGGGACAAGGAACATCGTCAATGTTGCAACGAAGAGGTCTGAAACATTCTGTCTCGTCGCCGCAAATGCTTTCAATGACAACACCAGGCTTTGGTCCTGGTGGTGGAATGACATTGGGTGACTCTTCTAGAGGATTTGGAGGTTCGAGATTAAAAGAATCTGGCGTCCCGAGAGATACATTCACCATTAATGAAGATGATGCACCCTCACCAACAGGAGTTCAGATGGCAACTCGAGCACCAGGGATGTCTATTGGCGGTGATTCATTCGACAGGCCACCTACCGGCGAGGATTGCAAGTCTCCATCATATCCTGACGGTCCAATCCTCATGCATGAGCCAACCATTCACCTCTACTCAGAGCCAAAAATGGAGGAGGCTGCAGAATTCGATGTTGTGATCAATGTCGCGAGGGAAGTGAAAAATCCATTCGAGGCAAAATTGGAAGAAATGGAGAAGGAGAAAGAGGAGAAGCAGAAAAGAGTTAGCTACATGACTGCCGCATCCAGGCACAACTCTGTGGATCCATATGCCGAGATACCCGGTACAGCTGGAACCATTTCCTCTTTCCAAACTGCTTACGAGACTCAACCGGCTGGTTCCGAATCGAGTTCTGCGGAGTCATCTCCATCTACTCCACGACCTAACACCTCGGAAATGAAGATTCCCGAGTACATCCATATTCCTTGGGACCATAACACAGATGTGCAAGATGAATTGTGGGATTTGTGCCAAACTATAGAATCAAGAGCTAAGGTGGGCAAAAGGGTTCTGGTGCATTGCCAGCAAGGAGCTAGCCGATCGGCAACCTTAATCATTGCATATGGAATGTACATCAACCAAGATTTATCGGCAAACGAAGCGTACAATTTGGCACAATCGAAGTCACGTTGGGTCAATCCTAACATGTCTCTTCTCTTCTCGTTGAATGACTTCAAAAAGGTTATCGAGAGAAAGAAGTTGGAGAAACAGGCAGCTCAAAATAAAGACACAGTCATCAGGAATAGAAGTATGACTCGACACAGGCAGTCGCTCTCTGCCAGTGATCTCGACACCGCATCTTCCCCGGGTCGTAACAGAGCAAACTCGTCTCATGTTTCGCCGCCTAGAGATCCGGTTGTCAGAGAGCCTTTGGTCACGAAGATCTCCTCAATCAAGGAGTCCGAGGCCAAAGAAGAGACGAATTCTGTTTGTAATTCGGCAATCGATAGTCTAGGCCGTTTTGACTTCGGATTTGGTGACCTTCCACGCATTGAACCTTTTACCAAATTCGAAGATAGTCCCAGGGTCGATCGATTACCATCACAAGAAGACAAATGGCAGCTTGATACGATGTCTCCTCGACCACAGGATGACGACGCGCAATCTGATATAATGTCGCCGCGTATAACTGAGATGACCCGTAATCCTCTCGAACATGCCTTCTCACGTGGTATTCCACAAGAATCTTCCTCCAGTGGAACACCCAGCCTCTTCTCTCCACGTGGATTCGATTTTCAGCGAACAACATTCTTCCCTCCAACGGTCGCAATTCATCCAAACCTCCCTCCCGCACATGATCCTAGGAGTCCACCTATAACAGGAGAAGCTACTATTACACGATCTATCGACGATTTTCTTTGAGCATTTGCAGAGCACATAGAATCCATCCTACTAAAGAATATCACCATAATGTCTTTGACCGATGTTTTATCTATACCAAATTTCGCAAGCATTATAAGTACACATTTAGTTGTATGCCAAATTTTGGATTATCATTCGGCGTTTCTTATTCTTCTTTTCATTTCTCATTTCTCAAATTTATAAGCAACACGCCGGTTTCTTTTTTTTTTTTTCATGATGGACGAAGATGGAAGGGCGTTTGCATAAGTTCGTGGCGTTGGATACGTAGGCAGGTCATCGTTACCGCCTCGCTGTAAGATTTTAATGAATTGTCCCTTTGTTCTCAAAGGAAGTGGGGGGATGGTATGGAAGAGGTGGAGTGGAGGAATAGGGTACTCACTTAGTTGAGACTTGGAACCATGAAGGAAATATGATGAGGCGAATAAATTAAGAAGGGGAAACCTTCCTTTTGTATCAATTGCCTGACGCTGTGGGGTGGATGGCTACGAATAAAATTATATACCCAAGAGAGATATTTACTGGCTATATATTCTTTACTTCTATCGTGTGATTATATCGTGTATTGTTTATTTTATTGGCAGTTCTTTTGTGTATAAACACTATCAGTCTGAGCTTGCACAATGTCCCCTCTGCCATGTGTATAAACGCAGAACGTAGCTGGGACTTTGATGTAAGTGAAGCTACTTTGTAAGATGGATGAGAGAGCCTAAAGGGTAAATGATTGCAGAATCTTGTGTAGAGAATAAGAGATTTTGAGTCAGAATGATGTGATGAGTATATGTATGTGTGTGTGATGGGAATGGAAATGGAAATGGCTACTTATGTTGAGTCTTTAGGATAGTGCGGCTTGGTATGGTATGAATCATTATCATATATATATTGAGATAAATATTGAGAAATATATTGATATTGATATATTTATTCATCGGAGGATTGGAGAAGAGAGAGGAGAGAACTGGTGTTCTTGATGGTTGGATTTTGGTTTTAGGATTTTATGTTGGCTTTTGGTTTTTGGCTTTTGGATGATAGATTGTGGGTTGCGGGGTTTGGGTGGTGGGGAGAGATGGTATGTAAGTGGTGAGGGAGATGAGGGAGAGGAGGGAGAGGAGGGAGAGGAGGGAGAGGAGGGAGAGGAGGGAGAGGAGGGAGAGGAGGGAGAGGAGGGAGAGGAGGGAGAGGAGGGAGAGGAGGGATGATAGAAACAAATAGTTCTGAAAGGGAGTGGTAGGCAAGGTAAGACAGAGGAAGAGAATGAACAAGAAGAGACATGAAAAGAGCAAATGAAAACGAATTGAAATTTTGAAAGTCATATTCCGCCCAAATGAGTCCGTACTAGGTAGGTAGTATCCCAAAACATGACACGACATGTGTCCCAAATCTATCCTAGGAGATTCGTTAAGTTGGTCGTCCCAGCATTCCATTCATCCCGGTCCATTCCATTACAATCCGTAATTCAACAGCATACTTAACCATTCTTTAAATACCAGGAATGACACTATACTGATCATTCGCATTCGAATCCGAATCTTCATGCTGAGGTTGAGGCTCCTCCACAGTCCTTCTCTCCTCTCCCTGGTGAGCTACAATGCCTTCTTCCCTCAATCGTTCAATCGCCTTCAAGAACTTGAAAACTTCTTTTGCGCAGGCTTCTTTAGCTTTATTCTTACCGTAGATGTTTGTGAGTTTTCCTACGGGGCCGTCAACCCGGGGATCGGATCCGAAATCTGCGTAGATTTCGTAAAATGAGGTGCCTTCTGACATGCGCGTAAGTTTGTAGGCCGGAGGGTTGAAACCAAGGGAGATGCAGAGGCCGGGGACGAGACTGGGATAGGGTGTTGGAGAGGTGCTTCTCTCGCGAGCATCTGGAATTGGAGTTGCAACTGGAGTCTTGGGAAATTTGACGGCGCCGGTAGAAGGCATGAGGTTCTGTGAGATAAGCCAATCGATGGCGAGTTTGGAGATGAATTTTTTGGCATCTTTTTTGTTGCTGAAGGATGTTAAGGTGGTGATGGGTTCGGTCTTTTGCTTGATGGTTACGGAACAGCCGAATCGCTGTTCAGAGACCTGGTGCTCTGTATACTCTGGCGGTGGAATGATGGCGTTGGCTTGGTGGTACTCTGGAATTTGTTAGTATCGATGTATGGATGAAGAGGTCTCGTGATTGTGATAGAGAACTTACCTAGTAGTTTTCCTACCCAGTTTGTGCTGCCCATTTCCTGCAATGCTTGTCCTTCAAGTAGGATACCACTGACATCTGGCACATTTCTAGGTCTGCTGTCGGCTGGTAAGCCAGTTCGAGATCTTGTGGGTTGTCCATTGAGATTATCTTGGTCAATCCTGAAAGCCTCGTTAATAAAATCTCATGATTAAAACCAAATAAGAGCACCAAAAGATTGCAGTGGTAATGTTATGAGACTTAACTGTATCCAATCCAGAACTTACTGAGCTTGCAATTCATCCTGCTCTTTTTCAAAATCACTCAGACTTTGAAATCGGGGTCCAGAGCCTGCCATTCCCACAACGCTTGCTTGAGTGCCCGCTAGATTATTCATACGAGCTTGGATATTGGGAAAGGAGCCGTATACGTTTGTGAAAGAACTGAGCATTGCAAAGGAGCTTTGTACCTATCTTAGAAACGAAAGTTGATGGTTTCTGGTGAGCTTCTTGGAGGAGTGGGTGAGGCTGGAGGTGGAAGGTTGGAGAAGGTCAATATTTGGGGTTCGATGCATCTACAAGGGTATGCGACTCCAGGCGGGGTTATGAGAAAGCCATATCCAATGATTTAGACTTGGTTGGATGGAATGTATATTGACTGGTTGTAGAATATGATCAGTGTAACATTATCATATTGTATCCAGCACCGCCCAAGGCTTTCATTGAAAGGATCCAAAGATGAGTATCGTCTGAAGATGTCAATGGGCAGATTGCCTACTTAGGTATTTACAACCCCTTTATCCCGAACTTAAGCCGAGATAACCATGGCCCATCTGAATCAGTACTACTAACAATCAATAAGACATGAGATCCTTCCAAACAACAACCTCACATCAACGATAATTCTTTTAATTGATATTTGCATCTTTCTGATTGAAGATGGATCTTCAAACTATCATGAGTTCCTTTACCGCCCAGGACAAAGATCAAGAAGTTAGACCCTCTTCAAGTGGAAGTTGGGCTTGTAAGGCGGTGGACGAATTCGATGCTTTGTGAATAAATCTTGGCCCTTATACTAAAAAGAAATATACTGACAGTTGATTAGATCAATAGAATATAAGCCCAAGCCAGCTGAAAAGTATCCAGGTTAGTTATCCATCCATTCACGGGCTTATCTAGAGCTTCCCCAGAGGAGGGGGGTGTGATCCTCACGGGACTGCCAAATATGATGATTGGTTCAACACGAACATCTCAACAATTCGAATCAATTCGAATCATGTCATTCTTATTATGAGTATGCCCAAGATCTTTACTGACAAATTATATTAGCAAAACTTCATGCACGGAATGTCAGAAAGCATCTTGATGTCGGTGAAGGTCTCATCTATCTTCCCGGTCTACCAAGTTTCAATTATGAAGATTCTGATATGCCACCTGCTTTCCGACAACGTCGTTACTTCTATTATATCACTGGAGTGAATCTCCCTGATTGTATCGTCACTTACAATATCCATCGCGATCAACTGTGGCTTTGGATTCCACCACCAAATTCCGGCTCATCCGTCATTTATAATGGAGCTCGTCCGACAATCAAAGAGATCATGGCCAAGTACGATTTTGACCATGTCGAAACATTAACTCATCTTGATTCATATCTCACTTGGTATGCACATACCGAACCTGGAAAAATCCATGTTCTACATGATTATCAAGCACCAAAAAACATCGAATTTCAGATTACTCGCAAAAATGGATGTCATTCTATTATCAGCGAATCTCCATTCGATAGCTCTAGGTTAGAGGAGGCTATGAATACAGCTAGAGCTATTAAGAGTCCTTATGAGCTTAGAATGATCCGAAAGGCAAGTGCAATCACAGCACAAGGACATATCAATGTTCTTCGTGGTCTTCGTCATTTGTCCAATGAGGTAGAAATTGAAGCCATTTTTACAGCAACTTGTATTGCCAAACAGGCGAAAACTCAAGCATATGGAGTGATTGCTGGCTCTGGAGAAAACGCAAGTACTCTTCACTACATGGCCAACAATGAACCTCTAAAAGACAGACAACTTCTGTGTTTTGATGCGGGATGTGAATGGGATTGCTACGCATCTGATGTGACTCGAACAGTTCCAATCTCTGGAGAGTATACCGAGGAAGCTCAAGCTATTTATGACATTGTAGCTAAGATGCAAGATGAGTGTATCGAGTTGCTGAAGCCAGGTGCTGATTATCGAGATATCCATATACATGCTCACAAAGTTGCGCTCAAAGGTCTCATGGATTTGGGACTTGTGGAAGGTGGCACATTTGATGAACTTTTCATGGCGGGTGTTTCGGTAGCATTTTTCCCTCATGGTGTAAGCACTTATTTACTCCATTCATAATATTCCAATCTGACTGATCATTTAGTTGGGTCATTACGTTGGTCTGGAGGTTCATGATGTCGGACCTGGCGGAAGTCGCATCACAAATCGTCTGTATGGTTTCAGCAAAAGACCCGCCGATTGGACTGATGCCTACTTCCAAATCCTTTCCAACACTGGAGTCACCTCAGATGGTGGATCTATCCTCAAAAAGGATATGGTTGTCACAGTCGAACCTGGAATGTAAGTTTATCCCATCTTGTTGGTATTTCCTTTCTAACGATGCATTTTCAAGCTACTTTTCCCGATACGCCCTTGAAGAAGTTTATCTCAAATCTCCCAAATATGCAAAATACATCAACAAAGATCTCCTACAGAAATACTACCCAATTGGAGGTGTACGTATCGAAGACGATCTTTTGATAACAGAAGATGGATATGAGAATTTGACTACCGCGCCAAAGGGTGAAGAAGCATTAAAAATCATCAATGAAGGAAAAGAACAGGAAGCGGAAGAGAGGCAAGCGAATAAGAAAGTTATGGAGTCTAGAAAGCAAAAGAAAACTTGGTTTTGGTAGATATTGAGTGGTTGAAGAATGGTAGAGGTGTAGAGGTGTACATAAGCGTTGCGTTCAATTTTTCTCCTTCATCTCGGGCTTCTGAAGGATGCTGGGGAATTTCTATTTCTTTCATTGAATATTATTGTATGGATGCTTAGCTTGGATACGACTCAATTCAACCTGTGGTCTATCGATCAAATACAACCTCTGCTTTGGAATATGCCCATGGATTATTGAATGTGTATATTTGTATCTTTTGTGTGGTTTTTACTTGTGCTTTGTTGGAAGTCATTTCTCTCATACAATGTCTGCAAAAGGGAAGATTATTGGCATTGTTAGTAAACATAAACTACATAACCATGAGTAGATGATAGTCTGAACCATAGCTCAACGTATATCATTCACTACTTGGCAACCGATCACGACTCGCTTGTTTGACTTGCAACAACTTGCAGCGAACCTACAAGACACCTGATCATTCAACCTATCACCCAGGAATCTGCTCATCATATATATAATCTACCCAGTTCTCTCAATCTATCCGATCCCCCCCTCCTTCTTTCAAATCGATCCCAATCACCAAAAACAAACTCACAGAATGCATAGAAAAAATACCAAATATCCAGAGAGTCCTCCTGCGCCCCCTCATCCATCTATCTATTCAATCCAAACCTCTTTGTTCAGAAATACACACTCTTCTTGTCCCCCTCCCTTCTCTCTCTCTCCTCTTGTCCCCCTCTCTTCTTTCTCTCTCTATTTCATTGTTCTCCACCCCACAAACTTTCTATATCTATATCCATATCCATCCCCCTTTGTTCCTTTGTCTAGATCAATAATCTTGCACAACGTCTTTGTTCTTATTTCCTATATCAATCTCGTTCCCTCCTCCTCCTATTATCTATTTCAATTTCCATTCCATTTCCATTCTCAAGTATCGAGTATCGAGTATTACCTAAAAATTGCGACCATCCACCATTTTCACATAAATCCAATCATCGTCTTATATACCATATAATACACCTCACCATCAGAAATCGAAACCCAAAACCCAAACCCCAAACCCCAAAATCAGATATAATCAACCAATTACAAAACAAAAGCAAATCCAAAAAGAAAATGTGCACCTACACCACCGTCCACTACGCCTGCTCGCACACCTCGCACGGCTATCCGCAACCGTGCTGGATCGCGCTCAAATCTGCTTCTCTCCCGCTTCCGCTTCCGCTTCCCCTTTCTTTTTCACTTCCGATTTCCTGTCTCAAGAGTATCCAGGCAGAGGAGATGCTACCGGAATGGTGTTCTGGGTGCAAGGCTAAGGCTGCGATGGCTGCGGAGAGAGTGAGGGTTTTGTGTGCGGCGAGGGAGTAGGTGGATCGGTAGAGATAGGTAGGTAGGTTGGTTGTTGTAGTTGAATCACTAGGTATGTGATGGAATGTGTAGGATAGGATATGATGGGCAAGGATGGTAAGTTAAGCTAAGGTAATAAATATAGCATTTTGATTTTTTAACCCCTGAACTTTCCAGCAATATGAATTAAGTTTTTTTAGTACCAATAAATTATTGTAAATCTGTGAAATTAAAAACATGAATCGAAGAGGTGTATACCTATACTCAATCAGGTATATATACCTAAAGCATCCCTCTTATCTTAATTTTAACTTCCCCTCATGTTCCTGCCAAAAGTTTCTACACAATCTGTGTCCCCAATGCTCAATCCACCATTCCCCAAAACTATCCTCAACTTTGACATCCACTTTCACAACTCTTTCTTCTCTCTTCAACCCACATATCACACACGCTTTCGGTGCCGTTAATCCTCCTTCTTGGGTCTTCACATGCATCAAATCTCCAATTTCTGGGATCGCCAAATGCTTCGATACATCTTTAAGACTTGTATTAGCTACAGCTACAGCCGATCGAAGTCTCCCTAATTGTTCTTTCCATACACGAACTGTCTCTTCCGCTTCACGATCTTCACGTGCGACCTCCGCTTTATCGACACCGGTCAATTTCATACCGCCTTTTCCACCAGCAGGCCCAATGCTCATACCTTGCGAGAGATGAGTATCACGTTTCCAGCGTAATTTGCGACCAGCGAGGATATGGGCTGCAACAGTGGCAATGAGGAGGTAGGCGCGGAGGAAGTTGATGGTAGAAGGATCGGATATGATGCGATTCTTGAGAGAGAATGGTTGGTTTGCTACGGCTTTGAAGAGAGATGATTGAGGAAGGTCGAAGAGCTGGGGGAAAAGCATCAAGAGAATCGAGGGAGGGGGAATGTTGGTAGGAGGTGGAAGATTGGGTTCCACTGGGGTGGGCTCGCTGACTTTATCGACGGCATTCCAGGCCCAAGCATCGGCTGCTATGCCAGATGTTGGATTTGAGCTAGGTATTGCCGGAGATTCGGCTGGAAGATCAGAAAAGTCACCCCAATCATCGTCTATGTCTTCAACGATAGATGGTATAGCAGGCGAATCAACATAGGGCGCTGCTTTTGGAGGTTTCTCGTCATATGATGGCCAGGCCGTCAAAGGAGAAGCTGATTTCGGTTTATCTTCGGTCTTCATTTTGGCGACTTGTTTGATTTGTTGGGTGGCAAGGCCCACCTTGGGAAACGGATTCCGCTGCTGAAAGGAGGGTGATTTGGGTGCTTGTGGGTATGGTAATGGGGTTTTGAGAGTTGGCGACGTGGTATTGAGGTTAGGGGGCTTTTTCAACGGTTGTTCCTGAATACTCATTGAGCCAAAAAAGTCATCGAGAGGTTCTGAAGGTGGAAGTGGTTGTGATGCAGGAGGAGTGACGCTCTCGAAATCCCCAAAATCATCTTCTTCACCCTCTTCCTCGTCGGCGTCAAAAAGAATTTCGCCACCTGACGAACCCTTAGATGGTGGCAATGTTGGTCGAGGATATGAATAGCTCATATGGTTGTTCGAGGTAGACGAAGTCTCTGGCATTTCATGAACATTATTGTTAAAAAGGTCAAGGGTTGATCTGCGCGCTATTCCCGGGTTTGGCGGAGCATTATCATTTTTGAATATGTTCCCCCCTTGATAATTGGATTTTGGTGCATTGATAGTTGGCTTCGGGGGAGTAGCCGTTATGCCAAAAGAACCCCATAGATCGTCTTGAGGAGTTCCACTTTGTGCTGGAGTCATTGGACTCGTGAAGCTATTCAGATCCCCCCAAATGTCATCATTTTGCTTTATAGTTTGCGCCGGAGCCTGGTTTGCATGCGCCTGGCCTGACCGGCTACTAGAGGTGGCATCATCAAAAAATGAAAAACTCTGGCTAGCTTTTGGTTGAGTATCTTGAGGTGATTTGTAAAATGTATCGAACTCGAGAAGATCGGAAGACATGGCTGTTGATGGGACAATTGATAGGACAATTGCTCGTAAATTGTGAGTTGCTATTGCTTCATCGGCTTCATGAGTATCAGTATCTTCAAGGATGTATGGTTTGGTATAGCTCGTCTTCTCAAAATTTGTATATCGATGATCGATAGATAATGATGTCGAGGTATAATTGATTGCGCAGTTCTTGTGACAGCTGATCCGGGCCAGAACAAGACAATGGAGACTTTATATCTCTTTATCCACACAAACTGCACATGGATGAAATGCAAGACTTATTACTTTACAGTCTATTCTTATGTGAGCTTCATCTCAAAGTATGTGGATACTTCGTCTCAGGAAAATGAATACCAATTGGAGACTGCAACGGTTGGAGTGCATGAGATGACGATGATTGGATGAAGAGTACGAAACATAATATGGAGGTACCTAATGTTGCTAGTACGGTGTTCCATTTAAATGCGATGGAAGGCTGACAACAAGGCTGATGGTAACGATTATATTTGATTGGTTGGTGTTGCTTCAAATTGACGCTAAACAAAACTTGGTTTAAAACCATGAAGTAAAGCTCAGCCTTGTTCCCCCCACTCCACTCCAGTGATTTAAATAGTCCGAGAGATAGGAGTGTCGTCATGTCATAAACCTCCCTTTTTCGGACATTACATCTGCTCGTGATAATGAGGTCTTTGGAAGATTCTAGGTAAGAATTTTTAGAAAATTCAAAAGCTTCTTCCTCTCTCTGCTCGTTATTGTTCTAATAGAAGAGTGAGAAAAGAAAGAGATGGCAGGTGACGATAAAGTCCGCATCTAACTTGACCGAACTCAAGAAATCCGTGAGGATCGATGGAGAAAACAATCCTTGTAACGGAGGTTTGAGATCTGTCTGTTGGAAGGCAAGTTCTAAGTTTCATCTTGGTGTACTCTTGAGTAACATTTCTACAGACATTTTTATTGTTTCAAAACACAGAGATCACGGGTTGGGCACGAGGACTTGAGGATTCACGAAGTGCTTATACCTCTTTAAGAGAACACTTCTTGAGATTTATCGAACATCCAAATGATCTAGGATCCTCATTAGATCCTTTGGATGATGATAAACACGTGAGTTCTTTTAATTTGGGTTTTATGTATTTTGAGTATTTTGTTCAAATATACTGAGAGACTTTAAGTCACCATGGAATACCCTTCGGAAAGATGAAGAAATTCGTGCCGAAATATTTCAGGATATCGAGAGATGCATGCCAGAAGAACCATACTTCCGTCGCGCCGACATTCAAAGATTCATGCTGGATGTGTTATTCATCTTTTGCAAAATCAACCAAGATGTAGGTTATCGTCAGGGCATGCATGAGATACTGGCTCCAATTCTATGGGTAGTGGAGCAAGATTCTATTGACCCTGGAGACATCAATAGTGACACGAGTGGATCAGGAACAGATTCGTCAGATTCGTCAGATTTGATCATGAAGCAGTGTTTAAATCGTAAATTCATCGAGCATGATGCCTTCACTCTCTTGTCTTTAGTTATGAGATCAGCAAAGTCATTTTATGAATTAGGTGATCCCGGTCAAAAAACACCTCAAATTGTTGGCGGAACACCTCAAAATGGAGCATCTCCTATTGTTGAAAGGAGTAAGCGAATTCATGAAGTATACCTGGCTCGTATAGATCCGCGACTTTCCAAACATCTTACAGATATTGAGATACTACCACAAATATTCTTGATGTAAGGACAAAAATTCTTAACTTTGGCTACTTTCCATCTATTAACGGATTATACAGACGTTGGATTAGGTTGCTTTTCGGGCGCGAATTTCCTTTCGTTGATCTACTATCAGTATGGGATACGCTTTTCGCTGAGGATCCAGAACTAGATCTTGTGGATCTTATATGTGTAGCAATGTTACTTCGAATCCATTGGCAACGTATGCAATTCACCTTCCACAGTCTGGTTTGACGACTAACTTATAAATTAGTGATGGAATCGAACTACTCGCTGGCCCTAATGCTTCTACTGAAATACGAGTGTCCTCCAAATCCTCAAACTTTCGTCGATGATGCAATCTTCTTACGTGATAATTTCAATGCTAGTGGGGGATCCCAGATTATTCACAAATATAGTGGGAAGTTCCCGCATCGAGATAAATCGTCGCCACCACCTGATGCTCCTATTGAAGAAAGTCTCAGCCCTAGACAGCTACTCATGCGGAACAGATCTTCATTGACTAGCCCTGCTCGGTTCTTGCAACAACAAGGAGGTGTTGAAGCGTTAATTCAAGGTGCTGCAAAAGGTGTTTACAATAGAGGAGAGCGTCTTGGCATCAATCAAGCTGTACGCGATGCAATGGAAGAAGTGAAGAAGAATATGCAAGGACTACAAACTCCAAGAAGTAGCAATTCTCCTAGGAGAACTAGTGCTGCTTCACGGTGGTCTCTTGACGATGGGCGTGTGATGCCTGCCTCGACAGCTATCATGGCAACAATGAACGAAAGAAACAGGCAATTGGCTGTCATGCTAGATCACGCAATGAAAGATCTGAGATCTGTTTCTGTGTCAAAAGAAAGTAACCGGGAGAAGTGCATCGAGGCAATGGACATGGCTATTGCGAAAGTTGATTTCGTGAAAGTTTACTTGGAGGACTCTACTATGCCACTTCCAATTCTTTCACCAATTATCGATGGTAGGAATGAGCCTGCTACACCAGAAGCAGATATACCGAAAGCTTTATTACCACCAATCTCAGATCATGGACAGAAAACTTCACCAGAGACTCCCATCATGACTTCCGACCCAGGCAATGCTCTGACAAAAGAGACAAATAACCTAGACGAGCCATCCATATCAACGACTGACATTAGTCAAACTCCAAGGGAAGCAATTGATCTCTCCTCAAGCGAGCCGTCTACAATTATCGAACCCGACATAGAAAGACATTCTATGAGATCTGCAACAACTGATCGACCCAGAGCACCAATTCCCACTAGATCTTCGATTGCTCAGTCATCGTTCTCCTGGATGCTAGAACCAGATCAAGCATCTAGCCCCACGATAAAATCTTCACCTCCCAAGAGTTCTTCTCCATTTTTAAGAACCGGAAAGAGACCTACATCCGGTGCTGGTCGAGAAAAGGCAGCGTTTCTTTTTGGGGATGATGATGGCGACTTCCAGCTCCCAATACCAAAATCTCCAATGCCAAACGCTGAAGAAGCCTTCAAGCTAGGAACCTTGAAACGAATAAAAGAGAAACAAACCGATGAAGATACGATTGAATAGTATGACAATATTATCTCTTTTGTCTGTCCAACAACACACTTCATTATTGGATTCATCAGTAAACGCGAATCCATTAATACACGAATCACGACGCGACATCGACTTGATCACTTGTTACAAGCCCTCTATTAAATATGATAGAAAAAGGACGAATGGGGCGATCTCCTAACATCAGCTGGGAGCCTGACATTTTTCGAACGTCGGATAGCAGAACACTACTGCAAGCTGGCAATGCAGGTATACGCGAATGTAGGAAGCCTCTAATTCGTCTAGGTATTTTGAGTAACACTAGTTGAACCTGGCTACTCGTCAAATTTCGTAATTGACCCCGATAATCCCTCAAAATTGGATCTGTAAAGCCTAAGACTAATGAGTGTCATCGTCGGAATATGGGTCAGCGTTGACAATATGGGAATGGTCATAGGAGGCAGACAATATCAAATTATTTCATATTGTGAACGAAATTAAGAAGTATATGACTATCAAGTTTCTCAACCTGTTCACTTATACTGTCTTTGATATTGGTTTTGCCATAAAGAGAGAGGAGTCAAGAACAGGTGACTATAAAAGTCCTTTCTTCATCCGTGATTCTTCTCCTATGGGGTTTTCCTTTAGTTCTCCTTTCATGTAAACGGAAGTATATAAAGCATCTGACACTTTTAGGAGCTTGAGCTCAATCTCTTGACATTTTGCCTTGGTTCGATCCCCTGAAAATCCTTGAGGGATGATCTGCTATTGATTATTTTGAGGCACAACAAGTAGATACACCATATCCCAATGATATCCAAAGAATACTGTCAGCCTTCCTGTCATTGTTATTTATATACAAGAAAATTGGTGAAATGGTGAAATGTGTACTTGATGCAGATAAATAGTAAACCAAGGACGTGGTATTGACGATCTACCTACCGAGCTACCCTCCTACCTTAGTACCTACCTAAGCTGCCCCACCCTTTCTAAAACCACAGTCGGTGTGTCTCAATCAAACTTTGAACCCCGCCCTTCCAATAATTAGCGTCAAAATCATTCCCAGTAAAAAAAAGCAAAAGCACTTTCCAGGTTCACCAGCCATTCCCTCTCTCCTCTCCCCTCCACAAACAAAAAGATTCATCGATTTCTTTCAAAGAGAATTATCAATCACACTTTCTCCTCCCCTTTCCTCTTTTCCCTCTCCCTCCTCTTCGTCCCTTCCCACTCCTCAACTCAACTCTCAACCCTTTAGTCACCCCCCCCCCCCCACTATCTATCTAAATCCATCTTCTTTTCCCCTCTTCGAGGTCACTCGGACAACCCTTCATCCTCCTTTATCTTCGCGATAACACACCTCGAACTCTTCACACACAACTCCCTCCCACAACCAGTCTCTTTCTTGATATCTACAATCAAGGTATGCTTCTATATTTATTCTCCTTCTTTTGCTCAAGTCGCAATGTTTAGCTTTACATTGCATTCCACTGGCGCATTTACTATCGCATGCGGATAGTGAGATATGTCATAGTCTGCGGATTATCAGCTCTTTAATTTACAATCACATCTCTCAAGTACTAACCTTCCATCAATCAGATCTATCTAACGTTACCTCACTCAACTTTCCATCTCCCAGAAGCTGAATCTCAAACAAATACAAAATGTCTTCTCAAGATAATCGCGACAATGCTCCTAATGGTGATGAGCTCAACGATTCCATGGATCGCTTACAGGTCAATGATGAGACTCGTCTTGGCCCCGATGGCGAACCACTCCCAAAGACCGATGAAGAATATGCAGAATCTCAACTCACCTTGAGAGCTATTGTTTCTTCAAAGGAAGCTGGTGTCATTATCGGCAAAGGTGGCAAGAATGTAGCCGACCTTCGTGATGAGACTGGTGTGAAAGCCGGTGTCAGCAAGGTCGTTCAAGGTGTTCATGATCGTGTCTTAACCATCTCAGGTGGATGCGATTCTATTTCCAGAGCTTACTCTATTGTTGCGAAAGCTTTGTTGGAGGGCGCACCACAAATGGGAATGGGTGGAGTTGTTTCTAACAACGGTACTCACCGTAAGTTACAGTCTATGTCATCATATAAACACTTGGTCTAATTCTACTATCTAGCAATTAAGTTGTTGATCTCTCACAATCAAATGGGTACGATCATCGGCCGACAAGGACTCAAAATCAAGCACATCCAGGACGTTTCTGGTGTTCGCATGGTCGCACAAAAAGAAATGCTCCCACAATCCACCGAACGTATCGTGGAGGTCCAGGGTAACCCTGAAGGCATTCAAAAGGCCATCTGGGAAATCTGCAAGTGCTTGGTCGATGACTGGGCTAGAGGAACTGGTACTGTTTTATATAACCCCATGGTTCGCACTCAAACCGGTAATTCAGGTGGTATGGGCCAAGGTAATGTTGGAGGAACTGGTCGTGAGTATGGTAGCTCACGTGTCATGCGCACTGGAAATGGTGCCGACTTCAGTGAGAGTGCTCCACGATCATACAACCGCCGTTCTGAATCGGATGCCGCTCAACGTGGACCCCCTACTCACGATGAGAACGGAGAGGAACTCCAAACACAAAACATCAGCATTCCAGCTGACATGGTTGGATGTATCATTGGTCGGGCTGGTTCCAAGATCAGTGATATTAGAAAGACCTCTGGAGCTCGTATCTCCATCGCTAAGGTAAGCTTTCTTAATCCTGAGAGAGTTCAAAGCTCCACCACAAAGATATCTGTACTGACATATGCATTAGTCTCCTCACGATGAGACTGGAGAGCGCATGTTCACCATTATGGGTACTGCTAAGGCTAACGACTCAGCTCTCTATCTTCTCTATGAGAACCTCGAGGCCGAGAAGCAACGCCGCAGTCAAGGCAATGCTCAAGAATAAATTACTAGCTCTATTTGAGCACATCGAATTTCTTTTTCAGGCAGGCAAGCTTTGTCTCAGGTCTATCCAGATTTGACTTGCCGCAAGGCTGATATTGATGCGATGATTCTACCTTGGGATTCGTCAGTAATTTTTCCTTGGACCGATATTCCTTTCCCCAACAAAAGCAGTTCCTTTACAATTTTCATTTCCACTTCTTGCGGCACGGAATTTTACGAAATTATGCTCATTTGCATGGTGCACACTCGAGTTGCCCTTCTGCAAATGTCATTCCCCTATTGATACAAATGATTCGCCTCAACATTCGACAACCAGAGATACCGACCTCCTATCTCGACTCTCAGCTTTCCGAAGTCCCCAATCGAACGAACGAGAATCGACCTAATTTCGTCATTCATGCCGGCTACGACCTGATAATTCTCTTAAGTTACGAATCATGATATGCACATTACCCGTTAAATCATATGCACTCGACACAAGTTTCCCAATCGTCTTCCACATCGCTCCTTCGAACACCAATACGTCCGCAACACAAATAGCCTTACGTCTTCTCGACCTTTGGTCTCATACTACGAAATAGGCCCATCGACACATCCAGGCATGTTCTGAGAATGTAGTAGATAGACTAATGAGTAGCTTGAGAACAATACGAGTATTCCGAACAATGAATTTATTTAAAATACATGTAATAGATGCAACATCGTCGAAGTGAATTCAGTTAAATGATCAAATGCAAATCATCGTGTGCTCTGTATTTTCTATGATTTACGACCAGAATCTGTACTAGTATATTCCAATGTTTGCTCTGGGGTATCTTTCCCATTCTATCCCATTCACCGTATACTCTGATATTACCGCTTCCAATCAACCCCCTTTTTCTCCGTAAAATATCATCCTCTGCCACCATTATAATCTGCACCTCCAGCCTTCCTACACAACTTGACGATCTCCGCCTCATCCACATCCTCCATACTTCTCGCATCTATCGACACACTATGGTGATTCAAGACAGCCTTGACAGCACCACTCTCAATGCTAACTCTCGCTTTCCTCATAACTTTTGTTTGTTCCCCAATCCACGTAATAAAAGCGAATTTCACCCTGGAAGATTCGCTATCATTGGCATATTCAACCCGTAAATACGCATATTGGGCTTGGGTAGGATCCAATTTCTCACGTAGTTCAGAGATCCCGCCCTCTCCAGTTGCAGTGAGGGTCAGAGCATCCCCTATGGCTTTGGCATAGGATATCAAGAGCCAATTCGTGGGGGATTTGTCGGAGCGGACATCGTCATAGGCGGCGAGGATTTCGGGGGACTTTGCATTAGACATCTTGAGTTGAATTGGGCTTGGGTTTGAGGGAAAAGGAGGCTCTGAGAGGATAATTGTGCGGGGTGGATTGGTGGGAGAATCGAAGGGTTCGTGAGGTGAAGTAGAATAGTGGGGTTTCCGTGAGTATATGATTGTCAATTTACACTTCTGGATATAGTGGAAATATGACGTTTCGAGAGTTTTAGTTCTTGAAGATTGGGTGTCTTGTTTGTCAAGTTTCAACACTTACTCTCGTACCATAGAAAGAAGAGAAATGCAAATGTAAAGCAAAATAACGGAAAACCACCAGAGAGAAAATATGAATGGAAGAGACCCACGGAACAACAAAATGCCAGCTAATCCGTAGGGACCCTTTCATAACTTACCTACCAACCTACCTAGAACAATTGCGGATTGCAACTATTCCATGTTTGAATGTGAGGAGATCTGACCGCCTTTTTTTAGTCCCGTAATGCAGATAGGTAAGCATAAAAAGGGCTTGGTGTGGCTTGTGTATAGTAGGTAGATCTAGATGTGAGATGTGGCTTGTTGCTACTACCTCGGACCTTCCTAGGGAAAATAGTTGAGGACATTTGGCAATTGGAAATATACACATCTTTATTGATTTATCCGTTGCACGTTTTCTACTTTGCTTTCTTTTACACTCCTTTCTTTTCTTTTCTCTTCGCTTCGTAACTCTTCTTGATACCCCTTTGCCTTGACTATTCCTCAGGGTCCTATCCCTTACTTTCATTTCATTTTGCAACTGCCCTCTGATTTTCCTGTAGCATTTGGAATAACGAATTGCCAAAAGATGGCGAGAACAAAACAAGCGGAACCTTTGCGTCGCAATCCATCTTCCGAGTACACGAGTAAAGCAGATGCGACCGGGGCGAGAAGCTTAAGTGCTAAGAAATCGAATAAGGAACTGAATGGGAATGCGCCGATCCAGAATGGTGCACTTAAAAGTGATGCGCTGTTGAAAAGGAAGACACAAAAGGAAGCTGGCGCATTGCAATTGATATTTGCAGTTGCTGGAATTTATGGCAGCTTGTGAGTGACAGCACCAGCGATGATTGTCAATAGTCTCAATTGGAGAAAACAAGAGTGCTAATTGTATAAATGTGTAGTCTTACTTGGGCACTCCTTCAAGAACGACTCACTACTACTGCATACGGATCAGAAAAAGCACCTGAAAAGTTCAAATTCCCAGTCTTTCTCAACACGGTACAATCACTTTTCGCTGCCACAGTAGGCTACATTTACCTACGATTCGATACTCCCGCCAATAGCAAAACGCTACCCATCTTCCCAAGTCAACGGATTATCTTTCCCCTTCTCGTTGTGGCCATTACCTCCTCACTCGCCTCCCCCTTTGGCTATGCATCTCTCGATCACATCGATTATATCACTTTCATTCTTGCCAAATCATGCAAATTACTACCAGTCATGTTTCTTCACATAACTCTCTTTGGAAAACGCTACCCAATTTCTAAATATGTCGTCGTCTTAGCCGTAACTTGTGGTGTCGGTATCTTTACTCTCCATGCAGGTGCTAAATCTCATGGAAAACCTAGCAAAGCGGCACTTAATCCAGATCGCAATACTGCATGGGGACTTTTGCTCCTAGGAGTAAATCTTCTATTCGATGGTCTCACAAACACAACACAAGATTGGATCTTCACAAGCTTCCAACCTTATAAAGGTCCACAAATGATGTGTGCAAATAATATCATAAGCACTTTACTCACAACATCATATTTGTTATTGTCACCATATCTTGTTCATACGGGATTGGGAGAGTATCTCGGTATGGATCTTGCAAGTGGAGCAGGAGAATTGGCTGGAGCGTTGGCTTTTATGCAGAGACATCCAAGCGTTTGGAGAGATGTACTTGGATTTGCAGCTTGTGGTGCCGTGGGACAAGTTTTTATCTGTATGTTTTCCCTTTTATTCTCTCCGTTTCATCAAGAGCCACTTTATCTTGAAATCAAACTAACATTCAAAACAGTTTACACACTCTCAACGTTCTCATCTCTTCTTCTAGTAACCATAACTGTTACTCGCAAGATGCTTACCATGATCTTATCAGTAGTTTGGTTTGGTCATACACTAGGCAGTAAGCAGTGGATGGGTGTAGGATTAGTATTTGGTGGAATTGGAGCTGAAGGCGTCATTGCGAGAAGAGAAAAGGCTGCTAAGGAGAAGAAGAAGTTGGCTGAGTCGTCAAAGAAGGAATTGTAGATACGAAGACGAGTGTATGATATTGGAGTTGTCGGATGATTTCAGAATATAAAATCAACTATCAAAGATTGATGGGAGGCGTTTGGGTTATAGTACCATGATTATTGGTATTGGTAAGAAACGGGAATTTAGAAATAGATAACTAAAGAAGGTTTTCACATTACCAACATTTGGCTTACTATGGATACCAACATATAACAAACAGCGAACAACCAAAATCTCCTTTAAACCACCAGTCAAAATGTCACGATTACCCAGTGCTGATGTGCTGTGCCGTAAAGTGTGGGTATAGACTTCACTTTAAATATTGACCAGACTTCCAAAGCTCTCGTTATGACTTGTTCTTCTGAATTCGAATTATCTATATCGAGATTTTATACTAGCATACAAGGAAGTCAGAGATATAAGGACGACGGTCGATGAGAATTTGAAAATGCAGGATGAGGTGGAATATCATCTCGTGATTGTTGGAGCGGGTATGGCCTTCCCTTCACCTCAAACATTTACAAAATTTCAACCCTATTTCGTCATCTTGTTAATCTTTTGAATTCATGCACCTTACCTTCTCTTCTCCAAGGCGTTTGGCTATTAATTAACTGGTATATCGCACCCTAATTAGGTCCATCCGGCATTGTTTTAGCTCGCTTCTACCTCTCCATTTATCCTACTCATCGTCTCGCTCTCCTTGAACAAGAAGATGTTATTGGAGGGGTCTGGAGTTCCGGTATCTTCTCTCTTTTCTTGATTCCCCCTTGAACCACCCTGCTCTCACACCATTTTACTATCAGTAACCCCTAATCTGCATTCACAGCACGTCAATACCCAGGATTTCGATCCGAATCCGGTCTTCGCATGACGGGTTTCTCGGATATCCCTATTGTTCTTCCTCCAAATGCAAAAACGTATCACGATACGTTTGAGGCGAAATATGTGACCAAGTATCTAGAGGAATATGTAGATGTACATGTTTATAATGAGAAGAGTTTGAGGGATCGAGTGATCTTTAGATTCAAAGTAGGAGGTATTGAGAAGATTGATGGGATTTGGTCTGTTTGGAGTGACGTCCACGAGAATGGAAATGGGAATGAGCACAAGAGAATGATCAAGACCAAAAACCTAGCTATAGCCACTGGTCAGAATTCTCTTCCTTACATCCCGACATTCCCTAATCAAATGGACTTTCAATCCCCCATCGTCCACCAAAAACACTTTGGAGAAATATCCACATCAGCCCTCGCACCAGATTCCCCCTACACGGCAGTAACCATTCTTGGGGGAGGTAAATCTGCGGCAGATATGGTATACGAATGTGTTAAAGCCGGCAAAAAAGTATCCTGGCTCATCCGCCAATCGGGAGAAGGACCCGCTATATTCGCCGGCGCCAAGGGACGAGGCCAGTATCGCAACGGTGCGGAAATGTCTGCCACGCGAGCCTTTTCCGCATTGAGTCCCTCGTGTTTCGCGGAGCAGACTTGGCTGTCGAAATTCATTCATCGCTCGTCGATTTTCAATTCCATCGTGTCGAGGATATGGAGAGGTGCGAATGAAGAAGCTGCGAAGCTTGCGGATTTCGAGAGAGAAGATGCACTACCCGGGTTCGAGGGCTTGAAATTTAAAAGTGAAATTTTTTGGTGTAATGGCCCCCTTGGACTTATCCACCATGATGATTTCTGGAATACGGTGGCAAGGAATGTGAGGGTTTATCGGGGGATATTGCAAAGCTGGATTATCATGCAATTGTGCTAGAAAATGGTACGGTGATTCATACAGATATGTTGTTATGTGGCTCGGGATGGAAGCGAGGATATCCCTTTTTGACTCCTGCACAAACTCGCGAATTTGGATTACCCCATCCAGTAATCGATGATTCGGAAGAAGAATCTCGCATCTGGGATTCTCTGACCGAGCACGCGACGCGGGAAATCCTCACATCGTTCCCGAAACTTCGGAATCCGCCAGGCCCAACACACACCCAGACCAACATGAAACGAACCGTGCAGTTCCAACCACTCCCACGCGTCTCTATAATCTCCTCGCTCCTCTCAACGATCTAGAAAATCCCTCTCTCGTCTTCCTCTCCCACATCCACCTCTCCAACGCCTTTCGACTCGCCGAAGCCCAAGCCATCTGGACCACCGCCTATTTCTCCTCTCATCTCTCTCTTCCTCGCTTGCAAGAAGCGAGACGCGAAATCGCATACCAGAATACCTTTTCGAAACTGAGATATCCGGCGCATGGTGGACGGGGGAATTATTTTCATCTGGATCTGGTGGCGTATACGGATATGTTGACGAGGGAGGTGGGGTTGGGGAGTCATAGGAAGAAAGGGTGGTGGACGGATTCGGTGGGGCCGTGTGTGGCGGGGGATTATGGGGGGATGAGGGGGGAGTATTTGAAGAGGTTTGGTGGAGGTGGAGAGGGTGGTTGATAGGTGTAGAGCGTAACTTTCCTGGTTGAGGATTTGTGGGTGTGTGAGTTATATTTTGGTTCTAGAGGAGATATCCTCGATTTTGCCTAGTTCTTCGTTTGTCTTATATTGAGATTAATCTCTCATCCATAATACAATAAATGTTCTCAATATTCAATTTTCTTTATTAGTCTATCAGAACAAGTTATTACAAGGCTTTCTCCATTCTCATATCTGATCCCAATCCAAATCCCAACCCCTAGACCCTTCTCATCTCTTCTCGCACATCTTCCCAACTACCACGCCCTCTCAAACTCCAACCTAAAACACCGAAAAATAAAAACGACTTCATATCCATACATACCATACATACCTAGAGTCTCGATACAAACCCAACAAAAATACCATATCCGAAATGAAATTCATCGCATACCCACCTATCTTATCTAATACTCCTTTCTATCTTGACTTCTAAGTCCGCTAAGCGAATATATTGGTTCCGCGCTAGTGGATGGATATGAATTAAATTTCGTACCAGGATGGAGAAGAAATTGAAAAGATAGGAATTACGGAGAAAAGGGAAATGTAGAAGTGAAAACATGGTAGGATGTGAGTTTCGAAAATGGATGTAAATATAGTTACAAGAAATGTCTCGCAATAAATAAGAAAAAGTATACTCTACTCAGCACACAAAGTTTCTTAAGGAAAGGAGAAACTCAACCCTTACATAGGTATTGAAGCAAGATCAAGGGGAAGTTCTCACTCTTGCTATTCGAATTCTGCTTAATATTCTAGAACAACTAGATTGGTTGGATTTGAAAACATAACGGGTTGATGTGTGGTAAATTGATAGAACTATTGTTACATTTTGTGAGTATCTACTCGTCTACTTATTTAGTACTTAGTACTTGAGACTTGAGATGCAAATAGGAATAGAAATAGAAGTTTAGATTGAAATTCAAGCGAGATGAGATATTCTTGATTCGCGAATTTCGAATAAGTAGTGTTCTCGATTTTCCGAGCTGCAGTTCAAGTTTGAGATTTTGATAAAAAGTAAGTAGGCAGGCGATCTTATTAGTTCATAGATCTATTTCGATATTTGAGATGAATTTTCGGTGATTAGAAAAGATTGAGTTCAGATGAACGAAATGTTCTGGAGTTTCTAATCGTTGATTAGAGTTTGGATGAAGCTTGGGTGGACTATTGAATAGTCTGGTGGAAACTGGGGGAGCTGAGAAGTTGGAACGCTACGATAGAAGAAACATAGATAATCCATGTACTACAAATAGAAGCGGGAAAATCAGAATTTATCATTCAAGTATCTGAATTTGCAAACCGAGCAGAGAAATGAAGAGAGAAGATAGAGGACACTATGTCAATTCTCTACTTTCTCTTTCTCAGGAATGAGGATTTATACTATATCAAAAGATAAAATAACATAGTTTCCTATCCAATACTCCGAGATCCGATAGGATATACTTTGATTTTGTAACGAAAGTAGTTGTGCAGAAGGTCTGCGAAATTTGTATGTATGCAATGACATAGAATAAAAGCATGTCAGCTGTAGTGTGGACTAAACGTAGGTGTTAGTTGTTTATTCCTGACCAAAAGTCTTAACTGTTTTCATGTGTTATATAGCCATGCTTATACTTGTATATACTTTAATATTATTACACGATCTCACCACGCAATCACTACGATTTGATGGATAATTTTATTGTGAAGATGACTTCTCTCTTACATCGTACCCAAACTTTCTGTCGAAACCTCAGCATGATAATTTCCTCGCAGGCTCTAAAATATCGATAGAACTATGCAAGTTTGAAAGCCTTCCATTCCCATCCAAGCATTTTCCCAAGATCCTCCAGATTCTTCTCTCGCCATTCTTCTTCTTCCCATTCCAATTGCACCTCAAATTCACGTACATCAATACGCTCAAAAGTGTTCGAATCTGAGGTTTCGTCCAGCAGCATCATGTAAACAATTCTCCCAGGGTTTTCACGTCTAGAATAACTTTCTATTCCCGAAGCATATACCCATGCCTTAAAGACATACTCCTCATTATCCGTAATGTTCATCCCACGATCTCTTGCCAACCTCGAAAGCCAATACATTACCGCCTCATCTGTTACATATGGACCACACACTTCCCGGCCCCACTCGGGATTTGAGCGGATAGGAATTGGAAGATGCGTGAGCGGTCCAAAAACATGAACATAGCGCACGTTTTCCATCAGCATAATCGTTTGCGCAAGATCAGCGACATCCGCTTCGTGAGACCACGGGATTATGGTGCCGTTCTCGAGCTCGAGGCTAAGTTTTTGGTCATGCAATATATCTGTATCTTTCCCCATGTACCCTTGACCTAGAATTTCTCCTTTTCATTCGATCGAATGAACCGACGGCGAGGCATATGTCCAATCGCACCATGTCCAGCTTGGTAAGGACCGTCTCCTTGATGGCAAGATTATCGTGGTGAAATCCTCAAGAGCACGAGTATCCAAAGCAAAGCCCCATGTAATAGCCACTATTAGCGTAGCAGTAGTGTCAACAGGGAGTAATTTGTTACTGGACTCGAAAATTGGCACTCCATATATGTGTCCATGAAAAATTGAGCACTCAGACTTAAACATACCCAATATACCCAGAAAGGCAGGCAGAACGTCGGAGTCTGTCGAGAGTTGTCTCACGGCATACTCGCTTACCATTCTGCTGAAATGTGATATTTCCCTGTCGGTGTGATGATTTGGCCGTGGACGAAATATCATTGGGATGCGAAGTCGCTTATGGATATCTCTTTCCATTGTGAGGTCATAGTCGATACTTTCCATCCGACCACCTCCTTTGCCGCACCGAATACCTCCTGCATCGCATTGAAAATAGCACTGAGTCTCAGTGAACACGAGCCTCCGTCTTGATAATAAAGCCTCTTGAAAGGTCCATCCGCGCGTATTCCACACGGAATTTTTGATCTCATGCTTAATGTTACTGACCCACTGCGCCAGGTGAACGGAATTCATTTGCAGAAATTTTTGCACGGGTATTCTAGGCTTGGTGACGCCAGGGAGGCCTTCACTTGGGCATTTGGCAGTAGTAGCGATTATTGTAAGATTAGATTGTGAATAGATCTTATCCATGTTCTTGATGAGAAGGGATTTAATATCGGAAGAATCATCTTGAGGAACACAGTATCGATCAATCCACAAGTACCTGTAGCCCAAGGCTATGACAACCTTGATGACATCCGTCATAAGATTTGGAAGAGTAGAGGGCAATTTTCCAAAGCGATCTGGCCCTTCTGATACTTCAGATCCCCAGACGTAGCTCAGTGTGATGTATTCCATGCAGGTGGTACCTGGCACTAGGATATTCCTCCCATCTTTACAGTCGATTAACGTGAAGCCTCGAAGTGAAATGCCATCTTTTGGTAGGCAATTAAAGTTAGAATCGGCATGATTGTCATTGCACAGCCGAATCCATTCGCGGACGGGAGACAAATCGGTTTGTAATGATAGATTACGCATGGCTACTCCATCTTTATAAGCGTTTGCGTTAGAAAAGCCGAAGATTGTATTAGTACGATCGCTCGTAGGGTCATTGGCATATTCACTAGCTACGAGGTAAAAGATAATTGTATTGTCGTAGACGGGCTCAAACGTATTGCCTTTGGCGTACTCGAAGCCAAACAACCATCCTGCAGTTGACCTTGCAAGGGAAAAAGTTTCTCCATTTTCGTCTTCCTTCCCTTCAGCCCAGATGGATTGGAAAAAATTGCAGAGCTTGCAAAGAGGCTCAAGTTCGTCGATTCTGGAAGTGTAAATAAGTTCAGACACGCCTCTCGTTCTTCCGATTATTCTTCTGAACACTTCTTTCTCCAGAAAGAACCAACCCACGATTTGATTGCACTTCTCACAAAGACTGATATTCTTAGCTTTCTTTCCGGCCGCCAAAACAGCTTCATGGATTTCCTCTTCGCTCATATCGCTCTCTTCGCAGTCATCCAAAGGTACGTACGAGCTAATTGTACAATTCATCGTGAGGGAAGTAGTATTTTGGGATGTATGGTGCTTAGACTTAGAAAATGTAATACATGAGCACCGCCTGGATCAAAAAACCTAGTACAGGTGCAACAAACTTCGCAAAACCCAAAGAGTTCAAACCACCTACTGATCGATCTTTTTGATGTAGAGTTCGGAAAGCAAAATGGTTTCGCAGCCTTGTTGTCCTGCTGGAGGCGGGGTATTCTCTGCTTGCGACACGACACGTATTCACAAGTTGAAGTTTAACCATCAATTTAGCCTTCCTGAATGATCCCAGAAATCCTACTCCATGGAACTCTCCACCTCAGAATTGTCAAATGAGTTGATATTCCATCCCGTTTTAAATCTTCACGTGCACAACACACAATCTACAATCTCAAAGTTTTAAGAATGTAGGGAGGATTAAGAATTCATGTGTTTACTGGTATGTCGTATTATCCGTATAATAAATCCGAATGCCTCTGGTCAGTGTCGCAACTACATAATTTGATCAGTTGTAGTACGAGTATCTTGATACTGCGATAGCCATTACAACACAAGCCTCCGTATACTTACAATACTCTTCAAGTGATCCACATCATTCAAACCCCTCCCTCCATCCCCAAAAAACAACAAATTCAATTTTAAACAAAGAACGAAAAAGAAGCCGACTCGAGTAGCTAGCTAGCGTATACTCCTCTCTCATCTCCAACATTTCACCGAATCACTCATAAATCACTCGGACACTCTATATAAACACAAAATTCTCAAATACAAAATTCTCAAACAAACAAATCCAACGATAAATTACTCACAAGCTACTAAGTATCAAAAATATTACTCATATATCCTCAAAATGGATATACCTTTATATCACTTAGATTCTAGCCTATTATATCTAGAATATATATAGACAGATTCTAGCTTTCAGGTAAACATTCTAGCGCTCCATTATAAACCCTAGCCTTCAATTATCAATTCACTTTAAATACCTTCAGAGTAATCTATCTCAGAATATCCTATACTCTCCAGGGCTTTCAAACAAGCTCTCAATCTGCATCCCCAATCTCCAATCTCCAATCTCCAATCTCCAAGAAAACAGAAACCCAAAAAATCATACCCATCCTCTCATACTACAACATCATTCAATTCATCAACTCAAACCATCTAAATCATTAAAAAGAGAGATTTCCTGTAACTACAAAGCAGGCTTTCAGATCAGAAATAAAAAGCCTAGCTTATATTCTATTCTATAATTCCAAAGTTCAAGAATATAGGAGTATAAGAATTCGTATCTATCTCCCTCTCTTAGCTCTATATTGAGAGACAGCGTACGATCATATACATTCTTTAGAGCCTGGCTTCTAATCACAAGACCCGAATGACTCCTTATCTTTCTTTCTTTGATTCGAATTCTCTCCCCCTTTTATTCATATAAGGAAAGGAGCGTTCTGCCCCCACCCCTCCCCTAGAACTCTTGTTTCTTTCTTGATATCAGAAGGGATACTATTTGATATTAATATAATATTCAAGTTACACAACTATATAACTAACATGAAACAATCAAAACCCGAGATAGAAAATACACCACCGCTGTACCATGTAAAAGCCTTCCGAAAACCCTTCAACAAAATGAAAGAATTTCCTCGCAGACTCTAAAACACAACATCCCCTCGCCTCAAAAGACAAACAAAACAACCGGAACTAATAAAACGCACCCACTATACCCCTCATCTCCCCTCCCCCCTCTCCTCTGCAAACATATCCAAATCCAATATAGCCATTTAATCATTCCACCCCCATCTCATAAACGGAAGAACTTCTTTCAAACAAAATTGAAAAGTAATATATATATATATATATATGTAGCAGCAAAAAAGCAAAAAATCAATCAAACAAGGTTGTAAAAAAGCAAGATGAAAAAAGATGAAAAAGTAAGAAAAGGAAGATGAAAATCAACACGCTCTCCATTCAAACACGAAAGATAATAATTGAAAGCGAGAAAGAAAAAAAAATAGAGGCGAGAGCTTCCTCTTTGAATGATTTTCGAGATTTCTATTTAACCCCCTGACATTTCGAGCCACTACTCCGCATCAAATAGACATGCCACTAGGCTATATACTTAATCAAGTCAATCACAATCAATATTTCTCATTATATTTCTCAATTCTCTTTCGAGTCCAATAGATAGATTGGCATCATCATCATCATTCATATACAATACAGCCACATCTTAAGTTCCAACCATGTGTGTTCATCACCCCCTATCCGCCTCTCTTTCACCTCCAACACCGTTCGCTATTTCCTCCAATTCGCTCATTTCCATATCTCTTCATCCCATCCATTCATCCATCCATCTGCAACACCCTTTGAAATCCCCATCATATAAAGCGCGCAACAAAAAACAATCCGGCAATGACACCCCCACGCAATTCCCCATTTGATATAGATTCAGATTCTCGCTAATAAATCAAACTCTGAACTGTGTCTTCCTTTCCATAAAGGGGGTATCTCTTTTCATGACATCATGAAATCTAAGTATTTCTTCTCTTTCGTGTACTTCTTTATCTGCTTGTTTCGATATAACCAAAATGATTTCTTCATATCCTCCATATTTAGTTTTGTTGTTGTTTGTTAATTTTCTTGGCGCATAGATTTACTTGATACTACCGCTCGATATAAAACCTAAGGCTTATTCGTCGTCCTCTGCCTCTATACACCAAGGGTGGTCCATCACTTGCTCGATAGTCAATCTCGAATCCACATCCCGATTTAGCATACCTCGGATGAGATCGATACTCTCTTCACTCATAACATAAGGTACCCTAAGATCACGATCCATGATTTCGTCAATACTGTAGAATGGATTTTCTTTATACACGATTGTGTACAGAAGAATGCCAAGAGCCCAAACATCTTGAGGTTTTCCTTGATATGGTTTACCAGAGAGAACTTCCGGCGCAGCATAATCTGTGATGACGTTAGATATAATCTCAAATGTTTCAACGGAGTAAACTTACCAATGGTTCCTACGAAGACGTCAAAAGGACCGCTCTTGATATAAGCGGCACTTCCAAAATCAATGAGCTTGATACTTCCTTCACCATTGATGACTATGTTTTCGTCCTTGATATCGCGATGAACGACAAGAGCCTTGGTGTGAAGATGATGAATGGCACGTGCAACCTGTGCGAAGATGCTGCGACATTCCTTTTCCTCCATGTTAACTTTGAGCTCAATGTAATCAAACAAATCCATTCCTGGATATCCGTGAGGTACCATTTCGATGTAGTAATTGACGGAATCCTCAAAGAAATCAGACATCTCCACGATATTGGGGTGCTGAAGCCCGTCCCGACGCAAATAATCGAGAACATGGATTTCAAGGGGCACAGTACCCAGTCGACGATCGCGAGTCCAGGTATCGACAAGAATTCGCTTTTTGGTGACATATTTGAGGATAACCTTATTGTTACCACTCTTCTTGAATCGAGCAAGTTTCACCTGACCGTAAGCTCCTTGGCCCATTTCTTCCAATATCGTGAAATCATCAATGCTCTTCTTGACAACAGTTTTGACCTCCACTGGAGCAGCTGGCTTCTCTTTCGAAAAAGACCGATCGCGACCTGTAAACTTAGCCGCTGTCTTCTTTGCTGCGGCCTTGAGCTGTGCTGTGAGCATCGATGCATGCGATGTTTCGTTCTTAGGCTCATCGGAATCCGAAGAATCCATTTTGATGGGAGCTGGAGGTCCAGTCTGACCTGGAGAAGGTTGGTGTAGTGGTGTTTCGAGTCCTGTCAACATGGGAGTTTCCATACCATTAGCAAGTTTTGCGGCGTGGATATTCCTTGAGTATGTAATCCATAAAGCGTAGACAAGTTCGGATTTTATTACAGGCTCGTGGGGCGTGGGTCCGTCTTCCTCATCGCTTATTTCTTCGATGACGTTTTCATCGTAGGCGGGAGTCTTAGGATCCGATTTTACAACCCTAAGTTGAGCGTCAATCTTGAGCTCTGAACCGTCCCTATGTTTGGCTGACAATCCATCTGGCCTCAAGAAATATGTTGATGCATCGGCTTTTCCATCCCGGAGTGCAAGAAAAGCTTGAGCCCGTCTAAAGCTGTGTTCAGGAATGACAATTCCATCAACCATATCCACACCATCTTCTTCGACTAAAATCTTCAGCATCCGATCGAAGTCCGGTATTAAATCAGTAATCAATCGACCATCGGGCTTATCCTGCCCAAATAATGCAGCAGAGAAAACGGAATTGGAGCTTGTGATTTTTAATGTTTGCGCAGATAGAATCATAATACCAGCAATATGAGGAAAGCTGGAAACGCGGAGATCCGTGCTACTAGGAACTCTGTCGACGACTGCCGGAATATGGACACGTCCAGAGGTACGGGCGGTAAAATATCTCCGTTTACTGACTTCGGCATAATCAATCTCTCCGCTCCTGCCATCGATTCCTTGGCGTGGAAGTCTGGGTAAAAGTTTCCCAATATCCATACCTGTCCAATCAATGTCGGCTCCCCATATCGCATCGATAGATCCAGATATTTTTGTTATGGCAGCATCATCGTCAAGGCTGACGAGGGCTACGTCTTCATGAATCTCTTCCAAAACCCAAATAAGGCCACCTCTCTTCTCCTTGACCCACAAGCTTGCCGAACCTGTTGCGCCGTTCCTTTTTTCAATGGGTACCACGTCGCCACATAAAAGAACGCCCCTAGATTTATTACTTTGATGATTTGAGCCACCCTTCGCTGCTCGTGTCCTCGAAACAAGACTGGATCCTGCACCATCGTCGGTTTGTGCTCGACGAGGAGGTTTCTGTACTTGACGCGAGTTAGGTTTACTCAAGAGGCTAGCCGTGATACCACCAGGCCGTCCAAGCAGCATCGATGCTGCGAGCCCTGGTCAGTATACAAGCAATGGGATAGGGATCTTGAAATCGTCTGATTTTGAGAAAAACAACTTACTGGTTGATGTTGAGCTTGATTGCTGGCTTTGATTCTGTGATAACAGAGTAGTCTGTTTTCCAACCCTGTGAAGACATTGTTAATATTTCGTGGGGAAATAAAATGCGGGGTAAGGTCTGACGCCCACAAAGCAAAATATCAAAAGCTTTATAATATCAAGACAAAAAAAGGTTTACTTACTCAGTTCCCAGGCTGTGTGCACTTAATTTCTCCTCCAACCATGGTCTTCTTTCTTTTTGTACAACTTCGAGGATACCCATTTTGCGAACCTCTGCTTTTGTAACACCAAATACGAGACAGGCCAGGTCGTTGGCCGCCAAAATAGTGTATGGTGAAGTACTTTCCGTGGTAAAGATAGCTTGTGCAGCAGGTGCCCATCTACTCGAATGACTGTGATTTGCTGATCCTAAAGAATGTCCGAATGTTGAAGCGCTGGTGGTCTGTGTCAATGGAGGGGAGAACATAGATTCGTGGAGAGAATCAGTAGCTATGTAAGGTTGTGACATAGCGTCCATTAGCTTGTTCTGTAAGCTCAAAGGTTCCAGATCAGTATAAGTTCTCTTTAGACTTTGGCGCCTCGTGACTGGTGGGGATGTTTGCGCTGTCGTCCGACTCTCGTTTGTTGGAGTCCTAGAGGAGGGTTCAGAATCCGCTGGTAGGGCTGTTGCTAAGCCCTTTTTGGGTTCGATGGACTGTAGATCATCTTCGCGTAAAGTATGTAATGAACTTGTCACCTTTTTGGCGCTGGTAGGTGAAGGCGGAGAACTTTCCATTGGCTCTGGACTTTCGGAACGCACGGCAAAGCTAGCATCGAAAATATTCCGAGAATCCAGAGTCGTTGCCGGTCCGGTAAGAGGTCCCCCCATAGCCTGCTCTTCTCCAGCTCCAATGTTGTTCGCTCCAACCAATTTGGCTTTTGCCAAGAGCTCGAGCATGCCTTGCATCTCCGCGTCTCCGTTTACTCTTGCTTGAGCACTAGCAATACCAGCACTTGTTGTTCCCCAGCCCAGCTTCTGTGACATGAACTCGACGGACCTCTTCAAGACATTTTGACGGTTGTGGATAAACTCATCCGATTGGTGGGCGAAAGAAAAGGAATGTAATGATTCAGATGGGAAACGGGTAAGATCTTCGGTAAATGGTAGAATTGGAGAGGATGGACCAGACGGCATAGCTACAGAAGCTGCTCGACCAGAAAAGGGGAGGGTCATTGAACTCGACCGAGCACTCATCGACGCAGCTCGGGAAGAGCTTTCGGAGGCAGGCAAAACTGGTACTCTCGGAACTTGTTGTCGAATTCGTCTTAGACCTGAAGCACCGAGCCCATGCTCATGTTCCGTTACGATGGGCGATCTAGTACTGTAGAAATTTCTCCGTCAGTCACCGATTTTCCCAATATCATTTGCAGAATCAGGCGCAGATTCGCCCCATGACCTCATGACATGTTCCTCCTGCACCAGGCACCAGAAACTAACCTCGACATTGTATCAAACTCTGCCGCCGCCAGCCCGTCATCAAAGGAGAATCGTATTCTAGCTCTGTCCGGTCCTGCCGAAGCATGTGCGAGGAGGTTCCCAGTACTTCTATTTTTCGGGATTGACAAGTCTGCAGGGCGAAGGGGTACGCTGCGGTCGCGATCGGGTTCCCTAGCTGTTTTGTTCTCGAAGGCTGAAAAATAACCCATTAGTTTTCTGGTCATTCCAATGCGGAAGGGAAAGGGAGAAGTAGGTAAGGTACGACTGGCAAAACAATGACGACGGTTTGTTGTTAGGCGGAATTCATGCGCCGATCAAAGGGAAACCTCGAACAAGGAATTTCGAACAGAATCATATCACCAATACTAAGAAATAAAGACAAACCATGATTATTTGAAGTATCCGTCTTCAGCATAATTGTGAAGACTCTTGTAAGTTCACGAGCTTCTGTTTAGCTTTAGAAAGCCAGAATGTGTGTTGGTTTGGCGGTTACGAGTAGAAAGGACTTTAGTACAGTAGCAGTGTCAGTCGGCAACCTCAAGCTGTTATGTGTAACAAATGATCTCGTTTCGAGTAAGAAGTACAACTGTACATTAATAGGATATATCTTCCTGGGGCAGAAAAGGAATTTCGAGATGTAATGTCAGGAAATGGATTGAATGTGTTGAGCTTTTGCAAGTATCCAAAGATATGTAAACTCGAAGGATTCGTGAGTTAGAGAACTCGATTTGCTTTTGGGATTTGCTTTTGTGATAGAAAATTAGAAAATCGAAATTTGAGAGTGGTACTGGAAAAAGGTGGGGTCGGAAGGGAAGTTAAGTACAAGGCTTGTCCTTGAGTTTGTTATATCTCATGAGATGATATATATATATATATATGTATGGTATGATATAATGTGTACGGAGTGTGTATATCATGGAGATATACCGAGTAGACAAATCCTAAATTGTGAAGTGGTTGATGTAGACGTAGACGCAGATGTATTAATAAGATGAGTAATAGTGAATGTTAGAAATTCAGATATAACGTTTTCTGACGATGAATGAATGATGTGTGTGATATTTTGAATCCGCAAGCACGGGAAAAGATGATTGAAGGACGTCTTCTTCCTTTGCTTCTGCTTCTGCTTCTGCTTCTGCTCTTGCTTTGTGATTGATTGATGAATGACCGATCACGCAGCGAATTACTCGAGTATTCTTCTTCTTCTGTTGCTTTCCAGCTTCTCACGTGAAGTGTTTTATATTGTGGAGAGTCAAGTCAGCAACAACGGTTTTATCAAATGAAGAGGATGGAATCGCTGGAGAAGACACTACGAGACTACCACGTTGGAGCTGATGGGTCGGAGGTTGGCTCGAGGTTGGGAATACCGCGACTAGCTACGTATTAGGTATATACTAGGTCCTCTGTAGGTTACAGATTCGGTTCATTCGCCTTGTTGCTATGACTATTCAACTGCTTTTCACGATGGATGGATGATCCAACCATTCAATTCATCCAATCAACCAACCATCTTTTTCCTCTAAACGCTATACCCCACCGAAAAGAAGTTTCCTATGAAACTTTCAAGACATGGCAATTTTCACAAAGAAGCTCCAAGATTCCATGACGGCTTTACGTGCTAAGGTGTAATAAGTGGTGACTTGTTACTCTATCAACGCCTCCCAGATTATTGGATTAAAGTTTTCGAAAGCACCATTGACCTTGGTCAAAACATCAAATGAACCTTTCACATCTTTTACCTTGGTATCTAAAGTCTTAATTTCCAAGGTAAGACCTATATTGATGTAAACAAGAAGATACACGGTATGTGCCTAGGTAGTAGACCTTTTTCAAGCAAGGGCTTGCTGAGTCTGAAACTATCTCCAATGTACATACATTAAAGTACTCCTAGCAAGATGCTTGCTGCCAACTCCCTTATCTCCATTTGTTCGTATGCAAGCACCGAGTTGACAAGCTCGACATTGCGTTTATGCTGTACACCACTCCTCGTCAATCAATTTCAGCTACAACCCAGCTACCTCCTCGCTACCTATACATTGATATATTAATCACACGTGGGCTTCTTCTCCAGCTTCCATCTTATACTGGAGGGCTTGCTGATTAACCATTCGATCCGAGATGGCGTGCAGCATCGTGACACAGCATTTTAGGCCGGCGGTCGGATCTTTTTAACCGTTACCGCCCATACGCTCAATTTGGGGGGGAAGGGGGGTATTCGAGTAACATCTGATGGTCTTCGCTTAACCCCTTCATGAGGTCGATATCATCATAAATACCCTACCAGATATTGATATATGTATGATCATATCACACAGCAGCTCTTGTTGTGATGTCCAACTTTTTTACTCTTCATATATCATCATTTTTTGTTTCAAATACCCTCGAGATACCTACTTCGCCAAGGAGAATTGGTCGTATCGTGTCTCGATATTAATTGGGGTCGAGTCGACGATGATCTTCCTCTAATAGCAATGATCCGACGGTACGAGGGTACCTCGGATATCATTCTTTGACAATATATGTATCTATATCCTTGAGTGCCTGAAGAAAGTAAATCATCTTCTGCATGAAGGAGGCGTACGTACAGAGTACATTGATGAAGATAATGTTTCTCTTTAAAGTTTATTGCCCTCGAGGCTAACTTTTTTTTCTACTTTTCTCTGATTGTCAATAATTTCGAAAAGGAGAGATCATACCTGTAATTTCATGTGAATTGAATATTCTATTCGCTGCTGCGACGTGATAGACCCGACTGCCACAATAAACCTCTCCTTCTATCAGGCTAAATGCCAAATTCATCCAAACTTCAGTATTCACGCAGGTCTCACCACCCATTTCTCAATACAATCAGTCAATCAATCAATTATGCTGTCTTGCGGCGGGATTATGGACGTATTAGAAGATACCCTCACTTGTCGTAAGCTTCCACAATTTAGCATGTGAATTAGCCAGAAAATAAGAATGTTATCGATTGACCCTTCAAAGCTTGGCAAAGAGAAAGTGGAGAGAGTGTGCAGAGTAGAGATTCCGCTTTGACGATTCGGACCAATTCTCCAACTTATGTCGACATACCGTAACCTAGGTAGTAATCTTGTACCTAGATACGATACGATCCGATACCTAGGGAGCTAGGCCGTACCCTTTATTTATTTGGTTATCCGGAAAACCCCGCATTCAGCTGCACCCCAGAGAGAGAAAGGGTGGTAGTGATGAGTAAGAGGTGTTGGTTAGAATCAGGTTAGGAATTTACTGGCGAAGAAAGGAAGAAAAAGACGGAAATGAAAGGAAAATGAAAGGAAATGAAAGGAAATAAAAGGGAAAGGAAAAGAAAAAGGACAATAGAGGAGAAGAGAAAAATAAAACAAAAGATGCATGAATTGCTGAAAATAGGAAAAACATCAATAATATCATCAATCATCTCCCTTTCCCCTATCTTCGGCAAGCCAATATTCAAAGCCGACTCTCATAGACCTACCCAGTACCTACCGAGTACCTATCCAAGTATTACTCTCAATTGTACGGAGTAGAGCAATCGCCACGCCATGAATCAAATTCATGTTTACCTACGACTTCGTACCAAATTCATGTGAGGGAAAACTCATCGAATGTAGCATCTTTTATCCTATCCACTCCACTTTTTGACGAACAAGCTTGGCTCAGCCACGAAGCCATTCACACGGCCAAGCGTGATCTAGTCACTAGTTTTGATCATCCACGCCATTATGGAAGGAAGGAAAGGAAAGGAAAGGAAAGGAGAGGAAAGTGTGAGGTTTTGAGTGTGGAATAAAAGATGTAGAATTAGCATGGTGCCAAGGGCCAAGATATTGGCCCAGGATTAGCTAATCTAAGCTAAGCTAATTTAGTAGCTACACGTGATAAAAGTATAACAGAAAGGAAAGGGAAGGAAAAGCACGACGATGGCGAGGATGGTTTAAGTGTGGAAAAGATCAACTAAAATCCTTCATCCCCACACCCACACCCACTTCCGCTGTCTCGGGAAAACGGGGGACCGGTGGAGAGGGAATCCGAGCGAGGGAAAATCATACACTAACCCTGTGTACTAACACGACTCGACGAGGATTCAGGTCTTCTTTTTCTCCATCGACTTGACTTGATGTGGACGAGAGACCGGGGAGTGGTGGATGGCGATTGGCAGTTTGACTTTGCAGCTTGACAATGATAGGTTCATTGATTAGATAGTGTCTCTCTCTCCTGGTGTACTAGGGGGGGAGATAGATCTATCGACACATAGAGAGACATAATCAACATTTCTTTCCCAAATGATACCGGTAGCTTCAATGTAACCCGATATATTATTCTATGCTGCATAGCTTTCTGGATGATGAAGACTATTATATTATATTGCTACATGTTAGCCTCCTACAAGCATAAATAAAGTCAAGTCAATTCAATTTGAATATACGATAATGCGTTTGTAAAAGATACACTGCCTTCAATCAGTTGTGAAAAAATTATAGCATTTCTTTCATATTGTAAATCACTTATTTGTGCTTGCTTACTTGCTACTTACTTGCTGCTTACTTGCTGCTTACTTGCTTGCGTGCGTGTTTGTGGATGTATATCATGTATGTATGGGGCAAGAATGGATGTTTCTCATAGCAAATAAATAATGTAACTGGTGAACCCATCGTCCCATCGTTCCAGCCTCCCAAACTCTTTCATTTATTAGTTCCACTCAGCACTGTCTTTACGTGCATTTGTGAATTCTCAACCTATCGCCTTTCAGTGTTTGTTTGGAAACTGGAAAATCGATGCCCCAGTCCCAGTGTCCACCCTCGAAGAGTCTAAAACTCGTAGTCGCCGTACATCGGTCGGTACTCCGCCTGTCTGGATTGGATTGGATTGGATTGGATTGGATTGGATTGGATTGAATTGGATTTGACTGGACTGGACTGGACTGGACTGGCTTGTTTATTCAATAACCTCTCACAGTCTCACCTCTCACTTCTCACCTCTTTCCTATCTCTTCTCCCCTCTCACCTCTCACCTCTTTCCTCTCTCGCCCCTTTCATTGTAGGGCAATTCTTCTACTCCTTATCTCCAATCTCTCTCACTCTCTCTCACCTCACCACACTCTTCATAATCAAATCTTGTCTCATGCTTGCCATTTTGAACATCTGATCATTATCTCGAATCACGAAGCTTGTTCATGTGCAGAGCCCAATTGAGCCGATAAGGAGGCTTTACGATAAGGACTTGGAAAGTGATCGATATTCGATACCGCTTTGGGTATTCCGAGATATTTATCATTCACATTGCATCCATCCTTTTTTTCTCGGTGGTGAGTGTCTTTGGATACTACCTATTGTCATATTTCATATGCATGTGCATGTGCATACATGATTGATTCATTTGTGAATTGTGCCATTAATTCTTCAAGATAGCAGATTCACAGATCTTCTCCTACTATTCTACTCCTATCGATCTCTCCGCCTCAAACTTCCATCTCCCACTTTACGTTGCACGAGCCGAGGAACATATAACAATCGCTGGTCGGTCTTATCAAAAGAACAAAGGAAAGGAGTTAATAATTTCCATTGTCTCCCGGAATAACTATTGCGTCTTCGATTCGCATACATTTCGCAATCGATAAACGGGATTACTTTACACTTGAGCCTTGTTTACCTTGGGATTTGATCAACCCGGATGTAAGACATTGGTGAATTGAAATCAAGGACCCTCCCAAATTTCATCGTCAGCCAGTCTTTGGCTACACTTTGATCACTTGCCTCCTTTCCAAAACACAATCGATATCGAATTCCTGGAACAAGGAGATTATCTCATACTTTCAAATCAAACTCGACAATCAAATGGCCAACACAATGGCGGGGTTCTCAACCCCAGTCGGAAGTTCAACACCAGTCATGAACGATGAAAGACCTGTCAAGTCCAAAGGCAAATGGCTTCAAAGAATAGCTTCATCGCCTACACTCGCACAGTTTAGTCGGAAACGAGCGAAAAGTAGTCCATATGGGAGCAGGTCAACACTTTCCTGTCTAAGTTTCGCTCCTCCCATCTCGGAGAACCCTCCCGCCCAATCAACAGAAGGAACTTCGTCCACAGCACCAGTCTCGGGGCCAAGTTCAGGAGTGAGCTCAGAAGCAGATTCGACTCCAGTTACTCCTGGTCTTGATACGCCATATTATGATCCAATGTATCGTCACATTGCTATTCAGCGCAACGAGAACGAAGCGATGGCTGGTGCATCAACACTGATGCAAGACTTACAGCAACTGACCATCGCAGAGGCAGGAGAACCTTCGACTTCATCTCCAGATCATGAAATCGTCGAGGATTATTTTTCACAACCGATGACCGTAAAATCTAAACCTCTTAAGAAGAGCAACTTTAAATTTTGGGACAAAATGCCACACGAGGTTAAGCTACACATTTTTGCATTCCTGAAACCAAAGGAATTGGTACGAGCTTCCAACACTTGTCAAGATTTCTACAAAACTTGTTTCGATGGACAGCTCTGGACATGCTTCGATGCCTCGGAATTCTATGCCGACATTCCCGCTGAATCTTTGGCAAAGATTATTGTATCGGCTGGTCCCTTCATCAAAGATCTTAACCTCCGAGGTTGCGTACAAGTCGAGCACTACAAGCGTGCGGAGGTGATAGTGAAAGCTTGCAAGAATCTTATCAATGCGACACTTGAAGGATGTCGAAACTTTCAAAAAGCAACTTTACACAATCTTTTGAAGACCAACGGAAGATTGACCAACCTTAATCTTACTGGATTGTCAGCTGTCACAAACGCAACGTGCAAGATCATAGCACAATCCTGTCCGCATCTCCAGACGTTCAATGTTTCATGGTGTACTCATATGGATGCGCTTGGTCTACAGCTAGTCATTCGAGGTTGTCCAAATTTGATGGATCTCCGTGCTGGAGAAGTTAGAGGCCTCGACAATGAGGATTTGGCGCTGCTAATATTCGAGACTAACAGATTGGAGCGACTGGTCCTGAGTGGCTGTATAAATATTACTGATAAAGCTCTTCAAATAATGATGCATGGGCATGATCCAGAACTCGACGCTTTCAGTTATGCACCGTTGGTCCCGCAACGGAAACTTCGACATCTGGATTTGAGCCGCTGTAACAGGTTGACGGATGAAGGTGTGAAATCACTTGCCTATGTTTGTCCAGACTTGGAAGGTCTACAATTGAGTGGATGTGTTACCTTGACAGACAAAGCACTCGAAAATATTCTAGCTACCTGTCCAAATTTGACACATCTCGACTTGGAAGACCTCAGTGAACTTAGCAACGATTTATTATCCAATCATCTCGCCAAGGCACCTTGCGCTACCACCCTTCAACATCTCTCTGTCAGCTATTGCGAGAACTTGGGTGACACGGGTATGCTCCCCGTTATCCGTACTTGTACTGGTCTTCAAAATATCGACATGGACAATACGAGAATCAGCGATCTAATCCTTGCCGAAGCTGCAACTATGGTTCGACTCCGATCCTCACGTACAACAAATCCATTATCACGTCCTTGTCCTGGTCTTCGCATGGTAGTATTCGATTGTTCGAATGTTACATGGACCGGAATTCGTGAAGTTCTTTCGCGAAACTCGGAGATTACGAAGCCGGTTGATCATGATAATCTGCATCGATACTCATTTCCCACAGAAATCATTACGCTCAAGTGCTTCTATGGTTGGCAATTGACAGTGGATGAACACACGAAGAGAGTTTTGAGGGGAGATCTTTCGGCGGCAGGAAGATTAGAGAGGAAATGGACAGAATATATGATGGCGAATGAAGAGGCTGGTGCCGGTGGGGCTGGGATTAGGAGAAGGAGAAGGAGAGCAAGAGAAGCACAGATGATGCATGCTGATGAAGAAGAGGGTGGAGTGGCTGCTGGTGGGGGCGTGGGAAGAAGAAGGAGGGCGAGAAGTAGTGCGTGTGCTATGATGTGATTATCCATATTGAGAAAGGTTGGAGTATGGATATATGAAAATGAGATACGGTACATATGATGGGATATAAAACGAAGATTGCAGAGCAATTATACGGTTGGAGTCATGATTTTGGGAACGGCTCGGTAGATGTTATGCGTTTTTGTCTTGGTTTGGGGTTTGGCTAGACATCTGGTATGATGTCTAGATGGAAAATGTACAGGGGTTCGGATACGGAAATAGTTATGGGAATGTGAATGCGATGCGAATGAAAATGGGAATGACTCTTCTTCTCATCGTTTTTAGGAGGCGTGGAGCTCATGACCTCATGTTTATTTATTTCATGGCTTGCTTGCACGGGTCTGATGGATTATTTGAGATGAGATAGGATGAAATGAGATGACTCTGGATATCAGAAGATGGATTTTTCTTTCTTTGTGTTTATTTTGTGTGGATGTCTTTTTGTAATAGATTGTTTCGAATGAAAGCTTTTGTTGTTGTGATTGTGACTGTGATGATTTGGTATTGGGAAATAGGAGATTTAGATAGGATCATTGGAGATAGAGATAAATATGAATATGATATGATACGATATGATATAGTATAGTATATATGATATAGCTAGTGAAGCTTTAAATGTATTTGATATGAGTGAGAGTATAAGAAGATGAGAATATAAGAAGAAAATAAAGAAAAGTTAAAAGGAATTCTATATCTTCTTCTCTCCTTCTCTTCTTCTCTTTTTCTCTTTTCTTTCCTTCATCCCCCATCCTTCAAAATTCCAAATTCAAATACTAAATAAATTAAAATAAATAAATAAATAAATAAATAAATAAATAAATAAATGAATAAATAAATAAATAAATAAATAAATAAATAAATAAATAAATGAATAAATAAATAAATAAATAAATAAATAAATAAATAAATAAATAAAAAAATAAAAAAATAAATAAATAGATTATTCTTATTGTGTAAACAAGAGTATTCACTTCAAAGGAATAACTTCAATACAATGGCTACTGTATCAAAGGGATTAAGCGAATGCGAAAGAGACTAGCTCTTTCAGTAGTGCCTATATAAGGCCTACTACTTTCCTACATAGCTAGCTCTTTAGATAGAATACAATTAGACATACAGGACCTATAATACGTGGGTACTACGTCTTTCGTATCCTTCTCGAACTAACACTTATTGATTTATTAATTTATTTACTTCATTTTTTCTTTTTTACTTTCTTTATCTAGTTTGGATTTTATATTAATGTAGGTATTTATTACATTTTGGATTTTGGATTTGATATGTCTCATGGTATACATTTATCTTTGATAATGTGTCTATATAGGTATATAGCTGGGTAGGTAGATAGGTACATGAATACTATAAATAGATAAATGAATATATTCATTCTACTCTACACACATTCATTAGCGTAGGGATAGGATATCGAACAAAAAAAAATCTATAAACTTTTAGGATTCGAGTGAACATTTCTACTTCAACTTCTATAACTCTCATTCTTTCGACACCCCTCACACACCCCTCTCAACCCTCAACCCTCAACCCCATATCCTCAATCCAAAATTCTCAATTCCCTCACCAATTCCCAAAACTTATGTTGACCCTCCACACCCTTCACCTCAGCCCCAATCGGCCCCCCTGTATCCTTCACCGCATTGTGAACCAACTCGGTCGCAACATCCCACTCATCCTTCTCCACGAGCGCCATCAACAAAGTGCGCATGGTATTCCACGACGTGAACTGTTTACTCTTCTGCACATTTCTCAGATATGAAATCGCCGTGTCGGTATCCCCTACGCTTGCATACCCCTCGATCAATCGATCCCAGAAGATGTGGTCTACGGTTCCGACCGTGAGTTGCGCACGTTCGATCAGAGTAGTCGCGGCTTGGAAGTTGGGCGGTGATTGAGCGAAATAGTATTCGAGGAGAATGGTGTAGATGTATGTTGAAGGGGTTAGCCCTTGGGCTGCCATTCGATTCATGACTTCTGACACGGGAGTGATGTCTGTGGGGACGCCTCGGAGGAGGAGATAGATCATTTTACCGTACAAGAACTGGTTTGGTGTGACCTTCATATGTTCCATGGCGAGGAAGGTGTTGTTTATAGCTTCAATTTGCTCTGTGGGACTAAGCGTTTCTATGTCTGCGAATGTTTGATCCAGGATTGTGACGAAAGTGGCAGCATCTGCTTGGACACCGTGACCTTCCATAGAAGTCAAAATCTCTGGAGTTTTATCTGGATGACCAGCTCGGACTATCGACGAAAGAAGTGTGTTATATGTTTGAACGTCTGGAATGATACCCCATTGATCTGCCCAAGCGAGGATACGATCAGCCGCTTTAATTTCTTGTCTTTTTATAAGACCAGAGACTGCGGCATTAATCGTTGCAATAGTAGGTCTGACAGCCCCCGGGATATCCTTCACGTTTTTCGAATTTGAGATCTTGAGGTTAGGATATTTTTTCCGTGCTGCCGCTAACCATAAGCGACCCATCTCATCCAATGCGCGAATACCAGCTTCTGGCTGATAACAGTGAATAAGACCACTGATTCTGGTAGTCCAACAGGTTACATCTGGCTTTTCTCCAGATGATATCATCATGGCCCAAACTTGCTCAAGGCCTTTGGCATCGCGGGAATTTTTGCAGCCATTCAACATGGCATCCCAGGCACCAAGGTTTGGAGTAAGATTGTTCTTGATCATGTGATTCCAAACTTCAATGGCTCGAGGTTGTTGTTTGAGATTCATGAATAACAAAATGAACAGGTTGTAAAAAGCAGGAGTGAGATAACCGGTTCGATACCCAGATTCGAAACCATCTTTGGCAGTTGGGATATAGATTGGAAGTTGTTGCGCTTGGGACCACAGTCGATCTAGTGAAGCGACGTCTCGTCTAGCATGCGCATCAATTACTTTCTTGTGTAAAACTTGCGTTCGCATATTTTCCGTCACTTTGAAATCCTTCCTAACATTCTGCTTCTCGGTGAACTCCTTGATGGTAGACCAATTATCTTTGACTAGACTGACCACAGATTCCGGCACATCTCGGAAGAACTCGGCGGCATCAATCAGAGTCATCGAACATGCGTTGACAATATTCGAGAACTTTAACATGAGTGGCCTCGCATCTTCCACCATGGTAATTGCGCCAGTTCCAGTCTTATCAAGTTCAAGGAGAAGCTTAAGTGTTCCCAGTGCGATTGTAGGCAATTGATACATCTCACCTGGGGAAAATTGTGGAGTGAGAAGACTAAATGCATGTTGAGTCCCATTTTGGCGTTTTTCCAGAAAGATGCTATGCAAAGAATGATTAGGAAGATTTGACCAGTCAGAACAAGAAGGTCTGATTTCGGGATCTGATTTATTGATTAATTCTTGGCTTTGAAGTCGTCGAGGCCGACGACGACAGACGATATTCCAACTTTTGAGAAGCTCAGAAAGTAGTGTCTGTCCCTCTGCCGTTGTAACACCGGCTACTAAAATGCTGTCAATCAATGTGGTTATCATTTGTACCCATTGAGTGCCGCGCAGTAAACCCAACTCAAGCGTGACCAATATCATTTCTGAAAAAGTAGGCACATCATTGCGAAGAGGCTGCTCCTTTCTCTGCTCTCTTATGAGCCTCAGCATTTTTGGTACTGTAGACTTGAGGTAGACAGGCCATGAATTTCGACTAATTGTACCATTTTTCCAAGCGGTAGGCCCAAAATGTTCCACGAAAAAGGACCAGCAATCATTAAGGGGGTGTTCCTCCCGGAGCATTTCCTTCAACTTCTCTCCATCTTGATAAGCCTTCACGGTCGATGATGTCCTCTGGGAAAGCTCTGATGTACGAGTCGGTTGTCGAATCGATTGTTGCTTAAGGGTATCTTCAAACATTGACTCCAATGCATCTGCTGGCTCGCTGGTCGCATGGCGAGTAGCCTGTGGTCTTCGTGGTAGTTTTGGTTTATTCCTCGTTTCCCCGCCTTGGAAACCTCTCGTCGATTCCGCATGATCCTCTTTATATTGCTCGCTCGTGGAGCTTTGAGGGGTACTAATTAGAGAGTTAAATGTAGCTTTCGAGTGCCATTGGAAGGATTTGTTTCGACGTAAATGACTGAGAGCTTGTCGACATGTCATGCAAACATAAGGAGAGCTCATATCAACTAGCTCACGGCAGCAAATATGAGGGGTTGTGAACTGATCGAAAGCTGGTACACATGAATCGCATTTCAACAATATTATAAATTTATTAAACTTCCATGGAAACCTTTGACAGGTCGGAAACTTAAATGCCGATGGCACGACATCATCCACTATCCATTGGTTGATGACGATTTACTAAGCTAGGTACCCGAAACTATCCCGGACTTGGCTTTAAGCATAGTAGGTACTATGTCAATCATGTCATATCTAAAGCTTGATACAATCCCATGCTTTTTGGGGCGTAGGAAAAGGAGTTGGAGGTTATCAACTCAACTCTACAATTACAATACGGAAATATATATTCAGTTAAAATACATCAGGAAGGTACTGCAATGACTACACTACAGCCCCGCGGTCCATACTCGCAAGAGGAGCTCAAAAAGTTATACCCCGATGAGCTACAACTCCAACTTGTTCAGGTTCTAATGCGACATGGCGAACGAAGTCCCGTTTCTGCGAGATTTCAGAATGCTGGACTACAACCTTACTGGCCGTATTGCTCAGCAGCTCGGCGAATGGTGAGCGCTACAATGGAAGCCAATTCATCAGATTGGACTCCTCTGCAATGGAGACGTCGCCTGGAAACATTCGGCAATGATGATGGCCCTATCATTGCACGAGGACCTCGAGGAGAAGTGGATGATGTTTGCAATCTGGGTGAATTGACAGACAAGGGGAGAGAAACGACTTCACAGTTGGGAACTCGACTTCGAAGACTTTACATTGACCAATTGGGATTCCTCCCTCAGATGATACACAATACCGATTTCTTGTACCTCCGCGCGACGCCAATCCCAAGAGCTCTGGAATCAATGCAGGAAGCTTTCTTCGGCATGTATCCGCCCTATGCCCGCGCTGCAGCTTGCCCACCGCCAACTATAATCACACGCTCGCCTTCTGGTATGTGCTGCATACTCTCAGACCTTGAGCTTCATGCTAACCGCCAATTCCCTAGATGAGACTTTATTCCCAAATGATAGTGGTTGCAGAAGATTTGCTCAATTATCCAGAGCTTTCGCACAGCGAACCGCTGATCGTTGGAACGAAACAGACGAAATGGAATATTTAAACTTCCTTATTGGCAAGTGGATGCCGGATTCGAGTAAAAGAGTAGCCGTCGATTCTCACCCCAGACTTTCCGGTATTATGGACACCATTAATTCCACCCTAGCCCATGGTCCTGAAACCAGATTACCCAAAGAATTCTACGATCAAAGAGGTCGGGCTATCATAGAGAAAATAGGGGTTGAGGAATGGTTTACTGGATATAACGAGTCAGAAGAATATCGCTCTCTTGGTATTGGTGGACTCATGGGCGATTTAGTCGAGAGAATGGTTGGAAGTGTTGAGCATAACGGGCAAGATGGCTTGTTTGAAACTGGCGGTGAGAATGGTTCGACTGGCATTGGAAGAGGAGGGGAGAGAGCTATCAAGATGGGCTTAAGTGGTTGCCATGATACAACTCTCGCTGCCGTTCTTACTAGCCTCGGGGCATTCGACGATCGGCCTTGGCCACCTTATACGTCTCATATTGCTTTAGAGATGTTTCGTAAAAAGCAACCCTCGCTTGGAGAACCCAAGTATGAGCTCCCCAGCAACAGTACTGGTACAGGAAAAGGACTGCTTTCAATATTTGGATTGGGCAAGAAAACTGAAGCAGGCCCCATCGGTATTGCAAGGAAGAAGCTTAGTGACCTCTCAGAAACGGAGAGATCCAAGCTAGATGGATATTATGTTAGAATTCGTTATAATGATGAAGTTGTGACAGTTCCTGGGTGTAGGCCACAAGGCAAACATCTCGATGGCGACCAGTCATTCTGTACATTGGTATTTCATTCCCCCTCCAAAATCCCCATCCGACATTTGACTAATTGTTTCTAGGCGGAATTCAAGAACATAGTCGACAAGTTCACTCCTGCTCACTGGAAGAAGGATTGCTTAAGCAATCTAGATGCACCGGCTTTCCCCAAGATTAAAGAGCCTGCAGGATATTAGATATGATACATGAATATGTTACACGAGTTGTTTTTAGAGGGGGAGTTATAGATATACACTACATTGTGATTTTGCATCATACAGGCTTAGATAAATTGCCAAATGTAATTAGAAGAGATTAATGCATTATTTCTGGCGTCTAGGATATCATGCTATCTATAGTCTTCCTATATACCAATCTATCCACCACGTTGTTCGGGTATCGTTCTCCATATCCAAAGACAGGTCTAAAACATATCCAGGATTGCATCTAAAGTTGTGACCATCCAAAATAATTCGCCCTACAGCGCATCAATCATTACAATCTAGATGGCTCAGAAGTATTTCCTGGTTTATTTCCTTCAATAACAACACCAAGCGCAGATCCAGCATCTAGGGCTGGCAGAGCTGGAGTTGTAGAGAACGATTCATCTCCAGAGAAACGCCTATGAAAAGTTAGTATACATCATTCTGCAGTCTCACTTCAAAATCATTATCGAGTAACTTACCATCCTCGTTCTTCTCCTCCACTTAAGAAGCTACAATCACCATTCTTCTTGATTTCCCATCCACCTCCAACACCATTACCATTTCTCCATCCCACTTCAGGAATCTCTTCTTCTGGACCTTTCCACATATCCACATCCTTTTCCACCTCATCTCCACTCTCCTTTCTCTCAAAGACGCTCAGTCCACAAGTAAACGGTCTGAAATCCTCCTCACCAACATCCTCTGGCATTCTCCCCGTCAAACATCTGCCAATCGCTATTAAAGTCGCCGCATGTGTGCATATGACTATAGCCTTAACACCCTCTCTGTCCGCATCTTCTATAACTCTATGTAACGCATATGCCGTCCTATCATGCAAAGTCTCTATACTCTCTCCATTAACACTTGGTCGAATTTTCGGCACATATTCTTTATCAAATGTAGGGAATAAAGAATGTAATAATTCCGGCGTAGCAGGACTAGGATGATCGAATCGGGCAGTACCGTACCATTCACCCAAGCCGTTCTCACCGCGAATTTTAAGAGACGCTGGGTCACTTGTGCGGGAAGAGAGATGGGGAATGAGAGGAGATATCGTTTGAATGCAGCGGTAGAAGGGAGAGGAGTAGATTCGCTCGATGGGTGGAGAAAGGGTACTTAGATGGAGACCAAGTTCTGCGGCTTGCGCTTCGCCATATCCTGCGAGCGCGGGATCGCTAGGTATACCGGTAGGAGTGGGGATATTGGCGGTATATGTACCTGTTGCAGGGTCGACAATCCAATTTGAACGAAACTTGGGAAAGTCGGTCAGTATGGATAAAACACAAACTATGAGAGAGAACTTACGCCGTGGCGGGTAACGTAGATGGTTGTCAACGAACGTGTAGGTTTTGAAGACATTTTAAAATAAAAATCTGAATTTGTAAAAAAATATTATACTTTCAGATGCAAGGACTGGAAGTTCTACGTTGTTTTTTCACGATGACGTTTTGTGGAGGAAATTCAATATGTACCTGGGCCTTTCTCCGCTCCTCGGCTGCGATAAGATAAAGAAAGGGGCGCGTTTGGAGGAGTTCCGGAGTTTTTGTAGATAAACTTGGGACAATGTTATATCAAAGAGGAATGTTTCATTTGACTTTATCAGCAGGAAATGGGACTTGATGTCTTTGTGTCATTTAATACATTCAATAATTCTTCATGGTACAGTCAAGATCAATGCGGATAGGATGGGGATACATTTATACATCATTGTTGGGAATTAATACACAGCGAACAGTCCGTCCGATACATCGAACATCATATTCGTGACTATGATCTATACCATAGTAAATCAATCCTCTTTGCCCCTTGTAGTTTCGTACCTATAGATTATCAGTATCGAGTAATGTTTAAGTTGTTGTTCTCAATTAAGGTGACAACATACCTCTTTCCTCTGAATGCCCAAACACCCCAGTTACCGCAGCTAACGTCTTGAGGGTCCATGTCATTCAGATCCCATCTCAGACTTCGGAAGCGATTCTCTCCTGGTTCCATCAACATGTCCATTTCCCCGCCTACAGTCTTCTTGACCCAATCAATATCTCGATCCATATCGTATTGTGTATATCCGGTAACCAAGATTGGCACTTTGGTCTCTAAAAGTTGTGGGATGGTTTCCGCCCACTCGTGAGAACTGGCTGGATGTCCTAAACCAGGATGGAAAAGCATGAAGCAATCAAAGTAAGGATCATAGGGATAAAAGTGACCAGCTTTGTGGAGGGTGTGATAATACTCCACAAAAGTGCTAATCTTCAAGGAGTTTGTGATACGATCCTCAACAATTGAGCCAAAAGGATTTCCCGGAGTTCTCTCAGGTAAAGGAAATTCAGCATCTCTGTTCGCCATACTTTCAGGTCCGATGAAGATCAAGTGGAATGTGACTCGAGGAAATAGATGTGCTAATTGCACCCAAACTTCTCTTGGTAACGAAGATTCTGCACGAGCTCCTAGAATAAAGATTCTCACTGGTGGCGGGGTTGGTCTAAGATTCTTGATCTCAGATCCACCACCGGTTCGTGCAGGATGTAGGTTATAACGAAGAGCTGATTTTATTAGCCACTAATATTCAGAGAGATTTAGAGGTCCAACATACCACTCAAACTTTTGAGACCTTCGACAGTCAGTCTTCCGCCCTTCTTGATATTGTAAGGACTCAATTCATGCAGCACGCTTCCAATCGTAAGAGGGTACGTCAACAACCTAGTCGCTTGTCGTAAACTTCTTTCGTCATTGATGGCCTTAAACTCTCTCGAAAACAATAGAGTATCCCAATTTGTCATATTAACCATTGCTTCTTCAATCTGATCACCAGGGTACTCGAATTCTGGAAAGAACCTGCCAGAACGTAGATCATGATCATCCTCATTTATCTCCCGCAGAGTATCACAAATTTCCAAATGTGCCTCATAATCATCAGCCCAATGCTCTTCTGAGCATGACACAGGTATTCCGCAATCTGGGCATTCGAAATCCACGTGGGCTGGTGGTAGCGCACCTGTAGCAGATTTTCGTGCTTCGGGATCGTCTGGATTTGTTGGCAATCGAGTCTGGTGATGATCCGGATGTGGGCAATAGGCGTTCTGCTTCATGAAAGCTGCTCGTCTTCTAATTTCGGGGGATGGCGAATTCGAGAACGAGTGAAAGAGGTTGTTCGGCTTCAAGAGAGCTCGTCCTTCAACCTCTGGAGGCGGGGTTGATTCCAAGCCACTTGGAGTTCTATACTGCGGAGACTCATTTCTTGCTACCTGCCCTTGTCCAAATGATATTGCCCGACGGCCCAAGTCCTTTTGCGCCAATTGATTCCCCGATGGCAAATTCGTAGAGAGCTTGGTGCTTCTACTATTACCAGAAGTGATGGTTCTATTGCCCAAGCCGATTGACCTAGGCGTTTTTCTGAGCGCATGTAAGCACTGCCGGCAAGTATATGAAGTTGAAGGACGCATGATTTCAAGCACTGCCAAGCTTCTTTAAAAAAAAATTGAAGAAGTAAAAGTGCTCTACAAGCTGTGTATAAGAAATTTGATACATGAGGTGATTTCTATGATAAGTGGTCGCGTATTCTTTATTAAAGCGGCATGGATTCTTTTAGCTCGTGAATATTTGTAGATTCAAGAAAACAACCTCGAACACCCAAAGCTTTGCGACAAGCTACTTGTCGAACTCTTACAAATGATACCATCTCTGCATTTTCGCGCAAAGTGAATAATCTTACCTGAAGCTGCGCAGACTTTCTGCGCCGCTGTCCAAACATGGCTACCACATCAAACCAATTCTTGTACAGCTTGACCATCAATCCTCCCACCGCCATCACCCAAGCAATACTCGGACAGTTTGCTGGCACGAAAGAACAGCAGATTGTGACTGCCTCTGGTTCGCGTCTCACTCTCCATAGACCAGATCCATCGCAGGGAAAGATTATCACAGCACTTTCACACGATGTCTTTGGTATAATAAGAGCTATTGCAGCTTTCAGATTGGCTGGTAGCAATAAGGGTAAGTCCTTCATCTCATCCCACTTGAGCTTCACTTAGTGATTTGAAGCATCGATGGCAGCACGAATCATACCGATATGAATAGCCTATGGGGTCGAGTGTTATAGAAACTCGGTCATAATTGAGAGCTAAGCTAAAATAAATAATCGCAGATTATATCATCATCACATCCGATTCTGGCCGTATAACAATCGTCGAGTTCGTCCCCGCACAAAACAAATTCAATCGCCTACATCTCGAGACTTTTGGCAAATCAGGCGTTCGAAGAGTAGTTCCAGGGCAATACTTGGCTGTGGACCCGAAAGGCAGAGCTTGTTTAACTGCATCGGTGGAGAAGAACAAGCTTGTATATGTCTTGAATCGCAATTCTCAAGCGGAACTTACTATATCATCCCCCTTGGAAGCCCATAAAGCACAAACTTTAGTATTTGCATTGGTAGCATTGGATGTGGGATACGCAAATCCGGTGTTTGCGGCTCTCGAGGTTGATTATGGAGAGTCGGATCAGGATCCCACAGGTCAAGCCTATGACGAGATTGAGAAACAGCTTGTCTATTACGAACTTGACCTGGGCTTGAATCATGTGGTGAGAAAATGGTCGGAGCCTGTCGATCGAACGGCGAACATACTTTTCCAGGTGCCTGGAGGAACGGATGGACCTAGTGGTGTTTTAGTTTGTGGAGAGGACAATATCACCTACAGGCACTCTAATCAAGAAGCGTTCCGCGTTGCTATCCCTCGCCGCCGTGGTGCAACGGAAGATCCACAAAGAAAAAGAAACATTGTAGCAGGAGTTATGCATAAACTTAAGGGTGCTGCAGGAGCTTTCTTCTTCTTACTACAGACAGATGATGGTGATCTTTTCAAGATAACCATCGAGATGGTTGAAGACGATAATGGGCAACCAACTGGCGAGGTCAGACGTCTCAAAATTAAGTACTTTGATACCGTCCCTGTTGCGGCAAGTCTCTGTATCCTCAAAAGTGGATTTCTTTTTGTTGCAAGCGAGTTCGGCAACCATCAGTTCTACCAATTTGAGAAGCTTGGTGATGACGATGAAGAAACAGAATTTGTTAGCGATGATTTCCCAACTGGAGCTCATGAATCATACACGCCCATATATTTCCATCCACGACCAGCTGAGAATCTAAGCCTGGTCGAAAGTATCGACTCGATGAATCCGTTGATGGACTGTAAAGTCGCCAATCTCACCGACGAGGATGCACCACAGATCTATTCCATTTGTGGTACCGGCGCTCGAAGTACTTTCAGAACCCTGAAACATGGCTTAGAAGTAAGTGAAATCGTCGAATCCGAACTGCCTGGTGTGCCATCTGCAGTCTGGACGACAAAGCTTACTAGAGGTGATACCTATGATGCTTACATCATTCTCTCTTTCTCCAACGGTACCTTGGTTCTCAGCATCGGTGAAACTGTAGAAGAGGTGACCGATACCGGATTTTTATCATCGGCGCCAACACTAGCTGTACAGCAACTTGGCGAGGATTCTTTAATTCAGGTGCACCCTAAAGGTATTCGACACATTCGCGCCGATCGTCGTGTGAATGAGTGGGCCGCTCCTCAGCATCGTTCTATCGTTGCAGCTACTACAAATGAACGACAAGTTGCTGTAGCACTAAGTTCAGGAGAGATTGTCTATTTTGAGATGGATTCAGATGGATCTCTCGCTGAATATGACGAAAAGAAAGAGATGAGCGGTACGGTTACCTGTTTGAGTCTTGGTGAAGTTCCAGAAGGACGTCAAAGAAGTCAATTCTTAGCTGTTGGTTGCGATGACTCAACAGTACGTATTCTGAGTCTGGATCCCGAATCAACACTTGAGAACAAGTCGGTTCAAGCTTTGACTTCTCCTCCAAATGCCCTTTCCATTATGGCTATGTCGGACTCATCATCTGGCGGCTCAACTCTATACCTTCATATCGGACTCTACTCTGGTGTCTATCTACGTACCGTTTTAGATGAAGTGACTGGAGAGCTCTCTGACACACGAACACGTTTCCTTGGGCCAAAGCCTGTCAAGCTTTTCAGAGTAGCCGTCCAAGGTCAGACTGCAGTGCTTGCACTCAGTTCTAGACCATGGCTCGGATATTCCGATCCCGTCACCAAAGGGTTTATGCTCACCCCACTGAACTATCCAGCTTTGGAATGGGGCTGGAATTTCAGTAGTGAGCAGTGTACTGAAGGAATGGTGGGAATTCAAGGACAAAATCTAAGGTACGTTCATACAATTGTTATAGTTTCAAAAGCACCAAGTACCATATACTATGATGATTTTCTTATCGTTAAACTTCTTATGTCGTCCATGACTATGAGGATGTAACATTATAATTCCAATTGTTCCTTCTGATATATTTAATACCACTCAAACATTCAAAATTTTACACTTATTGTGGAGCAGTGGCTAATTCACCATAGAATATTTTCTATCGAGAAACTCACCGACAACCTTTTGCAAGAATCCATTCCTTTAACTTATACTCCTCGTCGTTTCGTCCGGCATCCCGAACATCCTTGTTTCTATGTCATTGAAGCAGACAATAATATACTTTCTCCAGCCACAAAACAGAAGTTGCTCGAGGATCCTTCTGTTACAAATGGCGATGCCACAGTACTTCCCCCTGAGGAGTTTGGTTACCCAAGAGGAACAAACCACTGGGCGTCTTGCATCTCTGTCGTCGATCCTGTGACCGAAAAGAAAATTTTGTCTACAATTCACCTCGAGGACAATGAATGTGCAGTCAGCATCGCTGTTGTTGCTTTCGCTAGTCAAGAAGATGAGACATTCTTGTGTGTCGGAACTGGTAAAGATTTGGTGGTTAGCCCAAGATCGTTCTCTGCAGGTTTTATTCACGTATACCGCTTCCATGAAGACGGTAAAGAGCTGGAATTCATACACAAAACGAAAGTTGAGGAACCACCTATGGCACTACTTGCTTTCCAAGGTAGACTATTGGCTGGAGTCGGGAAAGATCTACGTATTTACGACCTCGGAATGCGACAACTCTTACGGAAAGCACAATCTGAAGTTGCGCCTAATATGATTGTTGGATTACAAACCCAAGGCAGTCGTATCATTGTCAGTGATGTCCAGGAGAGTATCACTATGGTCGTGTACAAATTCCAAGAGAACAGACTCATCCCATTCGTGGATGATACTATCGCAAGATGGACATCGTGTACTACCATGGTAGATTATGAGACTGTCGCAGGAGGGGACAAATTCGGCAACCTTTGGCTTCTTCGTTGCCCCGCTAAAGCCAGTGAAGAAGCGGATGAAGAAGGTTCTGGTGCTCATCTTCTACACGAACGTCAATATCTGGCTGGAGCTCCTCATCGATTAACATTGATGGCGCATAACTTTTCCCAGGATATTCCCATGAGCATCCAAAAGACAAACCTCGTTGCCGGAGGTAGAGATTGCTTACTGTGGAGTGGTCTTCAAGGCACACTTGGTATCTTGATACCATTTGTCAGCCGAGAAGATGTAGATTTCTTCCAGACATTGGAACAACATCTTAGATCGGAAGACTCGCCTTTGGCTGGAAGAGATCACTTGATATACCGAAGTTATTATGTGCCAGTAAAGGGCGTCATTGATGGAGATTTATGCGAAAGATATACCCTCTTGCCAACGGACAAGAAACAAATGATTGCAGGAGAGTTGGACCGCTCGGTTAGGGAGATTGAGAGAAAAATTTCGGTAATTACCCCTATTTATCTTTCTTGGATGTCACAAGGCTAATAATAATTCTAGGACATTCGGACACGATCGGCATACTAATTTGGCGTAATTTGGGATAGGGGCTTGTACCAGACGGCGCTGTATATTTTATAAGGTGCTTGATGTGCACCGTATCATGAACTCCATCCATCCCATGATGTTATGTTAAATACAAAATAAAGAGGAATTTAAAACACGCAATTATACAGCAATGCGTGGGCGAAAATCTCATGATCTCTGTCCCGTGAATCTTCTCTTCGCGACATCATATCTCGACTTCCCTTTTCCTTTTGCTTTATTCGATATAGGATTTTCTTTCTCCCATCTCTCGTCATCTTTGTATATTCCCATTGCGAGCTCTAGGTCGTAGTTCGCTTGTTCGAGGTATAGGACTGCAATGTCGTATCTAACGAGAAATTCAATGTTAGCCTTCGATCGGTCTAATGTCTTCAACCCTTCCTATTGAAACCCCTATACCCGAGAGGCTTTGAATCTTGTGTCCCTCCAAACTTAATCGGTGGCCCTTTTCTCTTTCTCCATTTCCCGACCCGCAAGCAATATAAAACACAAACTCACTCAGAAACTTTACACCCAACCATGAATCTCCTCACGCAGCTCTTTCTCCTCTCTTCCTCCTCCCCCTCCACAGGCCGCGGACTCAAACTCACTCCCCCTTTATACCATTCCCCAGGTATCAATATTGTTTTCCTAGCGAGAAGGAGGTGATCACTTGTTATACCATTTTTCTTTCGCAACACGTCAATTGGGACACCATAGCGAAAGGATAGAGAAGTCATGGAATCGGTGGCGTGCGAGAGGAAATGGAGGGTATCTTCAAATTGTGGTTCGGTTTTCGACTGCGACTGAGGTTGGGCTTCTGATTTTGAGTCTAGAGTATGAGAGTAAGTAGGAGGCGTAGTTCGTGAATTTGATTCGGAAGAATGAAGGGATTCGTAAGAGGGCGGCTTATCCAACGGCGTGGAAGCTGCTGCCAAATTATCCACCGTTTCTGCACTTCTGACCTGACAGAATGGACAGTAACTCCCGAATCTCTCATTACCCTCTATACATTCCCCGCAGATAATGCGTCCGCAACATGATAACCTTCTATTTTCTCTGCTACAATTCCCTTCTTTCTCCTTCCAATGTGTGTCTTCTGTTTCCTTCTCTATATTATGTGCCTGGCTCTTCTCTGAGTAGACGACTTCTTCTTTCGTTTTCTCATTAGAACTCGAATCACCTCTCGTTGATTGGAGGGATGGATTGCTTCCCAGCGTAGATTCCAAGTAAGAAGGTAGGCCGTTCGTCCCTTCATTCCTCTCTATCTGCACAAGTAGACGCGCACAAGTGCAGCAAGATTCCTGATTCATTTTGTTCATTCTTCTTAACTATATGATATAAAATAGGATATGCGTGAGAAAGATTTCAGTAAACAGAGAAACAAGTGAAGGAAAGCTCTAATATTGATTGATGTATATGATTTGTTTTATTGTACAAGTAATGCTACCTAGGTACTGATAGTAGAACAGATAGCTGACTATTTGCCCCTCGCTTCATACGGAAGGCGGGGTGACCTTCATGTGACGTAGCGCTACATTGTTTTCTTATCGGAATGCACAATCGACATCTACCGACCTCCTCTCCAATTCTTCTTACACATTCAATTTCGGTCCCCTTTTTTTGTAACACCTAGAACATTAAAAACTTTTTCTGATCATGTCATATTATTTCTAGTTTCTCCTACTCAATACTGATACTGATACTTTAGAAATATGTCGAGTATCCAGTCCGTTATGACTATCTCCTACCTACATCGGAATCCTCAGAATACCCATGATCAGTATTGATATTTTGTCATCTGAACGTCCAAACTGTTGCAGCCCTCTCAGCGTCCCCATCAACTCCTTTAATCAACAACCCTTCGTCCAGCTTTTCTTTGGACGATTTCAAAGGGGATTTGGCATATACATATACATATACATATACTTAGATCCAACATTACAATCTATTCCACGCCTTTTCGAATCAACTATCGCAATCGGAAATATCAAATTATAAATCGACAATTTCTCACACGCGAACTCATAACTGCCCAGGCCAGGGGTCCTTAGATCTCGTATTGAACTCTAGACACCTCTAACCCACTTTGGGTAGTAAATGGCGGGAGCCATCCCTTTGCATAGGTCTCACCTCGCAGATGTCTTTGATCTTACGCTTCAACCATTAATAACCCTCTAGAGCGTGCCCATATTTGATTTATCCCCGCCAGTAGAAGGTGTCTGCGAAGAATGTGCGCCTGCCCGTCGCCGATGATTCGTTTCAGGTACGCATAATCTATCTCTGTTATAACATCGGATGAACTCAGGCTACTGACATAGTTAAGTGTCTCATCTTGCTTTAGGTTTCCCATAACAGCACGCGGAACGTACTTTTGATCTTCTGTCATTTCCTCTTTGGCTGTCATTTCGTTTGCCGTCTCTGGCATCGCTTTTATATCTCCTGAACGTCCTCGCAATGGATTTTTCTCCTTCATCAATTGCTCGTATTCCTCTATTATACTGCAAATTCTCTCCTGGATACCTTCAAGTTCATCACAAATCTTCAGACTTTCGTCCTGATATCCTGTTTCGACTAGATGCTGACCATCCTTCTTGGCTGCCTTTGTACCCGGTGTCCCCTCACCTGGACTGCGATCTCGAATATCCTGGGCGTTCCGTATTATGCAGCTTTGTGGTATAGTTGACTGTTGTTTACAGCTGTCTTCAACGGAAGCAAAAACCAAAGGAAGCCCTATGAGAGTTTGATTCACAGGAAAGACTTCACTTCGAATGGGTAGTTGAGTGTAAGTTGATGGTCGAACGACAATGGGAAAGATTAGTGGCAGAGTGCATGAGCCTGTCGGGCCTTCCAAGATACTTCCAATTGGTGGTAGTTTAATTGCGTCCTTCGAAGGAGAAGATGCCACTTCTGAATGGGGTCGATTCGCCAAAATATATGTTCTCTTTACTAAGTATGTATTGTTTTCAGTGCGTTTAAGATGTAATTGAGTAGACTGTTAGTATTTTAGTTTACCATGTAGTTTCTACGTTCCTACCCATTTATAAGCTGCGAACAGCCACCAACTCGAGAGGTCACTATTCCCTTCATCCTACCTACCACGAAGCGAAAAAGGAGCCGCCAGTTACGAAAACCGCACACCAAGTCCTGAAACACGATGTCAAAGTTTACAAACCATAAACAGACTATAGTAGAGCGTTGATCCTAGTTCACAGTCACAGAGTCTAAAATATAAGTTGCAGCGGCATAGGATGATGATGGGATGATGGTATTCTCAGGACGAGTACGAGTATAATGTAAATCAATCACTTGGGAGGACGGGATGGAACATGCGGCCTTCTACAGTTGGTAATTGTCATACAATGGATAAGTAGATCTGGAATTCAAGCCCTGGATTCTGTAGACCGAATGGCCCTCTGTAATGCTAATCATACGCTTGTTACCTGTATCTTCACCCCCTTTTTGCTACACTTTTAATTAATCTTACCTTCATCATTCATGATCAGTTCTTACCTCCCGCTATTTACACTCTGCTCTTTTTAGACATCTGTTCTCCTCATACCCTTAATCTTTTCATGCAACTGCTCTTCTTCTGCTCCTATCACTTTGCCACCCTCCCTCTCTTTCATCCTCTTTCTTTTCCAAATCCTCTCTCTTAGTCTAGAGAACCCCTTCCAATCTTCAATTTTCAACTTCCTACCCACCCTCCACTCCACTCCACTTTAACAACAACCACCTAACAGCTTACCTAAATGGATACCTATGTACATCTACACATTCAACCACTCAACCATAAACACTCTATCACAGTATTCCTATACTTATATCATCTATGATCAGTAGATTCTCTTCATTTTTTTTCTTCAGACAGCTTCCTTCATATTCATCATCTATCTATTCATTCAATTTCTGCTTCTCAGCTATCTATCTAGCTTCTCAAACAAGCCATTGCAATCTCGTTGTAGGTAGGTAGCACCTACCTACCTACCTATCTAACTCTCTAGTTATAACAACGATGCAATGCAATCATGAAATTGCAATTCTGTTATTCAAACATTTCAATATTCATTCGTTCGTTCGTTCAAAAGTTTGCACGAATAGCTCCTACCTAGTAAGTGGTAATCCAAAGAGTTAACAATACCCCAATCTTCTCTTTTGATGATGCAAGTGCGTCTTTGGGAGTGTATTTGGATATGCAGTGTCTCTCTCCTTGTAATAGTACCGTCAAAATATACAGATTGCAGAAGACTTCGCATTCAAAATTTGCGCGAAGTTGGTTGATCAATACATACCTAGTGGTATGCAAAAACTCTTCTACAACTTCATCTTTCGCAACCTAGTAAGTTTGAAGTGGCAATAATCAAAGCTCATGAAAGAATTTTTTTTAGATGGAGTTATATGACTTTTCTCATTACTATCTATACATGACATTTATCCTCACCCGAGTCAAGTATCTTTGCCGGCCAAAGTATTTGACTCTTCTGCCTCCCCAGTCCTCCCTTCCAACGAGAAGTCGGGGATGTCTTTAACTCAAGGACATCATGATGAGTATGTTTGAACCGTTCCTTTCGTTCTCACATCGTTTGGATGCATGATTGGGATTGGATTTGGAATCGGATTAGGACCGGGTGTGAAGGGTGTTCACCTTATCGGGTCTCTCGATAGTTCGAGATTCGAATCTGTATATGTACAGTGTTATGTTCCGCTGAAGAAAATATGACGTGATGTCTCTTTTCTTGGAAAAGAATATCTACAGACTTGCCCATCCTTGGAATGAACTTCTTATACAATGATTATATAACAAGTACGACGGAATGTATGTTAGTGCACCTCATGTATCAGTGACAGTATTCCTCAATCCAATATATCGACTTCTTGCATTACGGTTCCGTTAGAAAGGGGAAAGGTTCCATTTGAAAGATCTGTGTTTTGGCTGATCGTGATTGGGCCCGAAATAGATTCTTGAATCAGACCATCTTCGTTGAGCGATCTAGATCGATCGGAGTGTGGTGGAGTGATACCATCATGTACATCACGTTCGCGCTGTTCCCAAAGCATTTGCGTTCTGGCCAAAGCCAATGCAAGTAATTCCTTCTCGTTTGAATTTTCTCGTCTCGATATTTTGGGTTCTGGAAAAGGTTTCGTGCTTGTTTTGGTTTCGATTTTCGTATGTGTGACTAAGGTTCCACCGATGTAGATTTGGGGTTCAGGCCAGAATGGTTGGCTCGGATCACGATCTGAGTCTTGCTCATATCTGTTGACCGGAGTGGCGCCTAAGGGGACAAGTTCTTGGTATTCGATAGCTATTTGACTATCGCGTAGGTGAGGAAAATTAGGTACCACATACATGAACTCCGATACCTACAATGATGTGAGCAAGCTGACAATTTTCAGAAATTCAGAACACGTACCTTTACGAAGAAAAGATCGAGCCCAAAGAACAGAGGCTTAGCGTCTTCTGCCAGGTGCGCACGTTCATCCGAAGGAATAAGTATATTTGGCTTGAAAGGATCACGAGAATATTTTGCGTGTGCACGAGGCCATATAGCTTCTTTGGCATCCATCTCAAGTGGAATACGTTCCCATGCGGTATCTATCACAGCAAGTCAATGCAACTTCTTTACTTGTTCACTTTCCTGTACTCACATCTTGATAATTCGAGGTCTTTCTCTCCCAGCAACAACGCAACGTCAGTGTTGAGCATCCACTGCTCTCGCGCACTGGGGCTACCTATTGCTTCTGGTCTGATGGTATCATATCGATATCCTTGTATGATTCGGAATTTGGACAAAGAAGCAATTTTGAGTGTCCCAGCTTGTGGGAGTTGGTCAAACACTCGAAGTAGAAGTGGAAGTTTTGATAGTCTTTGTTCTTCCTTTTCTCGCGCCTGTCTCGCTTTCTCAGACCGTTCTCGCTCTTGCGCAGCGGCCCGGTTTTGTTCTAATTTCTCCCGCTCGATCCTTTTCTGATCGTCGTATATTCGCCTCTGTTCTGCTTTGTCGCGTTCTTCCTGGGCATGTCGTGATTTTCGGTCCTCTTCTTCCTGTGCTCGCTTAGCAGCTTCCTCAATGGCCAGCTTCTCCTGAGCCTCTTCGACTTCTCGAGCTTCTTTTGCCTCCTTTGCCTCTTTCTCACGAGCTTCTCTTTCCTTCGCTTCTTTCTCTGTTGCTTCCCTTGCCTCTCTCTCTTTTGCCTCCCTTGCCTCTCTCTCTTTTGCCTCCCTTGCCTCTCTCTCTTTTGCCTCCCTTGCTTCCTTCTCCTTTTCTTCTCGAGCTTCCTTCTCCTTAGCTTCTCGAGCTTCATCCACTGCTTTCGCTTCACGAGCCTCTTTGGCCTGCTGCTTGGCTTCTCGAGCTTCCCTTGCCAATTTCACCTGCTTCTTGCGTTCCAGATCGGCCAGGTTTAAGAGCTCGGACTTTTTGGCTGCTTGGACTTCCTCGTTCTCTTTGTTGAAACATGTCTCATTTTCCCCAGTGGGTTTGGATGAAACTCTTGGTGTGTTCTCCTTGGGAGTTTTCAAAGCTAATTTATCTTGAGATGTTGTATCAAGAATGGGTGCTGACTGGTCAGTACAGGAGTTTGATGTATTTTGATCTGTGACAATATGCTTTGAAAGTCCTTCTACTTTCTGGCGCTTAGATGGAGCACCATCAGTCTCCGCGGGAACCATTGTATCAAGAGTACCTGTGCGAGGTGGCGTTGTGCTCTGGCGTTGTCGTTTTATCGGACTCTTATCACTACGAATAGAAGCTAGTCGGTCTTTAGAATTATCTCGCTTGGAGGCTTTAGCTTTGTCGTGCTTTTCGCTTTTATCCGACGCCATCTCAACGATGGAAGGTTTTGAGACCTGGTCTTCATTTGCAAGATCGGCTGTTTGCGCAATGATTGTGGTTTTCTGTTTGCCATCCTTTCTCTTCGACTCTTCTACCTGGTCTCGATCCTGGACAGATACGGTAGAAAAGTTTGATGCAATACTTCCACGTCCTTGTCTATCCCGTTCCCCTCTCAAGTCCTTACCAGAGACAAGCTTACGTCGTGGTTTTGGAGGCTCGTTTTCAGAAGACATTGCTGCAGCATCAGCTTCTGTAACCTTCGGAGCTTGCATCTTTTTCTTAGGAGGACCTAAAGGAGTGCTTTCTGTGTCTGAAGTCGGATGCGAAGCATTGCTTTCTTCTTTTCTTGGACGGCCTGGGCCTCTTCTTGCCTGGTTCTGTGTGATGAGGCTCGTATGAAGGGAGTCGCTGCTTGGGCGACGTGATAATCCTACTTCTAAACTCCTCATCGATTTTGAAGGACTCCTCTTCCGCGATGGTGAAGATCGATCACGGGTAGTCCTTACTGGCCTTCTAGAATCGCGGCCGCGATCAGAGTCTCGATGAAGTTTGGGGGAGCGAGATTTGGAGGGCGAAGTTTTGACTGGCTTCGAATATGAGTTGAAAGCATTTTTGAGTGTTTCAACGACTGACTCATAATTGGGACTGCCCCTCTCTCTTTCCTGCGCATGTTCATAGTAAGTCTTATCCTTCAACCGCCTGGTCGGGTCGAAGTCTCCTGAAAGCAAGCACTTAACCACGTCAATATGACCTTTATGAATAGCACAAAGCATTGGTGTGGACCATCGAAATTCTACACCTCTTAGAGGCTCAGGATCGCAGTCATAATTACCCAGGCCAAGTAGTAGGTCGACAGCAAATTTGTCGCCAGCTTTTGCCGCGATCAGAAGAGATGTTGGATCCTTCCCCTTCTTTTGATTGACATCTAGCCAATTGTAAATGTTTGGGTGATCGCCGTTTCGACATGCTTCCCGAAGCATTTCAGCATTATTATGATCTCGATATAAGTCTCGGTGTGTAGTTCTATACGATCGTGCTCGCAAGCCGTTCGATATACCAGGATGCTCAGAGGTAGGGCTATGATGAGGACTGTTTCTTGAATAGGATTCATGATCTGCGTTTTCTCCCGTCGTTTGTTCGCTCAGGACAGTATCTTCATGGTACTTGGACTTGGCATCTTCAATAAGCTGCTGCATCTCTTTCCTCGTTTTCCTGGTATTTTCCTCGTCCTCAGGAACACTAACATAAGCTGCTGCTAGATCACTAGGCTCGTCACCTCCAGCCTTCTTTGCCTTACGTGGGTCAGCACCATACTCTAGAAGGAGTCTCACAACTTCAACGTGACCATTGTCAATGGCATCATGAAGTGGTGTGTCGCCAAGGTCATTGACTACATCAACGTTGCAATCCTTGCTCAAAAGAAATTCGACGATTTTATCATAGCCTACAAGACTTGCACCATGCAGTGGTGTATTCAACGCATTATCTGCTTGGTTTAGGTCTTCAGGGTGCTTGTTGAATTCTTCCATCACTCCCGCGAGGTTATTCTTACGAACAAACTGGAATAACATAGTTGCGCCAGAACTATCGAGGTGTTTTTTCTTCTTTTGGGGCACAGTGACTGGCGTAGCAAGATCTCTGATGGTAGAAGCTGTGCGTTGCCGGGGCCGAGAGCTACGAGGGTGTGAGCGCCCGCTAGCAGAAGAGTCATCGGATTGGTACTCGGTAGATAGAAGAGGGGGCGGTATTCGTCCTTTACGGTGGCCTGAATTGTGAATCGACTTCGAGGGAAATTGAGTAGAGTGACCGCGTTTGTGAGAACGTCCGTGGTGGGGAGACTCTGATCGTTCCTTCCTGACACCTAAAGTATTCTCCATGCTGATGCTCAGTGAGGGGATGTTTCCTTTCCTTTGCACATTATTCAAGGCAGAATTTCGAAGTCGCTCTAATTTTCGATCATCGTGGTCGACATGATCTTCATCTGAGTCCGATGGGTTCTGTTTATTCTGTGAGAAAGCCCTTTTAACGGGTGTAGCCTTATCGACGCTCTCTAAATTCGATAATGGTGGCGACGATGATTCGTCAGATCTCAATTCTGGCGCAGTAGATTTTGGAAGAGATGAATGCCGTTTGCTTTGTAAATTAGATAATCTCCCACTGCCAGACTGAGATTTACTTGGCTCAGAAGGGTCGACCTTAAGACGCTTGCGCCTTCCTAAATGATTTTCGTTATGAGAAAGTGCTTCCAGTGATAAGGTTTCACGTTTCCTAGACTCGGACGGCTTTCGAATATCTTCCTCGTCACTGTTATCTTCATGCTTAATCGATTTTCGAGTTTTCGAGGGTGAGTGGCCATTTTTGCCTTCCAGGACAATTGTTTCTGCTTCTGAATCACTCTTCACATCGATATCTTCAGGGGGTGCATCGGGCATATCCACATCCCTCGAAGTCTCGGAATCAGTCACAGTCTCTTGTCTTCCGGAAGGCGTCGGACTTTTGATGATATTCCTGGCGTTGTTGATTTTGTCCTTTCGATCGATAAGGCTGGTGGTCGAGTCACCATGTTTTGTAGCCGTTGCTCCCTCATGATTGTGAGTGCCCATAACATCTAGACTATGTTTCGCTGTATCCTGCGGATCATCCTGGCTTATATTATGAGTAGACACTTTGATTGTGAATGGTTTTCGGGACAAGGAGGAGCATCCGAGTCCTTCAAACTGATAGATGTATTAGTTAGATGCGCCGGGTAAATTGTGTTGTTGAAGTTGGAATCCCGAAAGGCGAACGGATTATATCATTAAATTCGTAAGGTAATCGTGGATCGTGAAAATCTTGAATTGGAGGTAAGTGGGAAAGTATGTGTACGGATATGTGTAAATTTTGAGGATTGGTTGAAGAAGAATTGTACCCAAGGAGCTAAGTAGTATTTGGGTGTGGTTTTGTTAAATGGGAGGAATCGAGTTTCCAGATAGAATTGAATTACTCTTACTTACGCTTAGTCAGGAGAAGCGCTAGACAAGGTACACGGGATACGGAACCCCACTCAGACACTAAGCACAAAACACTGAATAAGGAACTTTCATGAACGAGCTTATCCTGTCTTATCCTGTCTATTCTGTCCATCCTGTCTATCGTGTCTATCATAGGACAATATGCATTGTCCTAAATGGTTCCATGACAACAGGACAACAATCGAACCAGATTCGAGGCCAAACAAAGCAAAACAAAGCAAAAACTACATGGCTCGCTATACTCGATTCATGAATGCCGACCTACCTGGGTATGGATGTGTGGATGTCTGGGTGTCTGGGTGTCTGGGTGTATGTATGGTAAATACCCAGCCATACACTTGACACTTGTTCCTCAAATCCCCTTTTTGATGCTTAAGGTACTGGGTATGGAGATAACTAATCATACCCACCGTCTCTATCTCTATCTCGAATCCAGAATCATACCGCAGATGAGAGAGATGAGAGAAAGAGAATAGGATCTGAATACGACGAAGCTTACAGAACAATTACATCTTCAACAAATCTGCCGGTGCGGAGTCGAGTGATCTATTTATATCATTCAGTACTTCGCCACAGAAGTTCTTTTCGCTTCGGATAAGGTGAACGTAGACGTGAACTTAGATTGACAGTAGAGAAGTCTAACTGAATTCTATTTGAGGTCTAACTCAAAATACAGTATCATCGAAGTCTAATCTATCAAGTACCGTACAGTAGAATGTAGAGAAAAACTAACAACGAAACTTCGCCAAAACTCGAATGCCTATGCCATTATTCCAGCCAAACAAAGGAGTACAACGCATCAAATGACCTACTTTTCTTTTTTTTCTTAGCTTGTATCAGATCATCCCGAGGTCCCACCTAAACTCTTTCTAGAGAGTCCTAACTCCTAATAAGTTCTAACGAACACTTCTTCAAAACTCAAAGTGCTTGTATGGATACCACTTAGCGAGCCTAGAGCCTACCTAGTAGGTAGCAGATAGGAACTTGGAAGTGAGAGATAAAATCTTCGAGGACTTGAAAGTCAGAAAGTCTACCGTATTCGCCTTTACGTACGAGTACTATGTATCTATCTACCTTGGCTCCTTGGCTCCTTGTTACTGGGGCTTTATTAGTGCTTTATCATTGCTTTACATTCTGACAGTTAAAAACAAATAAATTTATCAATGGCCCTCTTTTATTTCTACATTCTAGACTTGGCTTCTTCAACACGTGATCAAAGCATGATTTTTTAAGAGGGAGAACACGTGAAGATAACCCAGATGACCTAACGAAAAGCTACTAGGTAAGGCTATGCCGCTCACTACCTATCTTTCGTCATCGAGAAGATACTTGTGTGCATATTATTCTATCACCCCTCCCTTATAACTTCATTTGAGACTCATCTCTTCACTATATCTCTTCCCCTCCAAAGTTCACACATACCCTCACATTATCACCCGAGATAGTTTAATTGCACTCTTCAAAGGTACCGATTCATCCAGCATGGACATTCCACAACTAGCCTTACCAACATCCCTTGATGAAGCTCAAATCAAGACTCTCCCTTCGAAAGCTTTTTATATTCCTAATTTTCTTACGGAGGAAGAAGAACAAATATTATTGCAAAAAGTAGGTCGATTCTGGGTTCATTCAAGACGTGATATTTGACATTTTGATTCCCACAGATTGCCACAGCCCCAAAACCACGATGGAAGCATTTAACTCATCGTCGTCTTCAGACATGGCCCTCTGATTTGACCAGGAATACTCTATTGGATGCGCCTCTGCCCAAATGGCTAACAGATCCCGTTGTCTCTCGACTTCTCTCCTTACCTATCTCGCACGAAACTGGAGCACGTCACATTTTTAGTGATAGTCCACATGAGCGTCCGAATCATGTCCTAATCAATGAATATCTGCCAAAGCAGGGGATTATGCCACACAAAGATGGAGCCGCCTATCATCCAGTCGTCTGCACTGTAAGCTTAGGCGCAAGCCTATGCTTGAATATCTATGGAGACAAAGACGACGGAACAAGAGAAGAGCAGCCAAGATGGAGAATTTTCCAGGAGCCAAGGAGTTTGTTGATCACAACAGATGAACTGTATACAGACTACTATCATGGAATATCCGAGACGGAGGCAGAAATTGACCTAAATTCCACAACAGTCGCAAACTGGGATCTCTTACGGTCTAAAGATGAAATTATTGATGGTAGATATGAGAGACAGGAGCGAACTAGCCTCACGTATCGGGACGTACTCAAAGTATCGAAGTTAGGTTCAAAGTTAGGGATATTTGGCAAACGATGAGAGACCTAATCTTATAATATAGCATCGGCCTCCGTTTCTACTTCCAGTTATCTAGACCAAACTCTGAGAGGGGAGCATTCTAGTATAAATATGGTATCATTCTCCATCTATCCTTTACACTATCTACACCAAACTTTGTGGCATACCATTTCCTTGTTGAATCTGCAGTTACTCCAAGGTTTGATATTACAAAACATAACCCTGCCAATATGGTTCTGTTCAGGAACTGTCCCTGAGGCGCGGCTGCAATGGCAATTGCAATATACAGCAAGCATTCGCTAGTGTAATGAGGGCAAACGATGTGGCGAAAGAATGGGCTCGAGGGAAGAGTATACTTCTTCAAGCTTGCCAAGTGTTTGTGGCAGTCATGCTGACAGACAGATGCAATCACAAATAGAGGTACTGCCACACAAGTCTTCAAAGAGGGCTTTGAGATGTCTATCGAACCTAGTGGATTCGTGGTCGCATCAAGTATGGCTTAGGTAGTTAGTCATCAATGGAAAGAATTACGAGATTACAATTCATAACACTCACCAATGCCTTCAATCCAAATTGAAATTCCCATGAACAAATAATACGCAATTCCAATAGCCCAAAGCCCGACCCACATCTTCGACTGGGAAGGTTTAGTGAGCGTAAGACTCTCATACACTCTCCGGCTACCTTGCAGAGCCATGAGTGTCCATGTCAAAGTTACCTGATTAACTGACATTGAGTTTGTCGCATCTTGTCGAGAGTACGAGGCAAGTAATCTGAAAGCAGGTCCACGTGTGATAATTTGAAACGCCCAGAAAATGGAAGAGGCCACGGAGACGACGTAATAGTGAGTGAACCATGTATGGGGAACCTGTATAGAGCCAACGTATTCGAATATACGCGTAGTCTTGCTCTGAGGGGGTGTGCTTTTCTCAGGATTTGGTGTGAACCCTCGACTGCCATAGTTCATGACATGCTGTCGGAATGAAGGTATCAAAGTTCCACCTAAATCAACTGTGGTCCCTAAAATGAAGAAAGCTGCACAGATAGTTCGAGGATCCATGATCCTTATAATGACTCGCAATAAAGTGAATTTCTGACAAGACCTTCAAGGATCCCCGGTGAGTGAGTGGCACATCAGTTGAATTGGAAACCTTGCCAATTGGGGGATTCGAAAAATATCTGTGCCTGAGGTTAAAACTATGCAATCATAGAAATAATTTTTGATGCAGAACCCCACAATGAAATGCACATCATCTTCAATTCCAAAATTTAAGATCCAGCTTGAGAGAAATCGTAACCTATTCTTTCCGCCAACAAATCTCCTCAGTAATACATATTTTTAGATAAGATATCTGGATCTGACCAGAAAAAGCCGCAATCATGTCGACCACCGCTGATAAGGTATACTCCCTCGTTCACGACCTTTTTCCCCAATGCTAATGCCCCGCCACAGATCAAACAAATTGAGGATGAGGTATATTCCCAGGGCCTAGTCAATTCGCCGTCGATAGATCCTAACGAAGTGATAGATGTCCAAAACCCAAAAGAACAAGGCGACAAGTTTCCATCTTGGTCAACTTAAAGCAAAGCTCGCTAAACTCAAGAGAGAGTTATTGACCCCTACGTCAAGTGGTGGAGGAGCAGGTGTAGGGTTCGATGTAGCACGTACAGGTGTCGCCAGTGTTGGATTCATAGGATTTCCATCGGTGGGAAAGAGTACATTGATGAGCAAACTTACCGGACAACATTCAGAGGCTGCGGCATACGAATTCACAACCTTAACGACAGTACCCGGTCAAATTTTATACAATGGAGCCAAGATCCAAATTCTGGATCTTCCCGGTATCATTCAAGGAGCTAAAGATGGAAAGGGTAGAGGTCGACAAGTCATTGCGGTTGCCAAGACATGCCATTTGATCTTCATTGTATTGGATGTCAATAAACCCTTGACGGATAAGAAAATCATTGAAGACGAACTGGAAGGATTTGGAATTAGAATTAACAAGTCACCACCAAACATCGTGTTTAAGAAGAAGGACAAGGGCGGAATCAATATCACCAATACTGTCCCAATGACGCATATCGATCACGATGAGATCAAGGCTGTCATGAACGAGTACAAAATTTCATCCGCAGATATCGCCATTCGTTGCGACGCCACTATCGACGATCTGATAGACGTACTAGAGGCCAAGGGACGAAGTTATATTCCTGTCATTTATGCACTGAACAAAATCGATGCCATCTCGATAGAGGAACTTGATTTGCTTTACAGAATCCCAAACGCATGTCCTATCTCTTCTGAGCATGGGTGGAACGTTGACGAATTGTTAGAACAGATGTAAGTTTATGATTTGAGAACTTTTATATGAAATTTTGCCTTGGGAGCTTTGTAAAATTCAATCGAGTGGCGCGGCGTTCTGGGGCTGTAACCGACTCGCTCATGAGAAGATGCAAGGCGTTCACCAGGAGCTAGCAGATTTTTGTGGTTGCCAGAACTACCTGACTACCTGATACTAACTCTTGAAACAGGTGGGAGAAACTAAACCTTGTCAGAGTTTATACAAAGCCCAAAGGAAAATTGCCTGATTACACAGCACCAGTAGTGTTACGTTCCACGCGGTGCACAGTTGAAGATTTTGTAAGTGGCTATTTTCAGGTTCCGAGAATCGCGTAGCACAGCATCAACTGACTAACGGTGATCAAAGTGTAACGCTATCCATAAAACTATTGTGGACGATTTCCGCGTGGCTATTGTTTATGGAAAATCAGTCAAGCATCAACCTCAGCGTGTAGGTCTTAGTCACGAATTAGCAGACGAAGATATTAGTAAGTTTTCACATGTCGATTAGGCAGTTGTTATGGACATTCGAGCTAATTCATCTTGCAGTTACTATTGTCAAACGATAAAAATCATGCAGAATAGAACGATTCGGTGTAACGACCAAGGATCTTCCGGTGGTACGACCAGCGCGGGAGAAAGACGATGGACGTTGAAGAAGCCAAGAATTTCGGAAGATAGAGTAGGGAATGGGCTGATATGGTCGTAGTGGCAGCGCTCGTCGGGAGTCAATGGCGTCATGTTAAGGTACAGACACATGCGGGCATTTGGGTTACTGGACTCTGGAAGAGATAAGGGGTGGCTGCTAGCCACAGTACTAGCAGTTGCCCGTAGATTCTTACTCACGGATTGGCGCCTCTGCTTGTTTTGGTATGAGAAGGCTACGAAGGTCAATATGAGGAAGATATAGATGAATATCCAAAAGAGATTTTTTACCCCTCAATATACTTGAATTGACAGGACAGGGCTCTGAATACAAAATAGTTAGTGTTTTATATTGGCATGTATACATGTGATACAATGCGCTGCTTTTTGGATTCATTTGTCAACTTTGATAGTGGCGAAACTTTTGAATGGGTGGATGGATTCATGGATGGGTCAATCAATCAATGATCTTCAGGTAGGCGCTACGAAGATGTGATGAATGATATCTCGGGATTCCATGGGCCTGGGCCAGTTTATGCGCATGGGGACGCTTGGATCAGATGATGAGACTTGGATTTGAATGCTCGGGTTTTGCTTGATTGGGATGAGATGTTTGGATGTTTGGGTGGATGGATGGGTATGTGGAGAAGATGGCTAAGGATGAGGTGTGGTAAGTGTTTGTTTGGGTGAAGTTGCTAATTAGGTGAGGGGAGTTGAGGATGAGGCAGCAGTGATGATATGGTATGTACGGCAATGGAAAATGGGGGTTGAAATGAAATTCTATATTATCAGTTGCCCGATGGGATAGGAGAGTGATGGAGTGATTGAGTTGGAGATAGATGAGATGCCTAGGCGATTCATGGGTGTCGGCGTTAAGATGAGGAGAGGTTGTTGTGAGTATGAGTTGGATTGGGATTGGGATTTGGCCGACATAGAGTGGCATATTCCGCGGGGGGAGGATCTCTCGGGTGCCTGGAAATGGGATTGACTAGGTAGGTATTGCATGATTCATATTACTCGTTGGAATTGGAATCACGGGTGAGCGATGGAGGGAGGGATGAATTGATGAAGTATTGATTCTGTATAGTAAGTAGTTCTAATGCGTATTGAGTCCTGGGCATATCTCTATAGATGCCAAAAAAAAAAAAGGAAGAAAAAAAGATAATTCTCCCCTCACTCGGAGTTAGCAAAGCATCTATCTCATTGTAGTTTTCTTTTAACTCTCGATCCGATAAATCTAGATTCTCGATCCTAAATCGCCGGGTAAAGATAGATAGATAGAGAGCGGATCGTAACAGAAATCCGCATTGGTTCGTGCAATATCATGTCATATCGCATTATATCATGTCAAAGCTAGGTACCTATCTATAATCGTGGCTGCACAGACGTCTTTCCTTCTTTTTTTATTTGCTTCTTTGCTTCTTTCTTTCATTCTCTATCCATCTATTCATCCCACCCATCAATAACATCATCATCGTCGTCATGAATCATGATATTCGCAACCTCAACTAAGCCTAGCGGTCACACCCGGTCCTCCGTCATGTCCGTACCTGAGTCCTGAGTCCTGACACCTGGTTGATCAACCTGTGCGTTCCTGAAAATTCGGCGCTTCGGGTAACCGTTTTTCGTAAGGTTGATCGCGTTCGCTTTCGCCTGTGCTTTTGCTTGCTTGCTTGCATACATGATTGGGATGTTTCTTCGGCGGCTACAGAGGCGTTTTAAGCGGTCGATGGACTCCGCTGTGTGGGAACGTTGACTCTTTGGGGGATTTTTTACATGGTTGGAGAATGTGATTGGTTGGAATGGATGAGGGATGGGATTGTGGTATTTAATTGATATGAAGTGGAAGAATTGGGAAGAATTGGATGATCGACGCAGGCTTGGGAGGGTGGTTTGTGTAGAATCGGATGAGGTGAGATGAGGTGGACGGGATTGAAGATTAGTTCTACAGTATGTATCTATTGAGAGAAGAAAAGTTCAGATGGGAGCTCTCGAGAAGGTTTATTGAAATGAAAATGGATGTCAATTTCGAATGGGAAAGTTTGTAATATGATATTTCCCCAAACCTTGATGTCGATGTTCATTGAGCCAGTCAGGTCAGTCTAGATGCTCAAGTTGAGTAGAGCAAATGAGGATCATTTCCCCGCGATGTCGATAAGATTGTCTCAATTGCCGCCGACGAGAAAAACGTGGATGTAGTTTTAGCTTTAGGTACCAGGTATATACGTAGATAGGATGTCTTTGAGCATGTATCATGATGTATGTTTTGCCGCTGTAAGCTAGCAAAGAGGTCTAAGCAGAGACAGTGAATAAGCTGAGGGTGATTTGAAATGAAGTTGTCACCTCGTGATAGAGGATCTACAAAAGTCCCGAGGTTGAAGTTTGGATGGTGTTTCTAGGTTCCTTCACCGCTGTTGAGCAGAGAGATGTGTATGTTGCAGCCAAGACGTAGGTTTGAAATGGGGACGTGGTCGCGTTTATTTTTGCTTTTGGTTAAATCCCCTCCCCCTTCGTCGTTATGTAAAGAGTTTGTTTCACATGGTGAACGCGCCACGGATGTACTGCTATTTTTCTGTGACTTGGATGAATCAAGAAGTTGGGTGTACATTTGTAAATGATAGCGAGCGGTGCCTCACGGCCGCTTATACAAGCTGCTCTCCCTTGATGAAACGTAAAGTAGGGCTCCCTTGAGATCGTCGCTGAAGAATTAATCAAGAAGTAAACACATATCGCAGAGAATGAAATAAAATAAAATAAAGCAAAATAAAACAAAATCTGAAAGAATTATGAAAATGAATGAAGTTGCAAGGAATGATTGCAAATGGATTTGAATGAATAGTGGGCCATTAGAATTTCACCCGGAGTTTTTGACACGAAAGTGTACGGTTAGACCAATGATTAAGAACGTGGATGATGCACAAAGATGGGGAGCCCAACTTCAGATGCGAGGTTCCTCCACATTCGGGGGTTTCGGTTAGGTTGGTGGCACGGTTTGATATGGATAATGAAGACGGGAGGATGGATGTATTGGAGTGGTGTTTGTTCGGTCGTCAATGATGGATGGTTAATAGTCATTCATGCTTTGGGCGGGGAGCGGAACGGGAAAGAGGAGAAGTGGCACATGTATGCCTAAACACTTTCGACAATTACAGATCCCATCTGCTCAAAAGAGAACTTCGCGAGATACAATGCCATGGTGGAGTACGGATTCAAGTCAAGGGGGACGGACACACAGTGGGGTATTAAGATTTCCAAACATAAACCCCCCTGGTCGGTATGTACCGATGCAGCCGAAGCGATTCTAGCTAGGAGATCGAATTTGGGAATTTGATACGATTTCGGAGTTCGCGATCAGAGTAGATGCGAGGCGAGATGGAATGGAACTCATGGGGTGAGATGAAAGAAGACGGTCATGGCCATGGCTGTATCCTGTTACCTGTATCTGCTATGTGAGGTGGGTTACTCAGGGGCAATGCACGCTACAAATGCAGTACATGAAATGGGTTGCACCTACGAGCGCCCTGAACTAAAGCCGAGTGAATGAAGCCTTGCCATTATGCTGAAGTGCAGGAGGTTGCTGGTGGTTGCAGCAGATATCTGTAGCTCCCAACCATACAAATATGGTACTTAGATACCAACAGTTGGAAACTTGGGACGAAGGATGAATGGTACCTACTTCAATGGCCCCCAAGATCAAGAAATGAGGCGAAGTTGTCTTGTCAAGAGGGAGCAATGCGAAACGATGAAGTCAATGCCATGCAATATCTCGATTGGGGTCCAAAACTTGGGACCAGAATAGACATAGAGTTTACTAACTTTGCTTACGGTAAGTAAGGTACGGATCTATTCATTTCTGCAACGATCCTCTTTTCCACCACGAGGGTTGGTTGTAGCTTCTACACCATGGTAACTTACGGCAACGAAACGTTCGGATTCCATGTAAGGTTCGTCTAATAAGGGTGGCTTGACTAGGTTTCGGATTTTGGCTAATATGGTACATGACAACTTTTGGTATAGAAGGGATCAGTTTGTTACTTGTTTAGGGGAATAGGTGGAAGTTGCTCCGAGTTTGAATGAGCTCTGATTGCTGGCTGGGTTTTCCGAAACCCTTGTACTTTCGGTACACCTGTTGCACCATCAAAGTTCGTTATCAAAATGCAGAAAAGACAAACTTTGGGCGAGACGAGACGATGAAGGGGCTTTTATGATGATTGTTCTTGTTATCAATATAATTATCCGAACCGAACCTAACCTAGAGACTCAACAAAAAAGAAAAATCAATCATTATCAACTGGGTCTGAGCAATAGGTAGTATTTGAAACGATATGATATAATATGATATGATAATGAATGATTTAATTGTCCTTACTGCGGCAACTAACTCGAGCTAATAAGTCATCCCCAGTACCAAGATCATTTGACGGATTTACCTCATTTTTTTACTTCCGGGGCGTACCGTTTGACTAACTTGGTTATCAAACCAGAAGCTAGAAGCAAATTCAAATATCTAGTAGGTTCATCTAAGCGTTTTATTCGTTAATAGCTCCATATCCTGGTTATCATCTACGATATCCAGCAAAACTTTAGACCTTGAGTAGTTTAGTCGATTCCCCATTTGACTCAGCTGAAATGAGATGCGATTTGACATTTAACCTATTTGGAAGATAATCATCTGGATATACCCTACAAAAACCTGGAAAAGCCTCAACTTCTCAATCTTTTGGAGAAAGCGGATGAGAGTGGACCTTGACATGACGATATATTTTTACTGAATAAAGCTTCAAAAAGGTCAATCTGATCGAAATTAGATACTTGTCCTCTCCACTCTTCCCATTGAGCTTCCTGAGGTCCCCGAATCTTCCGTTCGAAGACCTTGAGATTCCCTCTAGATATGTTTAGATGTTCGGCGATTCCTTCAGCTAGCTCTGATAATACAATCAGCAATTATTGCATTACTTGAGCTACCCGTGGACTCTTTTGAACAGATATGTACACAGATGATTAGTTGATTAGATCCGCTTCTCATCTGGTGGACTTCTCTCCCAAGCAATCATTTGCTCAAAGCAACAAATCAGGTAAGTCTTCAAGTCTTACTTCGTACTTTCCCTGTACCTGAACCTTACTAAACCATATTTAAACCCTACCAAAATCAATCATCAATTCGAATCCTTGTAAATGACTTCTTTTGAATATTTTCAAACGATTTGCTTTTCCTTTTTTTCTTTGAGTTATCTGGTCTATCTTGCTGTCTGCCTGCGGTTCTTCTGAATGTCTACACCAAAGTCCATCCATCCCCCTTTCGATTCGTTCTCTTGTCCTCTTTTTTCTTTTTACCCTTGCTAATCCCATTCTCCAAGCTCGCTCATTCGTCGTTGCTCCATGATTGATTCCTTGCCATTGCTTTCCACACTCCCATGCTTGAGAAACTTATGAGAAGTAGTCTTTAACCTAGTATGGTAGTAAAGAAAGCAAACTTAGCATCTATTCTTCTTAGTCCAATTGGTCCCCACCATTAATATATTCAGTTCCCAAGTACTCCCTCTTCCTGCTGCTGCGGAACCTTTACCTTGCAAAATTTCCATGAACCGACCACTACTACCACAAACTCCAAAAAGTCTAGGTTTACCTCCTACTCACTCACATACTATAACGTCCCATCCATTCATCATACCTACATACATCATACATACATACATACATACATACATACATCTTTCTTGGTTGCGCGCCTTCCCCAGCATAATATCCATTGCAGCTTTTCGCATACGCCTCGTGTTTCTTCCCCTCTTCGGCATTGCAGCGAGTATTTTCTAGCATCTTTTTCCCAGCATTTATTCCTACCCTCCCTGGTCGCATAATAATAATTGTTCATCCGTCTTCTACCCCATCTACCGCAGACCACCACTACCATCCCCAAAATCGGCCACCACCACCACACTTAGAAGTGCATGTTTCCTTTAGCTGCGCGCGTCTAGCATTAGTTCAAACAAATCTCAAAATATTCTCGCATTCGAAACTTCACATCACCTGAAATAAATCAGCCAGACTCAATCTGTTACTCCTGCAGATTCCGCAGGGTTTATATATTTGACGCTGCCAGGAACCATACTTCGCTTTGCTTATCATGCATGCAGTATCCCGCTCTTGAGGCTTTCAACGTCCCTGATATTGTATACCTTACGCAAGGTCCTGTACTATTAAACAACTTCAATTGCCTCGGGTTTCTGGAATTTAAGGAAACACCTGGGAGACCATTCGTTTAGAGACCATAGATCAAAGAATGCACGAATCTATGATGGCCCATATTGGCATGGACCATGAGCAACACCACAATCCACAAGAAAATGGATACGGCGGTGAAGGTCAATGGCAGGATATGGGCAACAATTACAACTCTTCACAGCATCAATCACCAATCTTTGAAAATAGGATTCAATATGAATATATGAACCAGCATCATCCAATGCCCACTGAGCCTCAGTATCCAAACCCAAGAATGGCCCCGCCACCGCCGACATATCCCACGCATCACCAGCAACTGCTTCCTCTCATCATGCCAAACCATCCCACGTGGCCGAGCATGTTGACAAATCCTGCAAACTCTCAAGCACCACCTGTGGCGATTCCTCCTGCGAACTCTGGTAAACCACCTCCAAAACTACCAACTATCCATGCTACTCCGACTCCAAGGAAGACGCTCACTGATAGTGATCGAAGACGGATGTGTCAATATCATGAGGACAACCCTACTGTCAAGCAGACGGAAATTGGAGGTATGACATGACAAGACTCCTTTAAATGATTTTCTTGCTAATTTTTCTCTCTTAGCCATGTTTGGTGTTGAACGAAGGTATGATTGACAGTTAACATTGGAGTTTTGACCTTAACTAAGAAAGAATGCAGTACTGTTTCTAAAGTTTTACGCCAAAGAGAAAAATATCTTTTCCCTGAAGACCGAAGCTTATCTCCAGTCAAACGAGCCAAAGGAAAGTTCCCTGATATCGAGAGAGCCCTATCGAATTGGGTGCGAAATACCCAAAAGCAGGGGATTCCTCTTACCGATTCTGCGATTAAGGAGAAGGCTAGATTTTTTGCCACCACAGTTGGTAACAATGAGAGTCACCTAAAGACAAATAGCACAACTTGGCTAGAAAAATTCAAGCAAAAGAATGGGATCAGTCATCTCAGACGAAGAGCTTCCGCGGCCGATATTGGTAGTCTTTCCGAACGCATGGCGCTCAACATCGATTCGAGCAGAAGTTCCGGATCACGAACGTCTAATGGTGTCTCACCCGCTTCGCCATTACAATCCCCCTTGCTATTAGCATCCGCTAAGAGTAGTGAAGATCTCAGATCTCATCATATGCATGATAGTTTGAACAGCTATTTCGATTTCACCCAAACAGCTAGCTACAAGCAACACTCAAATTCTCACAGCACAGCTTCATTGTCTAGTGCCTTTACCGACAACAATGCATCGTCGTTTTCAGGGGGGCCAACTAGTCCTACAACACCATTTGCATTTTCTCCTGAGGGAAGTACCGGATCTTGGATGCCATCTCAGCAATCTCGGGTAACACATCATTCGACGAATGGAAATGGAAATTCTAACACTGAAGACAATATCAACCATGGGATGGATCCAAATAATCCTGCTAGCAACTTTCAACGTCCAAGAAGCCAGACTTTCCCCACTTTAGCCATTGATCCTTCGTTCATTGCCTCGCAAGGCAATGATCCTATAACGCCAAAGTATAATTTACCGGACACAGCCCCTTCATCAGCCGTCGAATCGCCGGTACATGAATTAGGCCCTCCATTTGGCTTGGATTCTGCAATTTCGCCAAGGTCTTTACATCATAGCAGTAGTCATAGCTCTTTGGCTCCTCCACCGGCATCACTTACTCCAATTAGCGGATTGCAATCACCTCCACATCTCTCAACACCAAATTCACCTACCCAGGATGATGCACGCCGGGCGCTTGATACTTTACTGAATTTTTTCCAGCAAGCTCCGACTGGATTGGTGGATCAAAATGAGTATCTGACGGTTCTTAAATTGACCGAAAAGTTGCGAATTCAACAGCAGAATCCAGGACCCTTACCAGGTGGTTTGCATCGGATTTCGGAACAGGACGATTGCGAGAATCAGCCACAAAATATGAAGATGGAACAGTCTACGGCCTGCTAACAAATAATGAGTTTCATATCTCTTTTATATATACGCTTTAAATCTCTGTACATCATGGCATTTTAAACACACGGTTCCAGACTCATCATTCCCCGGCGTTATTTTCATCACATCTCTCAATTTGTATATGAGCTCCCCCGTCTTCATATTTTTCCTGCTATCAGTAACGGTCTTGCATCACCCTCTTCTTGTCCGATACTCGCGATCGGTCAAAATGAAGGTGTATAATATTTACCGGCGTGGCCAAAATCGGGGATTTAGGAAGGAATTCAAAAAGAAAAAAAATTAGGAACTATCCTCAGATGAAATTTATATACCCAACCAAGCTCACTCGGTTTCCAAGATTCCCTCCTTTACATGTTCGACGCTCACGCGAAATCTCCAGCTCAGTACTCATCTGCTTGCTCTCTCGCGCGTTTAATTCTTTATATATCCTCTTTGGGCTTTCTTCCACGCGGGGTTTTTGTTATATATGCGCTCTCATGCCCCTGAAAGGATTTTGCTCATCATACCCTAATAGCACGTTTTCTTTTCTCTTTCCATACACACTTTCGGCGGGATTTTTGTATTACTTTTCGTGTGCTTTTCTTTCAATCGTGTACGTACCGGGTAATTTTGTGATGGAATATATATATATATATATATTTCGCCTTGTTTGATCCGAGGTGCAGAGTTCACATTCCGGGATTTGTTTGTTTGTTGGATTTCCCTGGTGTGTGAATTCATGAAACGGCATGTACGGCTTGTTTTGTTACCTACCTACCTACCTACCTACCTACCTACCTTTGTTAGTCTATTCATTCACCTTCCTCGCTCTTTGGTGTATTTCTTGTACTTAGGGACTCTTTTCTTCTTCTTCTTCTTCTTCTTCTTCTTGTTGGAATCGTTCGTTTGATTATTGTATAGTGCTTGTGTGAGCTTGTGGTGAAGTTCTTCCGTAGGTGGAATAGGATACGAAGACAGATTGGGATGGATTGGTATGGGACTCGTTGATCTAATGAGATATATGTGCATGGATGGATGGATTGATGGATGAATATGGACTGATGGATGGATGAGCTAATTGTTATCCGAGGACAAGGAGGTCGAGAATTTCTTGTTCACTTTTCGAGCTAGCATCAGACAGATCAAAACATACTTGTGGAATGAAATGGTTGATTAATCTGCTACAATGATGGACTTTTCAAACTGCAAACACTGATTTGGTAGAACTTTCAATACAAAGGCTGTGAGCAGGAATTTTACGGTGCATGACTCAAATAATTCAGTAAATTTTTTAATATAAAAAGCATGAATGGGTATCTAAACTCTCAACGCAACGCACGCAAGCTGACAGCTCAAAGTATGAAAACTCAATTCAACCGCTCATCCAATAACTCCTGCACTCCTTTCTCCCCCAGCTCTGGTATTATTCTCATAATAATCATTTCCACAACTCCATATATCAAATGTTTATTACAATACACATCGCCAAAAACATTCAACACGTCTTCTACTTCCCGAACATGTCTTTCTTCTTTTGACAGTTCGGTTTTTGCTTCAAGATCAACGTCAATGATATCGGTGCTACTTCCCGAAGAGTATAAAGACGTGCGACCAAAGTAAATATCTCTCACGGCTATTGGTATCAAACCTAATATAGCCTCTGCACACCTTCGTCGTATTTCGATTGTTTCAGTGGGTGTAGGAGGTATTCTCGCTGGTGCGAGCGTGTTATTGGGGAAAAGTGTTTGGCGAAGGGTGCAGAGAATGGGTGGTAACAGAGTGGGGTCTAGAATGAGGGTGTGGATTTGGTGGGAGAGGAGTCTGCCATGCTTGTTAGTTTGGGCTTTTACAATTGCTGAGACATGGGATGATGTGGGCCAGCCTGTAGGGAATTGATTGTGTTGGTGTTGTGTATGGAAAAGAGGAGACTTGATGGGATGAATGGATGGGTGATTAAAAATGATGATAGATTGCAGCACAAAATAGCACTTGATGCATCATTTTAGATAAGATATTAAGGAATGTGTAACATCAGTGAGTTCTTTTGACAGCCAGACCATCTAAACAAGGGGTTCAAACGCTCGCGGCGAAGTCATCGGATGTTTTGCTCGCCTCGGGCCATGATGCAAATGGGGGCCAAGAAGCGGAGAAACGCGTAAAAATTGCAGATCTTCCAAGTTTTGCAAAAGAAGGAAGCGGCAATTGACTGGTTTGGAAGATGCTTTATGTGGGGAAGGAATCCGCGCAACAATAATGCGAGGCATAGTAAGATTTCTATCTTCCCATTGAGCCGGGCGCTTAGGGAAGGTTATCGTAAGGCACGACTCATTTTACGCCCCAAATTTGAAGCACCCACTGCACGAAACGTAATAACAGGGATAAAAAGAATAATCCAATGCGGGCAAGGGGAAGCAATGGTTGAATGCAGAATCTCTAGGTTTGCACGATGATTGGATTTGAAGATATGACCGCATGATGCCAGTGAGTACACCATTTCGCGAGTAAGTTATCAAACCCATCATGGCGATGTTACATTGCATTTTAGTGGCTTATGGCTAGGCATCTGAAGAGACTTCTCATTCGGCATTCTGCAGTCCCTTGTCATGCATACCGATAACGGGAACTATATCCCTGATGCTGAACGGCCATTATTAAACGACTTCGTTTCTGCAAGCTAACTGGAACGTTTTTGGTCAAGTGACCAAAAGTTTATGCGGTGTGATGTATAGATGGTCTGACAGACGCCGTAAATGGATTCTGGAATTCGGAACGAAATGAAAAATGATCAATCATAATAACGTACTTGTCAATCATGCCGTCTGTATCTCCAATTTTTCCAGGGCCGGTAATTGCACCCCATTGAAGAAGAGATAATGTGGCGCTCAGCCATGGCATGCGAGCATCCGTATCTAGTAAAGTAGAGACGCATGACCATAGCTTCATTTTCAGAATAGGGCGCTTGAGTGGTTGAGCTCGAGCCCAAGGTAACGCTTCCGAGTTCATCGGTGGTTCCGAGTCATCGTTCGGCAACGTAAAGCCAGTAGGTTTCCTCGTGGGAGGAATACGAGACGGCAATGAAGATGAGCTAGCAATAGCAATGAATATAACCCGGACCGCGGCGAACGCCAGAAATAAATATTGAAGAATTAGCCAAAAATATTTCTGCACCGATTTCCCAAAATTCGAAGCTTTCGTATTGCCGGCTTTGATGTCCAATAAGTTCGGTCTGGTAATTTCGGAGTTTGACCTATCGATTCGAACCTGAGCTTTAGCTTTTGGTAGTCGAGCTTGTATGACTTCTGCGATCTTCATTATACCCTCCCATAATAGCCATGGTTCGCAAGCTTTACCACCAATACCATTCCCCAGTATCATTTCCGAAAAAATCTGACCAACTAGAGATGTCAAGCAATCATTCTCGAGATCTTCTGTAGGCAGTAGAACGGCTAAAACGCCGTTGACAATCAATTGTCTATATGCAGCTTCATTATTCGACTGGCTCTTAATCGTATCGGGATCTTCATCAAGCGGAACGGGGGACAATGGCGCAAAAGGCCAGAGCGAATGATATACTTGTCGCGGGTTCACCGAAATTGGTTCGGGGTGTAGAGGGTAATGCGAAGTTCTATATACTTTTCATCGATTAGCATTATCGCTTGATGCACCTCACAGGTGACTTTACTTTTGACATGTGTATCCAATAAGTCTGGTAGCTCTTCAAACAGCAAGCTCTCCAAGTCCACCTTCCTTAGCCTTTGTTCCAGAGCTCTCGTACAATGTGCAATAATCTTTACCACCTCCTCCACAAACATTTGGTCCGGCGTAATCTTCGCATACCAGGTATGCACAAATTCCCTTATTATGATTGCTGTCAATGCGTATAGCTGCAAGTCGACCTCATTACTACTTGTTAATGGGGGAAGTATCTCATCGATTGGAGTCGGGGTACTACGGCCCTTTTCACTAAGATGTGAGCATAATGTGCGACGTATGAACAACAATGTAGACCTGTCGGAGATAGCATCTGCATCTGTAGAGATCTTTCGGTTGGTGGGAGCCGCTGGAGCGTTAGATCGTAATGGAGGATTCGACGTTGCTATTGTTTCTGTAGAGGGAGTGGTAGTGTTCGGGATTGTATGAACTTTTGCGCGAGGCTGAAAGGGTGTGCGCACAGGTACGCCTGCCATTGCTTAGAGAGATACGGTTGAATGACCGCGAAATCATGGCGAATTGCTAGGCATGATGTTAAGTTTGACGACGACACTATGTTGCAATAAAGAGGGAGAGGGAGAGGATGAGGCTGTAAGTTTAAGGTGGATAACTGATGCATCTCCTAGGAGACAATGCGGGCATGGATAGTAAGAACCAATAAGATGCCAAGCTTTATCGTACCCATAATTTACACATCCGTCCAACAACAATATCAGCATCTCTACTTGAAAATCAAGACACAACCAGTTCCTAAAGTCCCATTCTCTTGAATCGTTTTCTCCCTTCTTATTTCGATAAGCAAGAATCCAACAGCCACATTGGGCTTACGTGGAGAGCAATTGAAGGTGCAAAGACAAGCACGCCAGTCTGCCCCTTTCCATCCCAACCACTGTTCAAATACAGTCGTATGCCATGCCTTGCTATGCCGTATTATGACTTTATCTTCTTTTGTGTTCATGTTTTTCTCTTCTTAAGTCTAATATACGGAACAAGTGTTCTGGAGGTCGAAACAAAAGACACGAAATGTGTATACAGCAAACGCTATCAAGTCTCAAGTCGGACTCAGGCGTGCGAACTGAAAGATTGATCTATCGGGGCTGGTGTTATAGCAACTGAGTAATACATTAATTGATTTTCTATCTGAAATGGATCAGACAACTTCTGCAGCAAGAAATCATCTTTTACCTAGTTAGTTCATGTTAGATGTTAGGAATGTCCAAGGAACCCATATATCTCTCGGTCAAGGCATATCCCTCCTCGCTCGCGAAATAAGTCCAAGTGAACGGGTCGTCTTCTCAAAACAGCGCCGTACTGAAATAAAATACGATGTTTGCTTTATGGTCGTTAGTTGTGGATGTGTATCCATGTATTGAATCGTTCATTGCCTTTCGTCTTTGTCAAGTAATGCCCAAGAACATTATTTTGATTCGGTTTAAAACAATTGAATAACTTATCCCACACTACACGAATTGTAAAGTTTGCCATCCATAAATATATGAGAATAGCTTGCTGGTATTGCACTCTTATCAGCCACTCGGTATGCTCATGTAGTGCGAATGGCACCCTCAAGCTGCAGCTCAGGCACTCATATACCATCTGTTAATGAGATACGAATCGTATCTTCATGAAAAGCCTATCACAAGTAAAGCCAATAAATATTCTGTAGTAAATGCATTTTGCTTTCAATGAATTGAACAGTTCTTGATGCATCCATGTATAGCTGATTTAGACGTTAAAGATTCAACTCATTTTGGTACTGATCCCAGTTCTCCTAGGTCTTCTTTAATCGAGTATTCTACAGCAACTTCTAGGCGCAAACCATGTGGTAAAACCTCAAGACTTAGAACAGGAGACGCCATTACCAAAATTTCCTCCTTTGATGAGCTTATGGTAGTCAATGCAAACCATCAACTCGTGGATTTAGTTTAGGTAAGCTTCAGAAACGAAATTTCGACAAAACTTTCACCACATATAATCACATATGGCGTGTCATTTGCTTATCTACGACCAACAGCCAAGCACTAGAAGTTTTTACTCCCTACTTGTACATAAACGCTCATGAGTATCTCATCCAAAACCCCTCTTGGTCCTGATTCAACACCTCAAGATTTTGCATGCTTGAGCAGTACTATGAGTGATTCCGCGATTCCTCTCAGTATTTCCACCGTCTGCTTGGATATTTGTCTTGTATTCAAGCCTTGTCGGGTTGTTTGAACGATTGGTGGTGTTACTTCAAAGCTTTCAATGAGCCGCCCTATTGTCACCCTAAGACTTTCAGCGTGTGAAGCCCTCAAAAGTTAATGTTGCACATGTGAAATACTCTATGACAACCCTTATGCTGACAACTACGGAACAGGAATCGTCAGTTTATGCCACTGTAGAGGTCATCCTTTGTGTGGGTAGTGTTTTATTCTGGCCTCAACGTTGAAGCAAATCGGCGGCATTTGTGTTCTAGGGTGTTCTGATACAATCTTCCAAGCTCTACCGTGTTCCACACCTCGTTGGTAGAAATCTCGGTATTATCTGCATACCTTGACAATGTTGTTACAAATCGATTTAATAGTAGCTCCTAGTGCGACGATCTTTTTAAGTAGGCTCTGATGCCTTTAGTATAAATAGTGCGTTCTCCCCTGACGTTTTATGGATTTCTCTTTCTTCTTCGGCATAGATTGATTCTGAATCATTTGATGCTCGGCTGGCGAAGACGAAATTCTCTACCTGTACGCGGTACCGGCTACGAAACTGAATTAATTCGCAATTTTATTCAGAGCCAGAAAGATACGCATTGTATAAGGTTGTTTGAGAGTTCATTTGTCCAATATCGGGTTGTAGAAGAACAATCAAAGTGGTGATATTCTCAAGGACGCTTAACATATTTAGAAGTGAAAGGGTCCACGTGTGCCAGAAGTCTCTCAAGTTCTTTAATAACAATAATAACAATAATAATACAATTTCAAATAGCATTTTTCACTGTAGCGTATCTTTAAATAGTGTACCATGATAAGTCTCAGTTGGATCGTTTTGTGTTCCGCATACGTGAACTGTCAACCCCAGGTTCCCAGTGCTGATTTCTCAACGATCTTTTCCCTCCGCATTATTATGACCTTCGGCTTCTCGCTCCTTCATGTTCCGATGCTCGGCACAAGAGAAGGAAGGAAGCAGTGGGATGCACATGCAGCTCAAGTCTGGCTTGATTGAATTATGACGCAATTCAAACACTCTGACAGCTCCAACTAGCAATATTCGAGTTCCAAGTGATTAGTCTGATTGATCTGACCTATCGGACGATTTTAAGCTTGAAAGGTGCCCTTAGTTGAGGTTTATTAGCCTTACAGTGATCTGGCATGTACCGAGGATGCGTTCGGATTGGTTATTTTGACCGAGTAGACTTGATAGGTATATTAGAAAAACTAGACCTAATATTACGTTTACCCAATGCGATATTGAAATTGACCTCGGGATATGTTAGATCCAGTGGCTGAAATTTTTGAAGTGAATACAACATGGAGCTCAATGGAATATTGAGTTTAACATTTTTTGGAATGTTTTCCTACACAGTAGCTAACAGGAGTTTGAAGGTGCTGGTGATTGAAAGAATCAATATCCTTTTCATTTTCAGTATGAATTTGTATGGTACAATATTACTCCAAATATATTAGCCTCACTCAATGTATATGTTAGCTCCAGGTATCTAATATTCTTTCCATTTTAATGATTCCTTCGCTTCCCGAGATCCAACTTGTAGAAGAAATCAATCCGGAAGAACTCTAATTTCAAATCGAAAACTGGCCACAGCCAGCTTTTAGAATGTAGTGAATCTGTCCATTGTCTAATCTTAATTCCAAATCAGGCAAGGTCGGCATTCTGGCCGAGTGATCTTTTTGACTAGCTTCCAACGCTTCGTCTATAAAGACTTCGCATTCCCCTCGACATTTTCCAGATTTTTCTCTTCTTCTCCAGAGCACAGATGTGGTTCAAGTCTCCACCGTCCAGAGTTCGCTGTATCAAGTCCTATTTTGCTCTAGTTGGTAGTCTGAAATATCCGTTCTAACAGAAGCCCTTCTTTCTCATTGACCTCGTCCCTTTAGGGAGAGAGAGCGAAAGGAAGTGGCGGCTGCGAAAGCGTGATAGATCACTTTTCCTGACAGAAACACGCCTTTTTCAATGACCTCACTCTCTAGGGAGTGAGAGAGAGAAAAGGACGCGGTGGCTTCGGAAAATTAAAAAGGCTACGAACGAAGGCAGAACATAATTACTTGGGTGAGGAAAGACCGGAACTATGGACGATGGGGATTTAGAACACAGCTGTGTTCCGTGGCTTGGGTCATCATTCCCCCCTCCTGTTTCTTCTCAGACCTTGCGCCCTTCGGGGTGCTGGGGATGAGAAGTAATTTGCAGCGCAGCGGGTGATGGCCCAGAGTTGCGTTTAGTCGATTTCGTGAAGTCATGTGATCACACGTGACTCTGAAGATATCATGCATTTAAACTCTATGGTTGGTATGAGAGACATCTATATTTTTTGCGACTTGTCATTCCTTCAAATTTTTGACAGTTGTATCTCGATATGTCAATTTCATGCTCTGGAAGCAAAATGTGATAAATTGCTTGGGAAGTCTTCATCACATCACATTCGACAGGGTATCTAAACCATCATTTATTTGAGGACTTCAGAGCATGAGACTTCAGATAAAATCAATATACAGCATCTTTGTGTTTGAATGAATAGATTTTCATTGGTATCATTATTATAATCTCATTTGCTACTTGTAAAATACATTGTATTTAGTATACTATTACTGAAAGTGTCACAACCTATCTACTTCTACATTCTTCAATGATACTCTTCATTAGTTGCCTGCTACCAATACTATAACAACTCGAGACTACAATCTTCAATTTTAGCTTCTTACCAATCCCATGCACATAATTCCATAAACCCCAATTCTACGAATATTTTCCAAAGCATCAAACCAGCCCTTGCATCGGGAGATCACCCACGCTCTCAAGCTCTTACCTCTTCAACACAACCCTCTATAATAAGGCTCAATTATATCAAGCACTTCCCACAATTTTATATCTACTCATATTGGAAGCTTAACTATCACTCCCGGGATTTCTGAATCGTAAACTAATGATACCTGTGCTACTATGTCATTACAACAAGCTACCAGTACCAGTATCAGGGTTTATATCTTCACATGAATGGAAACTCTCCGTCTTGAGAATCTTGTTCGTCTGAGCATCCGATGAACGGGAAGCAAGGTATTATATACATACAAAAGCGTGAGGTAGGTCTGCATATAATGAGATTGGTGAAAATTTGGAAACTAAGAATTCGGACGGTACAGTCTGAATGCCAAAGGTTCCTCCGGAGGGCCAAACAAGAAGGGGACGTCTTACAAGGTTGGATTGAATAACTGAATGTAAAAAGAAACTGGCTGAGAAAGACCATAGGGGTTAGACCTGCTTCCATATGGATGGGAAAGCGGTACGCCAAAATTACTTAAACACAATCATACAATGAAAACACTTCTATTTCCATACTTTCTAAAGACGCAGATTCATATTCAAATACAGATGATGATGGATTGGAAACTCATGAATACATATTCTCAGCTTCCACTCGGAACATGATTACTTGATCTGATATTGAATACTACTAGGTACCTAGCTATAGGTAGCATTAAAAGAGTCCTGCTGGAGCTTGTCTTGCTTACCTGATCTCAGTTGCTCGTTCACAGTGGGGCTCTGCAACAACAAAAGAAAATAAGAAGCAAATTCAATAAAAGAATAGAAATTCCTCTAAAAAGAACAACAAGTACAAGTATGAGATAGAAGTAGTAACCAAATAGACTGCAGATACTAGAGTCTTCTCCAACTTTCGTATAAGATTTATACCTACTTCGAATAATGTTCTTTTAGAAATTTGATATTGAAGCTGATTATCATGTGACTATTAAAACCTGAGGCATATATATCACCTCGGTAAACTTTTAGCGCCAAAAATCCATCTGGCGTGCTGAAATTTTCGCGTTCCTGTAACTTACGAACCACGACCGCAAAGCAGCAAAGGAAAAGCACTGCCTTGTCTTCACAACCGCACCTTTGCGCTTCCATCAACCACAGATAATAACTCTACCACCGATGAACAGTCGCCAATCCCCCTCATCCCCCCTTTAGTTCAACGATATCAATTTTTAATTACAATCCTACCACAATTTTTGATTCTCTACGGTCTTCGTTTTCGTAAAGAAATAATTCCCACTTATTCCAATTACAATCCCCAATTTTCCCATTTGTGATCATCGACTTCTCTTTTGGGTCCATCAATTTTGTATCAACTTTATCAAAAGAAGCATCGCGCCAAGTTGTTGCTTCTATCAAAAAGTCATTCAACATCAACACTGAACGCGCCCATTCATTTGGTCCCGCGATAACACTCGTCTTTCTGCTTTATCGACGTGTTCACTCATTGTCAAATCATCGTGGACTTGATCAATACTTCTTAAACCATACGCGCCTCAATACAACATTGTACCTCATGCGCAAGGCTACCTTTTGATATGTTCTAAAGCTTACCTTGATATCAACAACCACAACTCCGACGTTCACTTCACACGCATTCGTTCCCCCCACACCACCATGGCTTCTACTGTTCAAAACGCGCCGGCTACTCAACAGCCTGGTCCAACTATGCCCAATGATATGAACCCGCAGATACAAGCTCTGTTACAGGTAACTTCCTCTCCTACTCTAATTTCTGAGAATTATGTTCTCGGTACGCCCTATCATGTTATAGTTTGCTAACCTGTTGGTTTTACAGAGATACAAACAAATGAAAGATCAGGGCGTGTCGGACAAAGATCCCGAATTCCTAAAAGTTCACCAAACTCTTTCGACTTTTCGCATGCATCGACAGAAAGCTGCATTTGCACAACAACAGCAGCAACAGATGATGCAACAGCAACAGCAGCAGCAGCAGCAGCAACAACAACAACAAAATGCAAATAGTACCACGGCAAATGGTTCGAATCTGGTCCGGCCTCTATCTACCTCGAGCTCTGTCTCTGGCGCACAAATACCTGCTACATCCTCACTTGGTCCTTCGGCGATTCCCGCGACTACAGCAAGCTCTGCCGCGTCTAAGGTAGTCGTTGGATCTCAAAAGCCATCTGGGAGTGCTGGCTATTTCTCGCCGGATCAATTGGCTATGCTAAAGCACCAGATTTACGCCTTCAAGTGCCTGTCGAAGAACTTGGGGATTCCAGCGCAAACCCAGCAACATTTATTTGCATCCCAAAAGAAGCTACCTGTGCCGATCGAGCAAGCGCTAGCTACCCCTCAACAGCCTGGCGAGGACGCCCACTCTGCTGTCAATGGAGTAGACAGTACCGCTGTTCAAAAGGTCGACGGGCCCAAAATCCACGAGTACACTGGATTTCAAGATCCGCGTGAGGGACTTTTGAAACAAATTAGCTATGGTACGCACAAACTTCGACAAAAACGACCCATAATTCCATCTATCTTTCCAACTGGTGTCAATATTGAAGAGCTCCGTCAAAGACGCGCCGACATTATTCACAATCGCATGAATGCGAGACTCAATGAATTGAGATCACTGCCTGCAAATATTGCGCATCTCGATGCACGTGACGATGAAATGGTGCCAGATGACTCTCTCAGGCGCAAGGCTTTGATTGAGATGAAAATGTTAGCATTGTACGACAAACAGAAGGCCTTGCGTGAGAGAGTCGGCAGACAGATGGTTCAATACGACAATCTAGCGATGACGGCCAACAGAAGCATGTATCGTCGCATGAAGAAACAATCACTTCGGGAAGCTAGGATTACCGAAAAGTTGGAGAAGCAGCAGCGCGACGCTCGTGAAACTCGGGAGAAGAAGAAGCACACTGATTATCTACAAACTGTCCTCAACCATGCTCGTGAGGTCAACTTGGCTGGCCAGAACCAGAGGCAAAAGATGGTCAAACTGGGCCGTATGATGGTAACTCAACATCAGAATATCGAAAAGGAAGAACAAAAACGCATCGAGCGAACAGCAAAGCAACGTCTCGCAGCTTTGAAATCAAACGACGAGGAAGCATACCTGAAATTGTTAGATCAAGCAAAGGATACTCGTATTACCCACTTGCTCAGGCAAACAGATGGTTTCTTGTCTCAGCTTGCTGCATCCGTTAAGGAACAACAACGAAAAGCAGCCGAGCGTTATGGTGATGACTTTGAGGAGGACGAGTCTGAAGACGATGATGAGGAAGAACAGGATACTCGCAAGATTGATTACTACGCTGTCGCCCATCGCATTAAAGAAGAAGTCAACAAACAGCCTAGCATTCTTGTTGGCGGTACTTTGAAGGAATACCAATTGAAGGGTTTGCAATGGATGATTTCACTGTACAACAACAATCTGAATGGTATTTTAGCAGATGAGATGGGTCTCGGTAAAACCATTCAGACCATCAGTTTGCTTACATATTTGATCGAGGTCAAAAAACAGAACGGCCCTTTCTTGGTTATTGTTCCGTTGAGTACCCTGACCAATTGGACTCTTGAGTTCGAAAAGTGGGCTCCAGCTATTGGAAAGATTGTTTATAAAGGTCCTCCAAACACAAGAAAGCAACAGCAAAATCACCTTCGTTATGGAAACTTCCAAGTACTTTTGACTACATACGAATACATCATCAAGGACAGACCAATTCTAAGCAAGATCAAATGGGTGCACATGATTATTGATGAAGGTCATCGTATGAAGAACTCACAGTCGAAACTCAGTGCTACTCTCACGCAGTACTACACTACTCGCTATCGTCTTATTCTTACCGGTACTCCTCTTCAGAACAATTTGCCAGAACTTTGGGCATTGCTCAATTTCGTTCTACCTACCATCTTCAAGTCTGTAAAATCTTTCGATGAATGGTTTAATACTCCTTTTGCCAACACCGGTGGTCAAGACAAGATGGAACTCACTGAAGAAGAACAGATTCTTGTTATTAGACGTCTCCACAAAGTTTTGCGGCCTTTCTTACTTCGTCGTCTTAAGAAGGATGTCGAAAAGGATCTTCCAGACAAGACTGAAAAGGTTATCAAGTGTAAATTCTCGGCTTTGCAAGCCCGTCTCTACAAACAAATGGTTACACATAACAAGCTAGTTGTAAGCGATGGAAAGGGAGGCAAGACCGGAGCTAGGGGTTTGAGCAACATGATCATGCAGTTGCGAAAACTTTGTAACCATCCTTTCGTGTTTCGCGAAGTTGAGGATCAAATGAATCCAACGGGATACATCAACGATTCCTTATGGCGAAGTTCAGGAAAGTTTGAGTTGCTCGACCGTATATTGCCAAAGTATCAAGCAACTGGGCACAGAGTTCTTATGTTCTTCCAAATGACGGCCATCATGGACATTATGGGAGAATTCCTTGATTACAGAGGTATCAAATTCATGAGATTGGATGGTACGACTAAATCTGATGATCGTTCGCTTCTCCTAAAGGAGTTCAATGCACCAGACTCCGAATACTTTTGCTTCTTGCTGTCAACTCGTGCCGGAGGTCTCGGTCTAAATTTGCAGACTGCTGACACTGTTATCATCTATGATTCGGATTGGAATCCTCATCAGGATTTACAGGCTCAGGATCGTGCTCATCGTATCGGTCAAAAGAACGAAGTTCGTATTCTTCGACTCATCAGTTCCAACTCGGTCGAGGAGAAAATCTTGGAACGAGCAAAGTTCAAGCTTGATATGGATGGCAAGGTCATTCAAGCTGGTAGATTCGATAACAAATCTTCTGAGACTGATCGTGATGCAATGCTTAGGGTTATGTTAGAAACAGCCGAAGCCGCTGAGTCTATGGAGCAGGACGACATGGATGATGAAGAGCTTAACGAGATTTTGGCACGCTCTGACGAAGAAATTGTCAAGTTCCGAGAAATGGATGAGGAAAGAAACAAACATCTGTTATACGGCAACAATCCTCAAAGCAAGCGTATTCCTCGTCTCATGGCAGAAAGTGAACTGCCTGAGATATATATGTCTGATGGAAATCCTATATCTGACGAGCCAGAGGCACCAGTGGGTCGTGGCCAAAGAGAGCGCACACGCGTCAAGTATGATGATGGCCTCACAGAGGAGCAATGGACCATGGCCGTGGACGACGATGAGGATTCGCCAGAAGCAGCAGCAGCCCGTAAAGCAGCTAGAGCAGACCGTCGTGAACGAAACAAGAAGAGAAAGGCTGGTCAATTAAACGGCCCTCTCTCACCAGCCGGTAGTCGTGATAGCTCCGAAGATCCTGAACCCGAACCTGAGCCGACACCCAAGAAGGGACGTGGACGCAAGCCAGGCTTCAAGGTTGAGAAGCGCAAGGCTGACGATTTTGATGAGGAACAACCACCGCCAAAGCGAAAGCGTGGTGGTCCAGGGCGTCCACCAAGAATCCCTAACGGAGATATCTTGACGCCCAAGACTCGAGTGACTCTCCAGGCCAGTTTGAAGATAGTCTTTGATCATCTGATGCACCTGAAATCTTTGCCTGAATCTCCAGACTCACAAGGAGAGCAAACAGCACGCGAGATCATATTTCCATTTGTTTCTTTGCCGTCGAAGAAAGATTTCCCAGATTATTATGTGATTATCAAGGAACCAATCGCTATGAAGCTCATTGAAAAGAAAATCAACAAGAGAGAATACAATAGTCTCCAGGATTTCAAGAAAGATATCGACACTCTCTGCACCAATGCTAAGACATATAACGAGGATGGTAGCTTGATATATGTGGATGCTGTTGCGATCAGCGTAAGTTCAATCAATCTTCATGTTTATAGCAGTACTTACAAATAATAGGAGGAATGTGAATCTCGAATTCAAGACGAAATAAACGAGCATCCAGAGCTTGGCCCTGAAGGAGATGAGACTTCGCGCAACGGCGGTTCAACGGCTCCTACTACAAGTGCTGGAACTCCCATGCCAGCACCCGGGCCGAGCACAAAGTTGAAGCTTACATTTAACAAGCAGCCGGCCAATGGCAGAAGTAGTAGTATGCAAACTGATGACGACGATGACGATGATGATGAGTAGACACTCATACATGAGATTCATTGGGATTTACGATGGAAGGAGGTGTAAGGGGCTTGGTGGGTTACTTATTCTCGCACGTACAATTCGTGTATGTTGTTTTTTTAGTGGCGTTTGCATCACATGGAAAGGTGTTACCTGAAGGGAACAAACATTTTGCGCATTTGACGCGAAGGCATGACAAATGCTTCTCAGAAGCTTTTCAGTTCTATCAAAAGGCGTCTGCCTAGAATGTATTTTATTAGAGCGAAAGAGATGCATGAGAGATAATTCCATAGTATACCAGTCTATTGACAGAAATTAAAATTTTGTACCAAGTCATTGCTTTTATGAGATCTTCATAATGAAATGCATATTATATTGCAAACTTTGCAAAGAAGGCAGTGAACAAGTCACTGTCTAATAATTAACAACGGAATCGTGGTGTTGTTAAACCGCATTGGGACTAGCGGTGATTTTTACAGATAAATGTCCGTGCTTTATTTATAGCGTTGTCCTGAATACCCGTATTCCAAGGCTTTCAGTTTTATCATCTGCAGTATTTCAGCATTGCATACAGCAGAACAGAATACTATCAGCTTCAGGTTGACTTACTTTGCATGTTCCTCGATTTTCGGCGCGAAACATCCAACTTTACAGATGCTGGTGTTCTGAACTCGATGAATCCCTAACTTAACAAGCTGATCCTCGACGCGACTTTCCACAGCTCTTCAGTTGCGCCAATTGTCCAGGCTCGTCCAAATACTCACCAACGCACAGGATAGTAAGCCAACATTATGTCTGCGAACAAAAACGGCCATGTCAATCGTGGCGCAAACGGTCATGATGCTAGCAATACGAATGGAAGAATGATTAGCAAACGATTTTCCGACATCCCCTCAGCTATCGATATTCCGGTGACAGGAGAAGATGATGATCAGGCAGTCGAAATCGATCTCGAAGATTTACTCGATGACCCCACTGAACTATGTACATTACTCGAAAACGAAGGTGCGGCTCGCACATATTGGATGACAGTTGCACTAGCATACGCGAAGCAAAAGAAGGTTGATCATGCCATTGAGATGTTGACAAAAGGTCAATCTGCTATGCGCGGTGGTAACAAGGAGAGACTCAGCATGCTCACATGTTTATGCTGGATGTACCTATGGAAGAGTAAAGAGGCACCTCGCCATCGGCCAGATAGCGTGGAACATGGAGAAGAGATCAAAACGAAAGAGGATTGGTTGAAAATGGCGACGTCGAATTTGAATGACGCCTCCCGAATTAACCCATCATTTCCACCGCTATTCTTAGCACGAGGTGTCTTGCAACTTCTCCGAGCATCTACTCGACCATTCCCGAGAAATAATACAGCACCCGGCGCACTGGACCCCGAGAAGGCTGAGCTTCTACGAGGAGCCCAAAAGTCATTTGAGGATGCAATCAAGGCTTCACACGGTAGAAATATGTTGGCAGTATTGGGCAAGGCAAGGGCTGCATATTCAATGGGTAAATACGCAGAGGCTTTGGAAGGATACCAAGAAGCATTACGCTCAATGCCAGATCTGGTAGATCCCGATCCAAGAATTGGAATCGGCTGTTGTTTCTGGCAGTTAGGTTTCAAGGAAGATGCAAAGGCCGCTTGGGAGCGATCCTTGGAGATAAACCCGGATTCGAAGGTTGCAAATATATTGCTCGCTCAATTCTACCTCGACCAGAGCGCACACGTACCAACGAATAGCCCAGAATTCATCCAATTATATAAGAAGGCCATGACCGAGTATACTCAGAAATCCTACAAAGCTGATAAGGACATGCCTTTAACTTGCGCCACCTTTGCCGGATACTTCTTATCACGCAAATCGATGCCAAATGTCGAGGCTCTAGCCCAAAAAGCTATTCAATACACAGACGTTAATGCAATCGCAAGTGATGGATGGTATTTACTTGCGAGAAAAGAGCACTTCGAAGACAATTACGAGAAGGCTCTAGATTACTACGGTCGGGCTGATGACGCGCGTGGTGGTGCCGACAGGGGATATATGCCTGCCAAGTTTGGAGCTGCACAATTATCTGTCCTGAAAGGCGATTTTGGAGAAGCAAAATTACGACTCGAGAAAATCATCCAACAATCAAAGAACATTGAGGCCATGATTTTACTGGGCACCTTGTATGCAGAAGAGGTGTTCAGCAGCCAGGAGAGCGGAGTCAAAGAAGATAAAACCACGGAATACAAGAAGGCTGTCGGTTATCTTGAAAATGTCCGTACAGCATGGAAGGATCCTAAGAAGAATCTTGTTCCTGATGCGTCGGTTCTTCTCAATCTTGCGAGACTTTACGAAACAGAACAACCCGAGAAAAGCTTGCAATGTCTCCAGCAAGTCGAGCAAATCGAGTTTGATCAGATCCCAGCTGCGGATAAGCCAGAGGAGACAGACGATGAAGTTGCATACAAGAATGCTATGCGCGAAAACCTTTCCCCTCAACTGCTTAACAATATCGGATGCTTCTATTATCAATCCGAGAAGTATGATCTAGCTCGCGAGATGTTTCAAGCTGCGTTGAATGCTTGTGTTAAAGCTGGTGAAAAGCTTGAAGGCATGGACACTGATGCATTGGTCACTACTATCAGTTTCAACCTTGGACGTACGTATGAGGCTAGCGGTATGCCTGACGAAGCGAAGACGGTCTATGAAGGGTTGTTGGGCCGTCACAGTGATTATACTGATGCTAAAACACGTTTGGCATACATCGCGCTGCGTCGGGACCGAGCAGAAGAAGGACCCAAAGCTGTTTCCGCTCTATATAAAGAGTCTTCTGCTGATCTTGAGGTTCGAGCATTGTACGGGTGGTATCTAGGACGTATTCCCTCCCGAAAGAGACCTAGCAATGTCAACGAGGATTTAGAATATCGTCATTACAAGCATACTTTGCAACAGTATGACAAGCATGATAGATATGCCTTGATTGGTATGGGTAACCTCAACCTCATGGCTGCTCGTGAGATGCGTCGTGATTCCGAGTCAGACAAGCAAGCCCGAAGTAAAACCTACACGAAAGCGGTCGAATTCTTCGATAAAGCTTTACAGCTGGACCCTAAAAGTGCTTATGCTGCTCAGGGTATAGCAATTGCACTTGTGGAGGACAAAAAGGATTCTAAAACCGCCCTTCCTATCTTTTTGAAGGTAAGAGACACAGTGAAGGACCCAAGTGTATTCGTCAATCTCGGTCACATATTTGCAGAGTCGCGACAATATTCCAAGGCTATTGAACATTATGAAGCAGCTTTAACGAAAGATCGGGCTCATGATAGTCACATCTTGACTTGTTTGGGACGAACTTGGCTGTCGAAAGGAAAAAGTGATAAGAGCTTATCGTCGTTTAAGAGTGCGCTTGATTACTCAATAAAGGTATGTTACTTTCTTGAGAAGGAGACATTCATGTTTCAATACTAATAATTTGTAGGCTCTTGAGATTTCCCCCGAGCAGGTCCACTACAAGTTCAACGTTGCATTTGTACAGCTTCAACTAGCGACTATGATTTACAACTTGCCAGAAACTCAAAGGTCCCTTGAAGAAGTCCAAGGTGCAGCCAAGGGTCTCGAAGATGCTATCGAAGCTCTTGACGCTATTGCTAAACATTCTAATCCACCATATCCTAAACATGACATTGAACAACGTGCTAACATGGCGCGAAACACAATGCGTCGTCAATTGGAACGTGCAATTCAAGCGCAAAAAGAGTACGAGGAAAAGAACGCTTCAAAGATTCAGGCTGCAAAGGAACAGAGAGAGGCCGAGTTGAGGAGAAGAGAGGAGGTGCGCGAAGCAGCTGTGAGGGCGGAAAATGAACGCAAAGCAAAGATCGCGGAAGAGAGACAGAAGATTGCAGAGAGAGATCGTGAATTGGCTCAGGCAAGAGCTGCTGATGATATTGCCAGAGAAAACGCGGACATGACTACGGATAGTGAGACTGGTGAGAGGATTAAAAGGAAGAAGATTCCCAAAGGTAGATCGGGTGGCGGGAAACGCAAGAAGAAGGAGGATGGAATTACCGATGATGAGGATTCCGGCGCGGAGGAGGGAGGTAGTAGATCACAAAGGAAGAGTAGAAAAGCGAGAAGGGGTAGTGGGAGCGAGGAGGAAAAGCCAAAGACTAAGAAGAGAAGACTTGCTAAGAAGGGAGGAGAGAAGAAAGACGAAGGCAAATATAAGAGTAGTGAGATCGTGGTGGAGAGTGACAGTGATGGGGATGATGGAGCTGATGAGGCGAGAAAGGCTATGGAGGGTGAGGCTGGAGACGATGTTGAAATGCAGGAGGCAACAAATGGTCAGACTACCACCGCTGGTGGCGACAGTGACGAGGAAGAACAAGTCGTTAAGACGACAAGGAAGAGTAGAAGAGGTGTAATTGAAGACGATGATGATGAAGATATCGAGGCTGATACTAGCGCTGTCGCTGCTACTCACCAAGAAGATTCTCCAAACACGGCAAACGAGGATAATGATACCCCAATGGCGGGGACGGCGGTAGCGGATGATGATGACGAGTAGATTTAGTCGAGAGGTATCTGAATATGATTCGCGCGTGGATGATGGGTTAGGAAGTAGGAAAATATGATAAGACAGTAAAATGATAATTCGACGAAGGCGATACCACACATCATCATATTATGCATAAAATTAGCTGGTTTGGGAAAGGGAAAATGTTTTTGAGCTGCATGTATATTAGACTGGACATTCGAGGATAAAGGCAATAAGAATTGCATATATTATCCCCCAAAAGTTCTTATCTGAAAGATTGCTCCATGGCCAAGTATCTGTTCATAAAATGAAGTGAATTGTATAGTAGATTTGATTGTTTCCATCCTTCTTTCGTTTAGTTTCAAATTTGGCTCAACTCGATACTTGAGCCCAGCCCCCGGAAGTAGGAGAAGTCCAGACAATATAATATGCATTAAGGTACTTGGTTATCATGCCTTTTACGTTGACATTCGTGGGAGAAATAGGCGAGAGTGCTTAAGATCTATTTTTCATACAGTCAAGGTTGGAATAGGGGAACTTGGGTATCGGCTGTCTGAACCTTGCTTTCGGGCCCTAGGATCAAAGTCCAGATGAAAAAATATACCTGACAGGATAAGTACTAACAATAATGTACGCACCATCCCGAGGTTTCACATTCGATATAGCCTTTTGTTTCAACAATGTCAGTAAGAAAGAAGTAGACAGCGGATTTTAAAATCATTTTATTTCATTATTCTTGAGGCTCCTTGACCTGTTCCGTCAAATCGAATCGAATTGTACGACTTCCTTTTTTCCAGCGGGATATCGAAACCAAAAATGTACCAAAGCCACCGTAGCAAATCAAATAGTAATAGGTATGCAGACCAGGACGCCGCCCATATGCAGTGATATTGAATGAGTGTAAAGAAAATAATTCATTATGTCCGCCGATTTTCATCTTTCTAGATCGGCCCTCCGTAGATTCATCCGTTCGTTGTGATGTGTAGTTGAGATTTTGTTCTGTGTATGCGTGCGTGTGTGTGCGTACGTGTGTGTTTGTGTAGATGGATGGGGATATAGATAGATATTTATTCCTCCTCGTAGAACCAGTATCTAGATTGTGTTAGCTCTTGACCAAACTTGAAGTGAGGAAATAAGGTACGTACTCAGCAGCATACTGCACATCGAAACTACTCGATAGATTATCCTGACAAGTAGTCGGTGGGTTTCCTCCCGCAGTATTGACTCTATAAACCTCCGACAAGCCCCCAGTGGCCCCATCTCTCGCTGCTAATTTCAACCACGCGACAGCTCCAAAGCCTTGTCCATTCTGTCCCACCGATGCACCGGTCGGAGCAGCAAGTGCGTCGCTCTTTGCGAATCCTCCTTGACCTAATTTCCAATTCTTGGTGTTCAAGTCGAAAAATGGCGTCGAGGAATTGGTGAAGAAATGATGTCCGCTCATCATGAGATCGGCGGGATGGAGATTTTGAGTAGAGGATGCAACAAGGTTGAGATCGAATTGGAGAGCGACGTTAGGGAGGAGGGCGAGGAGATCAGGATAGGTTGCTGCTACGCAAGAGGCGTTGAAAAGGGTTGCTACTGCGCCGACGGCGGTGGGTGCTGCTGTTGCGTTGGTGCCGCATGTGTAGTTTTGAGTTCCGCGACCGATGGCGACGTGCTTGAGGATTAGACCTGTGGATGGATCGGGCATAGGTGTTGGATCTGTGGAATTGGGTTAATTCTGGAATCTTATATGGCGATAAGAAAGCCGAGAACATACGTAGAACTGGTTGAGCTGCGGTATTGAGATTGCACACAGGAGCATGAGACATTTTCCTTCCTGCTTGGACTTTCTGACCCAACATGTCGAAGTATTCGGATATGACTTGTTTTTCGGCGGGATGGGCAGCACCGGATGAAAAAGTATAGGTAGGGGCCGGAAGAGCCGTTGCTCCCAGAGCAAAGATGGCCCAAAGAAACGACGAAGAAACCATGATGAATAAGAACTGCGCTTCGTAAGACTCAACAAGAAGTAAGAAATTCAAGAAATAACCAAGCGGAAAGCGACCCCAAAGGAAAGAAACAGAGACGTCTATTCCACACTTTATGAAAAGGATGGATAAATAAAATATGATGAACCGAAACCAATCCTCGATAATATGCCGGATATATAGACTCTAGAATCCCAATCGAAACAAAGAACTAACGGATCGATAATCGAACTTCTTAAGCGCACCGAGAGTTCAAACTGTTCAATGAATAACTGGACTTCCAAATTCATATCTCACAGGCGCTCAGTAGGCGTCTTATACCATCAAACAGAACGGCACGATTGTCAATATCCATTGGATTTCCCTTCCCATGATGCTAATCCTGGAAAACAGCCGCTTACCACCATGTACGCAAGATATGTAACTATTCTTTTTAATTGACCCTAAGGAAAGTACTAAGAAGAGGTTGTATCCCCCAGACCGAACTAATCTTTGGTTTGGCGGCAAGACAGGCCCCACGGACCAGTTGAAAGAAACCGGGGGGTAGATTGTGTGGTGAAAAGTCTATTTGATCCTTGTTTTTTTGCAGATTTATCCTGGCTTATACGCAGGGGTCTCATGTAACTGTTGCATTGCAGTGTCTAACCATTCTTCAGATTGGGGATTGATTGGTTCTTGATCATTTTTCACTCGACGGAAGTTTGAAGTCTAATGTTCATTGGATGGATTAGATTGGATGTCGATCCGCTTAAAGAGAGCTTGGTGCATATGGGGGAAGGGTACACAAGCGACAAAAAGGCAGATTGATTGCGCTAGGGTCGTTATGTTACCATTTTTGGTTTATCGAAACGGATAGCGAATTAGATATTTGGGAGAGGTTGGTGGGGGGGTTTGTCCTTAATTCTTACTGCAGATGTAGATCTTCCTCTCTCTCTCTCTCTCTCTCTTCTTCGTGAAACCTTTGATTAGTTACGAGACGCAGGTCCAACAGTTAGTTCTCATATCATTTAGAAGGTTTGGTGGCTGTAGTAACCTTTTCCTCGGTATTCATGACAAGATAACCACCAGCTAAAATGACTGAGAATTCAGATCTCCTGGCCCGAGTCCATGGATAACGGAATGAATGATTACATGAGGAAGAACTGGTAGAGTAGCCTGAATCCTTCGGAGTATTTTTCAATCAAGGTTCTGATATTCTTCGGTCAAGGCCTGTCATGGTTCCTAGTCTTATTGTTCCTTTAGCCTGTCTTATGACCATGGCCATCAGTTTAGAATATGCTGGCTACTTTACATTTTAGATCTCTTTCCCATTCAGGTATGAAGACCAATATGCAATGATCCCATATTCCTTGCTATGTATGCGTGAACAACAAATAAATATTGTACAACATCTTGTAGAACAATCTAATGAAGATAGAGCAGGAGCACATGGTATGATCAGACGTAGTACCACCAACCCTAACCAGCATTTAGATATGCGATTAGTTTGACAGCATGTTACATCAAATCAGCATCAGCATTAGCATCGATAATACACATCCAAGCAAGCCATCCCAATTCCCAAGATCCGATAGCCGCGATATCTATCGAAATCTATATCCAACTTGCCATGCTGATCATCTTCATCCATGAAACTACTTAAAACATAGTAAACACCAGTCCCATTAAAATCAGGCCATTTTCTCCCAATCCATCTCCCAAGAAAAAAAAACCGAATCTAAAATCTGCGCGTGCTTTCTTCATCTCCATCTGCAAATTATTTTTGGCATCAAAGCTTCTAATATCCCCGATTGGTCTCCCCAATCCGAGCGCTTATGTCTGTCTCTCTAGTTCCATAATATATCCTATCGAACCGAGTAAAATTCAGATCTAAAAGATCTATATTTATCCCCCAGACTTGCCAAAGATGTACAAGCGGTAAGTTTATTGAATCGAATGCTATGACCAGAGCCAATGAAGAGCATGTGGTAAACAAGATGTAGATTTTATGGCCAATTAGACGAATTGAAGTGTATTCGTGATTTAGGTAGCTGGACGATAAGATGATAGATGGCTCCACATTTAGGGATTAGCTCTCCCGGTATTAGTTTCTTGGAAGGAATGGCCTGGGAAAGGTCAAGAAAGTCTTATACATTTCCAGGAAATTAGACGGCCGCGGCCATATGACTTTAACAAGAACCGTATAAAAATCATATCTTAGTCCATACGGAAGAAACGGCAAAAATGAACGATGACAAATCCTGGAACCTTCAATGTATTAGAACAAATTGCCAAATGGCCTCTATTATCACATGATAGTACTACACATCCTTCCAATCCATTAATCAATCATCAAGAAACCTTCCCATCAAATCCTTCTTGGTGCCAATCTCCATGCTGCGCGTCCGCCGCAGAATCAGCAAGTCCTTTCGCACCTCCAGCAGCTGCAACCGCTTGGCCTAGATGACTTCCATGTTGATCTACATCCACACCACCTAACCAATATAAAGAAAAGAATACCAGCAAATGAAGAGCCACGCAATAACCGGCGAAGAGGTTTCGACTAGTCCTAGTCGCTAATACCATTCTGGTGATTGAGAAGACTATCCTTTCGGGTAGACTCATACGTTTATATGCGCGAGCCGATTCTCGCCCACGGAATGCCGCGAAAGGCGATATATTTGATTCGTATGCTGAACGGTATCGATTTAATGCAAGTCCAGAAGAAGTTGATGAGGAAATCTGAACTGTAGATGGATTGGGGTTGGTAGCATAAGATGAGGCCGATGAAGCTGTTGGCCCTGCTCGATTGTATGTTGATATGTATCTTGTCTTTTCATACAGGTTCAGATTATCCTTTTGCAAAGCAGAGATTTCCTGTCGAAGTGACGATACCGTGCGGTGGCTTTCAGAAAGCTCGTTCTCCAATTCTGAGTTACGTTTCTTGAATCGATCACGCTGAGCGGTAATCATGGGGAGAATACCAGAGCCTCCCCCTACAGGCTCGCCCGATCTAAGGACGTCCACAGGTGTGCTGCCCATGGGCGTCCTGGGATCAAATCCAGATATGATTGATGATGTGGGGGATATCCTGCGATTCCTCGACGCAAACTGACCGATTGCTGATTGAGGATATCGGCTTGTATATGTTCCAGCAACGGAAGGAGCAGAAGGATATGCGCTGACCCCGTTTTGCATATTTGTCAAATCGTTCTCTAATGTAGCAACCAGATTCTGCGCCTTTTCCAACTCGGCATTTGTCGTAGAAAGAGTTTCCTGCATCGTTTGCAAGCGACTTTGCAAATCTTGATGAGAAACTCTTAAAATTGTGAGCTCATCACTCAATTTTTTGTTTCTTGCAAGAAGGAGTTGCTCCAATGTCTCCCCTTTCGCTTTTCCAGATGAGCCATTTCCCGTAGGTTCCGGGACATTGGGACTGAGCCCGCTGTCTTGTGTTTCATCCTCGTCGCCCATAGAAAATTCGATACTCTTCAAAACTTCCAATTCCTGCTTGACATCCTCATAATCGCTCCACTTTTGAACTTTAGTCTTCAATGAATCGCGGTCTTCTTTGAGCATCCCAATTTCTCTCTCTAGACTTCGAAGCTTGGTATCGAGATCTCGCTTTTTGGCATCCCTTTCAACTCTTGCTGCGTCTAATTTCCTCAATAACGATGAATTTTCGGATCTCAAGCGCATGTAGGCTGGCTCGTCTTCCAAAGCCAGTGCTGGCTGACTTGGGACTTGGGAAGCCGACTGAGCTAATTCTATTCGGAGTTGTTCATTTCGAGCTTCAACTTCTGCTAAACGGACGCTTGTACGTTCCAAATCAGATGTGACCATCTCCAATTCCGCACTTGTAACATGCCCGCGACTCCCATCCTCTGCGTTCTCGGATTGGCCCAGACGCTGATTGACCTCGTAGCTCGCCTTGATTTCATTCAATAGGCGCTCCTGATTCTCCACCTTCTCTTCCAGTGATTTCTCCTTCGCTTCCCAATTGTCCTTCTTTTCTTCCAGAACAGCGGCCCAAGAAGTTTCGACATCTTTCACTTTAGTTTCCAAGCCTTCCTCTAGATTCTTGCGCGCAGTTCTTTCGGTCTCTAATCTGGATTCCGTATCCTCCAACTGGCTCGTGAGCCTGCTGACACTTTTCTGAAGATGCTCATTTTCCTGTGTAATCTTAGGGAGTGTATCCTCAGATAGCAGAAGGGAATCGACAGATGCTTCAAGCAAAGGATATGGATCTGGTGCCTCGGATAAGGACGAGTATACTTGTAGGAAAGCTGAATTCGTAGACTTTGAGTGGTTTGTGAGGAGATCTATAAAGGTCTGGTATGCTATGGTAGAGATTTGTGTCAGTACGGCAATGCATTGTGAACTTTGAGATATACCAACCTTTCAATAACCCTTTGATCTCAGAAAGCTTATTTGTGTCATCTAACTTCCGGAAATCCTTCGTCTTTTGTGCCAATTCCTTGCGCTGCACGGTTGAGTCTCTCTGATACTGAACAATTTCTGATGCGGTGTTGTCAAGGGACGGGATCATGGAGGTAAGGTCGATTGCTGTTAATGATTAGCACGAGTATTGAAGTCCTATGGAACATCAGGGACTCACTCCTCCATGCCGAGATTGCCTTTTGAAACTTATTGTCCCCATCTTGTCCTGAAGCTACATGATCTGCGGGCGGAGATGGAGGGCTTGACACCGAAGCTGCCAGTGCTGATTCTGCGAAGTCGGTCATTGTAATATCGACATGCAAAGGATTATAACCATTTAGTGGTGGAATTGGAATATGTCTAAGGTAAAAATCATAAATTCTCTGTGGAAGCTATTTATTGTCATATAATGAAGGAATCGGTCTCGTAGGATGAATCTAAGCCTCCAAGTATTCACATCACAGCATTAATATTAATACTGATATGATGCCTCGTCTCACACGCAAGCTGCAAGGTGTTCGTTAATGCTTATTGGATAAGCCAAGACTTCAGAAGTTCAGGGTATACCTTGGCGAGTGAGCATCCCTGTAATCGCAGCCTTATTACGCTTCCCACAGGGCACGAGAGCCTAAACCAAAGCAGACCAAACCATTGATAACTAGCTTTCATCCAATGCGCCGCAAAAGCAGCTCAACGGCCATGAGTGAGTACTTTTGCATTGGCCATGATAATTATAACTTCATAGTAAGCCCTTTAAAATGGCTTCAAATGATCCGGAAGATATTGCGAATTCAAGGAAAAGGAAACGAAGAGTTCAAGAAAATGGTCCTTATGTTCTACGCAGCCTGATTGAGGACTTGCCCTTGTCTGCAGATGGTGATAGAACGGATATTGAAATAAATTGTGTTGAATTTCTAGGTAAGTAATTCCTCTTTTTGTATTCCCGTCGTGTTCTTCTATTGCTAAGGCATATCCACAGATCAGAACCTATATATTGGGACGTCGGCCTCGGAAATCCTTCACTTCGTACAGATTCCCCCGGATCCTGCCGACATATCTGGAAAGCCCTCTTATATTCTAGCCTCGAGATTACCTCCTGCCTACCATGAGCCGTCTACTCGAGAAAGACCCGGTGTACAGCAGATTCTGCTGCTTCCTAGAGTCAACAAAGCTTGCATATTGTGTAACTGGACAGTCACCTTTTATTCCTTGCCAGAATTAAGTCCAGTGTTTGGGACAACACAGATTCGACCTTGCAATTGGATCGGCGGCACAGATCTAAATACAGATCTGATAACCCCTGAGCAAGATGGTAGAGGAGTTACAGTGCTTGTTTCGCTGAACAAGAAGATGAGAGTTGTGAGAATTGGGGAAGATCCTCGAGCTGTGAGAGTACGTTTAGTCGAGGTCATGCATAAGTGCTGGACTGATGTATCAATAGACAATAGATTTTGCAGGAAGCACTATATCCATTCGTCGTGATTCCTTTGCTTGTGTCGCAGATTCCAGGTCTTATGCTTTACTTGATGTCGATCGCCAGCTGAAAATACCCCTCTTTCCCATATCCTCCTCAGATGATTCCCAGTCTGGTAGCGTGGGTGGGAGAGTTGAGGATATATCTGGTGGTAGCGGTGGTGGAATTTCACGAAACACGTCCCTGACTCATGGCGCTTCATCAGATGACAGAAGCCATGGAAGGAGTACAAGTCTTGGTGCTTTCATAGCCGGTTCAGATCGTTCTGGGCGAGGCACCCCGGACCGCTTATTTCGTGATGCTTCACCTGCACCTACGGCCAGTTCTTCTGGCCCTGCGCAACCTGAAGCAAGTCCGGAGAAACCCTTACCTCCTCCACCAGCTGATTCTTCGGTAGCTAGTGCTCAAGCTCCCACATCCTCTACGCCGCCTGTATACTTAAAGCCACATATAGTTTCGCCTTCCCCGCAAGAGTTTCTTCTGGTCACAGGCACTGGTGCACGTGACCATGGAGTTGGTATGTTTGTAAATCTTGAGGGTGATGTTACTAGGTCAACTTTAGACTTCGCCAGATATCCTGATGAGGTTGTCGTGGATGGTCGTGGCGTTGATGTCGACCCCGTCCCAAATACAATGGAGGAAGAAGAGGAAGGATATGTACTTGCTTCCATGACATATGAAGACGGTGATATAGTGCGACATGGTATTGAAATTCAACGATGGGATTTGGATCCCGGGGAGGATGTCATACAGAAGTTCTGGTTGGAAGCTCCACCCTTTGATGATGCGAGTGGCAATGAAGCAGAACGTAAGATTGGTTTGAGATCAGTAATCCAACCTGGTGACATTTATTTCGATGACGTGGTCGACAAACTTCGGCTAAAGCGCTTTCAACCTTTTACATTGAAATCTTTGAACGCATCCTCACTACCTCTGAAAAGTGCCGAATCTCCAACCGCAGCATCACTGCAAAGGGTTTCGGGCGAGAGGGAACTGTTCGAAGAATCGCTTTCGCCAGGTTGGGAAGCCCGGCGTAATGATGAAGAGCAACAATTCGCACAGAGGCTAGGGAAATCGCGGTCACGCGTCGTTACCTGGTCAGGAAAAAACGTATGGTGGGCAGTTCGAAATCCACTTGCTCTGCGGCTTGATTCAGAACTTGACATGGAGTCTGAAAATGAAGAGGTGCAATCTCTCGACAGAAAGAAAGCTATTGAAATGTTGAATTCTCTTCGAGGCCGTGAAGCCAAAACCGAAGTTGAGTTTGTGAGCTTGGGCTATATCCGACAGAAAATTGGGTTGCATATTTTCATAAGTCTATTGACAGCTCCTGTGGGTCAAGCCCCGGAAATGGAATATGGAGCTGCCGAAGAAGCTCTTTCTGAGGGAGGCCTTGATCCCAGAGTCATTCTTGCTATTATTCCTGTTCTAAGAAACGAGATTATTGAAGGAAAGACTGGCATTTGGATTCATGGCGGTGTGAAGGAGGCTGCAGATAATTTTATAAGAATCACGAACGGAGTTTGGGAAAACCAAAACTCAGATAAAGATGCTATAATGTCTGAACAAATTCTTCGTTTCTTAAGGAGACTTCTGCTGTCATGGCGCCGAAGAAAGGGCTTTGGTAGCATTTCAAACGAGACTGAAGTCTTTAAAAGCGTTGATGCTGCACTTCTGATTGTGCTATTACAAATGGATACATCCTCTCCTCGCGGGCCAGCAAGAGCCAAGTCCATACGAGCAGAACTTAACAACCTGGTGGATCACGGTGTTGATTGCTTTGAACGAGCAATTTCTATACTCCAATCATACAACCGCTTATACGTTCTCAGCCGTTTATACCAAAGTAGAAAGATGACGGAAGAAGTCTTGAACACCTGGAAAAGAATCATAGAAGGCGAAGAAGACAAAGGCGGCGAGCTTCTCGATGGCGAAAACGAAGTACGAAGATATCTCCTCAATGTTCGAAATCCAGCTCTAGTCCGAGAATATGGAGTCTGGCTCGCATCCCGCAATCCCAAACTAGGAGTGCAAGTTTTCGCCGATGGACAAAGTCGAGTTAAGTTCGAACCAACGCAAGCTCTTGAAATCTTACGAGAAGGGGCACCTGGTGCTGTCAAAGAATTTCTAGAATATCTGGTCTTTTCAAAACATCACTCGGAATATATCAATGAACTTATCGCTTATTACCTGGACATCGTAACCGACAAGCTCGAGACATCTCCAGAAGCAAGAAACATATTAATACAAACCTACGAATCATACCGCGCCCTCAGACCCCCCAAACCCACATACCGACAATTCATTACCGAAAACGTCCTTGAGGAAGAGTGGTGGCATAGTCGTCTTCGTCTTCTCCAATTGTTAGGCGGAAGTCAAGGTTCCGCATCCCAATACGATGTCGCTGCTATCCTCGCCCGCATAGCTCCTTACACCCAAGAACTCGTTCCCGAAATAATCATCCTCGATGGGAGACAATCGCTCCACGAAGAAGCATTGCGGCTTTTAACTCACGGATTAGGTGACTACGACACAGCGATCAACTATTGTCTCCTCGGCGGCTCCAGCATCTACCATCCGACCTCAGGCACCTTATCCCCCGCAACACTCCCCACGCGTGCTGAACAATCGTCGCTCTTCCACACTCTCCTGCAGGAATTTCTCAAGATAGAAGATCTGAGCAATCGCGTCGAACAAACTTCTTCGCTCCTCGAACGATTCGGAAATTACTTTGATGTGCAGGATGTGTTGAATATCATACCCGATACGTGGAGTGTGGAATTGGTGTCGGGGTTTTTAGTCAGTGCACTGCGAAGGATTGTGAGAGAGAGGAGTGAAACGATGGTCGTGAGGGCGTTGAGCGCGACGGATAATTTGAAGGTTAGTGCGGGCTTGGTCGATAGGGTTAGGGAGTTGGGTCCGAAGATTGTGGTGGAGGCGGAGACGGAGGCGGGGGAGTAATACGGCAAGATGTATATGAAGTGTAGAGAGAGGAAGAGGGGGCAAGGTGGTTTTCTAATTAGAGACAGTGATAGAGAAGCTACTTATTGGTAGTTTCTAGTATAACATTTACTTATATGCTAGCGAGTTCATTTGACATTTAGCATCCTTCTCCGATCCTCGTAGTATTTACAAAAGAACAGAATCTTATATTGGTATAACGTATTTAGTCCAAAGTGACTAACGACCGCTACATCTCATCATTAAATTTTTAAAAGCTAAGCGGCCAATTCACACGCAACATGCCAAGGAAACAAAGAGACGCCCCAAAGAAATCTCGCTGACGCCATTAATCATGTTCACAGCCATTGTAATGCGCATCCTGCGGTTAATGACAATCAGACCACCAAAGGTTGAGCAGGGGGCGCCTCACGCTCGACCTCTGCATTTGGCCTTATATTTTCAATGCCCGCCTCTCTTTCCTCAACAGCTCTTTCTGTGTGTTCATCATCATTTGCTCGTCCAGTGGCACCTGCTTCTCCACTTTCAGCAGCACCATTTTCAGCAGTCTCCGCTTCGACTCGTCGTCTTTCTGCCTCAGCGGCTGCTGCCTCCGCTTCTCTAGCCGCATTATCCCTCGCAGCAATGTGTCTTTCTCCTACACCCGGAACCAGACTCGCCACAAAAAGGAGCGCAGCATGTTCTGCCCTTCGAATTTGAGTTATGAGCCAACCCGGCTGAGCTTGTCTTTGTCTTTGTTGCTCCAGTATTCTTGCTGCAACTTGAGACTCGTCAAGTTGACCATGGGGTAATCGAGCAGGTGTATTTTCTTCCGCTGCCCCATTCTGTGGTACTACTGCTGCATTTGCTGCAGGTACAAGTGCGGCATCTGGTCCAGCTAGCGGAATCAAGTTTTCTAGATGTCTTCTGATTGGGCCCCAAAATTGCTCTGCAACGCCATTGAAGACTCCCGTGAGAACACCTGTGTTTATGAGAAAGACAACTATTGCGAGTCCGCTCATCATCAAGAATCTTGACCAGCTGCTGTTTCCAGAAGTGAAAAACCATACGAATACAATCAACCGAATAACCAACCAAAGCACATTGACTAACTGGAGTGCGACCGGTACCCCTGCTCTTTGAGCACGATTATGAATAGGCGGGATATCTGCAGCAGGAACTTCTTCGTTTGCGCGCTGTCGGTTTCCACGTCCTATTCTAATTCTTTGAGCATTTCTGTTGCGATATTCAGGCAAGCCGATTACATTGCTCTGACGAGTTCTTGAAACACGTGGTGTATAGAAAGTCTCGGAATTGTTTATCAAAAGGGCACGAGGGCCAGAGGGAGACGTGAGTATGTATACCATTGGCTCTGTAGATTGAGATGACGTAATGCTTGTAGATGCTGCTGGAGTTGGGGTCAGATTTGGTAAAGATACACTCGCTACCGGGTTGGGAGACATGGCAGTCAAAGGTGTACTGGGTGCGGATGTGGTCGCAGGTGCGGGGGTAGAAGATGGAGTTTGAGTTCCGGGTTGCGCTGACGGGGGAGTTGACGAAGATCTCGGCGCCGCAGAAGGTGCTTGGGGAGCTCTTAACCTGTCTACGTTGCGCAAATAATTTTGTAGATCTAACGCGGGGTTTCCAGTGCTTGCCGCTGGAGATGCAGGATGTTGCGCATAGCTACGTCTCTCAGGTGATCGAAATGGGTTATGTCTCTCGGGCGATCGAAATGTCCCTGCAGGAACTGTGGTTGTAGTCTCATTTATCGTCACTTGCCACCTCTCCCCATTTGGGCCGACACCCTCCCGAGTATAAGTAGAGCTATGGTCAGGAGCCCTGAGTTGAGGTGTTGATCTACCGGAATTCATTTCGTCTAAAGCCGTAAACATATTTGGTTGTCCGCCAGTATCCGGTGCCCCAATTGGTCCTACGCGTCTTGTTCGCTGATGCTGCGCAATTAGTTGTTCAATCGAGGTATGATTCGCATTTGTAGATGCATACGGATTTCGAGTAACTGTGGGCGGTGTTGGCATATTATTTCCCAAATTGAGAAGACGACCAATCTGAGATTGATAAGCTCGAGTGCCTGCTTCTAGTTCTTGCTGTAGACGTTCCGCCTCCCTTTGTAATTGCTGCAGTCTTTGCGTGTGCGTGGCATGATGAAAGTCACGATGTTGTTGATGTAGATTTTGCGCAGCTGGCTGGCCACGAAACTGAGATGGAGGGGTCGATATTTGAGGAGGGGGTATGTTCGAGGGGTTATTTTGCGTCTGAGGTTCCACAGCTCTCGTTGGAGTTGCTTCTGGGGGAGCAGGTCGAAGAACAAGGTGAAGACTGTGAGTGTCCATAGATGATAGCTAAGGTATCGAGTCAGCGAAGGTATTAGTTGTGTGTATAAACATATTCTCACGCTCTCTTGACCAAACACTTCTAACATTGTTTGCGATTCCCTCTCAAGCATTCGACCACGGTGAATCAGTCGCTGAGCTGAGTCGGACGGCTGTGATTGCACGACTTCTCTGATCTTTGCTTTCAATTCTTGTACTGTGGTGGTCACCAACAGTTGGGGGAAAGTCAATGGACTTGCGACCTCTACTGAAGGAGAGACGATAGAAAGAGTGAAAGTTGGTAGCTTTGGTTGTTCGTCGTCCTTGGTGGGCGTTTCACTACCAGATTCATTCTTTTCTGGTGACTGAGACATAATGGATATTTGATTATTGTTGTAGTTTCGATATATGTATGACCTTGCCTTCTGCGATTGGGTTGGCCAATATCTAACACGATAGTCGGGTAAAGTGAGATGCTGAGTAGCTGTTTAAGATGTGGTTTCTTTCATAGTAATCGTAAGGGTTATGATCAAACACATAGAAAGGAGGGGTATATGACTGAATGTTGGCTTTGGAAAAAACTACTGTCCTGCTGAAATAAGTTGGACGATGTAAACATTTAATGTGTCAACTACAGTATGAGCAAGTAAACGGTTATTATTATATCTGGTCGCAAGCTTCGGGATCATCTTGCTTATCTCATCTTATCCAAACGCTACTACCGGGGAGTGGTCCCGCTAGTCCCGCTAATGAACGAAACTAGGGATTTTTGAGGCCATTCTCAACAGCGGGAAACATGGCCAATAAATACCAGGCATATGTAGCGTTTCTTCTGATTCGCTTTAAAGATCATTGTTTCTCGTTGAGACTCTTATATTCGCAAGAAGCAAACATTGAAGTGCTGACTGCAGTCTACATCTTCGCTACTCCTTAAAAGGTAACTCATTAATAAAGGCTCGAGAATGTCTTGTTTCCACCATACACTCCTACTATTCATGATATCCAGGGCGGATGCTCAGAATGCCAGCTTCCATTGCATGATCTAGCTTTTTCGAATTCATTTATGGATATTAAGTATTATGGACTTAAAAGCATGTTCCGTTTCTCCTTCTTTCAATCGTCACTATCAGAAGTACTTCCTCCCAGATCTAGAACATCAAATTGGTTTTCGATACCCAAGCCCAATCTTCTAAAATCGACGCCTTCGGTTCTACCATCAATGCTACTATATCCACTGTCACGTCTTTCGCCCTTGGTGTCCGGTTCTCCACGTCCTAGGAGCTCTCCTACTTTCCACTGTGTATGGTTAGCGAATGTACCATATTCAAATACCCGAAAGGATGTCAGCTGGATAGGAAGAGAAAGTCGAGACTTACAGCAATTCTCTCGGCGCCCATTCTTGCTCCTTCAAGATTTGGTGAAGCTGGACCCATTCTCAAGCTTGCCAATCTTCCGGTTACAAAGAATGGTACCTCGTCGCTCCAACTAAGATCATGTGTCAAACGTGGGAATCCTCCAACGGTTTCAATGCCATATTTCTTAATCAGCGGTTGGACTGCTTCAATTTTCTCAAAGTTGATATCAAACCCGGTTGCATATATAACATGATCAAATGCGGGTAGATTCAACAACTCAGGAGAAGTCTCTACTTCCCACGATTGTGAACCCGTATTCCATGAGGCGGAAGTAATGTTTATATACTCATGAAGTGACACTCCACCTTTTGAGATATGCGTCTTTAGAATATGATGATATTCCGAGTTGACACTTCCACCATTTCTCGCTTCTTTATACATTTCCAATCTCTCCTCGTCCGAGTCTGCACTCCAGTAACGAGCAAGAAAGTGATTCTTGAATTTGGCGACCCATCCAAGTTCCATGTCAAAATCCTTTACTTTGAGAGGTCCACGCATTATCTGGTATACTTTTGTGACACCGCGTTTGAGAGCTGCATCTGCAATTTGGGCACTAGTAAGACCACCACCTACAACGAGAAGGTTCGTTCGTTGCTTGCGCGAGATCTTTTGCACCATATGTGGGGGAAGAAGTTTATCGTTCGAGCTGAGATAAGAGGGAATGAGGGCGTGTGTTATGCTTCCTTCATCTGAAAATGGACAATCGGATGGCAAAGCTGGGTTTAGAGCAGCACCTGCTGCAAAGACAACAATGCGTGCTCGTTTGATACCGGTGGATGTTTGCAGTGTGAATTCACCTGGACAATCTGGACATTCGTTGGGTTTATAATCGATCGAATTAACTTCGGACTTTTCCACAATATCGGCCAGATCATAACGAGTGGCAATATCTTCACAGAAGCTCTTAAAGAGTGCGGTGCTTGGTCTGAAATAATCTGGTCGATCTCGCTCATCCAGAAATGTGGTTTCCTGCTTGCTTTTACCACTGTTTCAATTAGTGACATTCTTCACATATTCTCGTAACCCGAGGACATCAAAACAACGTGCCTTTTCTTCATCTTCTGTTTTCTCTGATGTTTACTCAGCTCCTTGCCAATAACCCCATGAATCTCCTTTAGTTCATGATCCCTCCCCTCCTTCCACGCATAGCCCCTCAACCCATCTCTATCTCTGGGATCCGGATGAAAGAACATCGGACTTCTCAAGTATTTAATCTCTAACTTCTTGAATCGCTCATTCCAAGCACTCATCCACTCGCCGCCGTGTGCATCTAGCACAGCGATATCGAGACCACTGCAACAAGATGCACCTTGTACTAATCGATCGCTGGCTGTGAGGGAACGTCGACTTGTTTTGAAAGATTTGGAGGTTTGACGCGCTGAAGATGCTTTCATCCAGTGATAGCGTTGGTGTTCGGAGTCTGTGAAGAGTGATGAAGGGGTGCTTTCACAAAGACGTGCAGCGACAGCGAGACCGCAAGGACCTCCACCCACAATGAGAACATCGTGGATATGGATATCTTCAACTGCTAACATATTTGAGGATTTGTATTCGAAATTGTTCTGTTACTCTTCTTGTTGCTGATACAAAATCTGAAGGATTCTAAATAGTAATATGTATATACAAGATACCTATTTTGGGTGGGTACCTTGATGGCCAACCTTGATGGGTTGAGGACCCCTATGATTCTTAGCCACCTGAAACAATAACTCATGAAACAAATTGTTTGAATGGAAATGATCCACATGCATATGCACTCAAAGTACTTATTAGTCTGTTTTAGATGCTCGTTTTCCTTTTCCCTGTCCAAATTTAAGCATCATCGACCCATCCTAATTGTTCACCCATTTTGACCTTTTGGCCCTTCTCAATGGCCCAATTCCAACCTCCCTTTCTCTTCTGTCCCATCCAGCCTTCATCAAGACTTGGTCTTGTTCCTTTGGGTGCCTCGAACACAAGCACAACTGTACTCCCTAATTGAAATCCTCCCATTTCTTCACCCCTTCTCAGGGCATGGCCGTGAAGGATAGGACTCGCAGCCTCATACGTAGCTTCAGCAAATCCGCTATATGATTCCCCGCGCTCTGCAGCTTCGGCGGCAGCTCTGTCGGCAGCAGTATCTGTTGTTAAAGAATTGGTTCGTAGTTCTCGATCGAAATTGATCTTGATAGAACCAACGTTCGTAGCACCGACAGGGATGAAGGAGAAGAAACCCCACCTCCATCTGCCAAGAAGTACAACTCGCTCATTCAGTGTGAACAAGCCAGGTAATGTCCGTTGAAGATAGGGCGATACAGAGTATAATTCTCCAGCGAAATGGCGGCGCTTCTCAGCGACCCAAGCTGTTGGAGAATGGAAACGATGGTAGTCGCCAGGTGCCAGATATACAACTACATAATACAAAGCGGTCTTGTTCTCTGTAGTAACTCGAGAATACCACGGCTTTTCACCAAGAGCAAGGTCGGCTCGAACTTCGGCTTCAGAAGCTGGCTTTGGTGTGGTAGAGGCATCACTTGACTTCTTCCCGGGTTGCTTTTGAGGTGGCCCGGAGAGTAAGTTTGGAAGAGTGTATGAGATACCATTTACAGTTGCAAACTTTTCGTCTTGCTTGATAATCTCTTCATCTCCGTCCTTGTACCTCGCCTTACTTTGTTTAGGTGTGGTATCTTGAGGCGGGGTGAATATATTGGAGGGATCTGCAGGATTAGGAGTGGTAGCTGGTTTGCTGGTACCGAGAAGAGCATCCAGACTATAAGTCATTCCCTTAACTTGTTCTACTTCGCCACTTTCGATTGCACCGAACTGAAGAACTCGACCATCAGCAGGAGAAAGCAATGCATTAGGGTTTGGATGAAGTGGGCGAGCTCCTGGTTTCAGAGTTCGATAAAAGAATGAAGCTAAATTAGGGTATACGTGAAGATCGGGTTCTGATACTTCAGAAAGGCTAGCAGAAATACAATTAGAGAGTGCATATTTTCAAGATTGAGAAGTCCACCTACTTGACACCAAAAACAAAAGAATACAGTTTAAATCCTGGTACACGTAGATAGTACGGTATCTCCAATTCGTTGAATCTGCCCCATATTCTTGACATGGCTTTCAATGGGAGAGTTGACATTACTTGGACCTGCCTGCAGACTTATTAGCTGAAAGCTCAAATATGGAGCAAATTACGTACCATGGTCCCGAGGGCCTTACTCTTTCTCTCTTCTTTGGTCGTCCTTGATATCCTTCATCATTTCCATCATCTCCAGATCCTACACTCCTAACAATCCCATCTTCGTCTTCCTCTCGCCTCCTTGCCTTTTCTCGCTCATTCACTCGATAGAACTGACCAAGACCTAAAAAGCCTATACCCAAGCCCACAGGTATATGATACCATGTTACTTTTGTATCATTCAAAGCCCTACGCAGTCTCGTTCCGAAAGATTCCTTGTATTCGTTGTTCTGACGATAAAATCTCGCAGATGATGAAAAATTCCGAGGCCTATGACACCGGCATATGCATTGCGATTGCCCTAAAATTGTCGAAGTTCGCAGACTATGAAGACCTCGCTGTGATGATTGAGGTGGAGTCGCATGCGCCGCGACGAGTCTGTATGCCATCGAGGTAGTCAGATTGAACAATCTCGTCCTTGTGATCAAGAATGGGTAGTTTTCAAATATTCAAGTGTTTAGAATCAGCAATGACGAAACTCATTTATTTTGCCGCTTCATTGTTCACCGCTTTTCAACACTGCGGTTTGAAACTATTTTTCGAGTGAGATAACAAAAGGGTTGTAAAAGAAAATTGAAGTATCTGAGTAAGTAATTTGATCTACTCGTGCTAGATTGAGTACAAGTCTGTATATTGCATAAGTGTAAGTGCAGACGTTATGTTATAGTCGTAAATCATAATTCTTCACGAACAGTTTTGTCTGTCCCCTCCCCCATGCAAACATACTGGGTACCCCGCGAGCCCGCCAAATCTAAGCAAGAGAACATAACATCTATTACTCTTTTCCACCAGAAACATCTCCCAATAGCACCATCAGCAAAACATGGCGAACTCGAGTCCAGAAGTCATGGGCGCGTCACAGCCATCCATTCAAATCTCATTCCCTCTTCCAAAAGCTCCAGAGACCAATATCCATCTTCACCTGACAATCAATACAGTTTCAATACTATTGTTCCTCACAACGGCATTAAATGGCGATACTTCCACTGCACCACCTCTAGGTTCATTCGTCTATGCGCTCCCCAATGTAAGTCATTCTTTGATTCCTACTTCGTCTCAATGTTCTAACATATGTCTAGAGAACGAATGCTAGTCAGCCACTTTCTACACCCTTGTGTGTCTACGAATCCTCAGTCGAGTTCACGACCCGTCTTGCAAAATTGTTAGCGCGAAAGACAGGAAAGCCCGTCTACGTTGGCAATTCTATCAGCTTCGCAAGTGCAGGAATGGGCGGGACTGTGGAGGAGGAGATGGAAGGTTTCAAGAAGGTGGTGGAAATTGTCATGGAACAAGTGCGAAAGGCCGAAGGTGAAGTGATTGCGAATGGTACCAATGGCACTTAAATCGAAGCCGTCAACACCTTCAATACTCCTCAAACGGAGATAAAGCTCCAGCTACTACACACATTATTCTAGTTCGTACGAGGAAGAGCGAACGATACCGAGAATCGGGTTCTTGCAAAGCAAGCTACAACTTGATAGTTGTGCACCCTACTGTTGTACACATGCCCGGTATAGAAATGACTACTGAACTATTCAAGCGATTTCAAGAATGGTATTACCCAGAATCAAAGGTTTATAGGCTAAGGTCTTCATCGAAGTTTGTATCATGATCAATTTGGTGGGACAGCAATAATCGTCAGATGTACGACCTGACAAAGAACAGGACCAAATCCTTGGGATCTTACTTGCACATCATTATCACTTCGTCATGCAACAATAACAGCACTAGGAACTCATCAAAGTCCAATTCCAATATGTTCTTGTATTGTTCTGAAGACTTACAATGGCTCACGACTCACTCCGCCAATATTTCAATGTCTATCAAATATTTCATTGTGTACAACCGTCAATCTTGTCTAGAATTCGCCGAAGTCTCAATAATGTCATGCGCACTTTCTGCATGCAAGAATTTCCAGGCCACTTTCAATTCAGAATCTATTTTAGATCTCCTGAAGAAGATAAGGCTATCCTCTTTCATTTCTATCTTTGACACAAAAGTAGTATCACTTTCCGCCACACTAAGACCCGAACTTCGGAGGGGATTGGGAATGAGTTGGCTTCATGACATAGGGCTGGAGCTACAATGATCAATCATCGGATAAGTATGTATATGTATGAACTGTCCCGGCTGCAGGTCTACAGATGTGGCTTGTTGTTGGCTCCTCACAATAAGTCTATCTGAATATGAAGCATTGTGCGGTACGCCAACCCATTGAACGCAAATCCTTTACTGAATGAATAGTACTAGATATTTGCAATTTAAATTTATTCGTGAATATGATATTCTTTAGGCTGGGGCCTTGAGTTCTGTAGTTACACGGTGTCTTGGAAAGAATCTTTCTTCGTTTTAGTGATAAATTGCATGAACAAATAGTGTATCTTCAAATATCAGTCATGAGGTGGCAAGTAGCAAGATATTGATCGGTCTTGAGATATGAAAATGATTTGATGGTACATTCATTATATTGATCTTGATATTATTGTTAAATTTAATATCCTGGTCTACCTATCTATGAATATCGTTTATATTTACAGTATTGATATTGAAGATCCAATTCGGCGTTACTTCTCCCTTCAATTATTCCATTCCATTCTACTCTATCCCATCCCATCATCCTGCAATTTCGCCCACTCTTCTTACTTAAGCAACACCCATATCAACACCGACAACAAGCTCTCCAGTCAAATGCCCCTCGAAAGTTATTTTCCCAAGCGAGAAAGTTCGTTCTTCACAACCATTCAATGTTGGCCTATGGTTCTTCAACAAGCACGAGTAGCTACGCGTACCTAGTTGGTGGTAGGTACAAGCGAGTAAAGGAGTGAAAGAACAGAGTCAAAGAGGATACAGTACTAGGAAGAGTAGATTGTCAAGTACACTCGAGTAGCATACGCAAGTGACCCTTACGAACCTACCTATCAAAGGTTGGTAGCCGTCAAAACTCCCCATATAATTTTCAGTCGGTATTCACTTACCCTCCAGTAATAACTTTTCCGTATTGGTACCTACCTATTGAATGATACGTTTCCATCATCCACCAAGGTATCTACATAGTACCTAGTGCTACCTCCCTACCTACAAATATAAACCCTTTGTCATTTGTTATCATTTCATCACCCTTCGACGAAAAAGCTCTACGAAAAGGTCGGGCGAAAAAAGCTTCAATCACAATTTTATACAAATCATTCTCCTACGTACGTACATTTATTTACATTATCCTCCGTACAAACCAATAACCCCCCTGCAAGCGTTATTATATGGGTATCGTTGTACTAGTACCATATCGACCCCCAAATTTCAACACAGCTTTTCTCTGCCGACCTTGGATCAAGCAAACAAATTGACACCCCACCAAAACTCCTACTTCATTGAATCGTAACACAATTCACATTCTACCTTTTTTCTTCCCTTTTTCCCCTTCAGAATTGCGATTCGTAAGTTATGCTCCTTCTTTATTCACGCCTCATCCAATGACCTGTCATCTCCATCAATCCTTTTATAAACCATTATCACAAACTAACTCTTCAACCTTTGCGACAGATGTCGAACTACCTCCTCTAACGTCCCACAAGTAAATTCTTGTGTTACCCCTAGAGCTTCTATTCCCTACCTTGAAGTGCGTACCTGCATATCGGAATCTTTAGAATACTCCAAGTCGAAGGTGCGACAGGCTCCTAGTGAGAGGGTAATAGATATGGCGTGGCAGCCAGAACAGGAGGCTTTGAGGCAATTATCAGGATGCTTGAAAGACTCGTTAAGTGGGCAGGACAAGACTGCTCAGAAGCAAGCAGAGATTGTAAGTTTTTCCCTTGAAAATGCATAATCTAAGATAGAAATGTTTTGCAGAGCCCGATCTAATTATCATACCAAACACAGATGCTATCTCAAGCAAAGTCTTCGCCAGATATCAATAATTACCTGACCTACCTATTTTCGCATTCGGAGGTTCCTTCGGGCCTAAATTATACTTCACATGATTACTTTGCGATTCGATCGGCGGCAGCTGTTATGCTGAAGAATAATATTAGATCTGGATACAAATCGATATCTCCTGAGAGTCTATCTCTTATACAATCTTCGGTTCCATTAGCTCTCCAAGACAAAATCCCAACCATACGAAACTACGCAGGGAATGTTATTACAGAAATCGTTAGTAAGGGAGGTATTTTGGGATGGCCACAGATTTTGCCAGATTTACTGGCTTTGATTGGGAATACCAATGGAACAATTTCACCCGAAGCACAGGAGGGAGCCATGGCAGCTTTGTCGAAGATCTGTGAAGATAATCGAAAAATGCTAGACAAGGAATATCAAGGACAGCGACCGCTTGCCTTCATCATTCCAAAACTCATTGTGTTTGCTGCGAATGAGAGGCCACGAATTCGAACTTTGGCTTTGACCGCTTTGAATATCTTCATTCCACACAAACCCCAAGCCTTGCTTATATCTTTGGATGATCTTCTTAACCGCCTATTTCAACTCGCCAGTGATCCTTCAAATGAAGTTAGGCGACAGGTCTGCAGAGCCTTTGTTCAGATTGTGGAGATTCGACCTGATAAGATTCTTCCTCATATCGGCGGATTGGTTGATTATATGATAGCACAGCAACGAAAAGTTGATGACGAGGATTTGGCATGCGACGCTGCCGAATTTTGGCTTAGTGTTGGGGAGCACAATGAGTTATACACTGCATTGGGTCCATACCTTGACAAAATTATACCTGTGCTACTTGAGAGTATGATATATAGTGAGGAAGATATTGCCATGCTTGAAGGAGGAGGCGATGACGCCGATGTCGAGGATCGCGCCGAGGATATCAAACCTAAGTTCGCCAAAACTAAAGCTGCTAGAATGCAAGCGGCAAATGGGGACAACAACGGAGCGGCGAATGGTATCGATTACGCTAAACTCGCAGGCATGGAAGATGATGATGACCTTGATGAAGGGGAAATCGAGGACGATGACGATGATGAGGCTCCCGAAGACAGGTGGAATTTGAGAAAGTGTTCAGCTGCGGCACTTGACGTTTTTGCAAACGATTTTCGCGGGCCAGTTTTTAACACAATTCTTCCATATTTGATGACCAACCTACGACATCAGGAGTGGCCACACCGAGAAGCAGCGGTTCTCGCTCTCGGTGCCGTTGCTGAAGGCTGTATGGACGTTGTTAGGCCACATCTTCCCGAACTGGTACCCTATCTGATCTCACTCTTGAATGATGCCGAACCCTTGGTAAGGCAAATCACCTGCTGGACCCTCGGTAGATACTCGGCTTGGGGGGCTGGGCTTGAAGACCCGAACCAACGAGCACAGTATTTTGAGCCTATGATGGAAGGCATTCTGACAAAGATGTTGGACCGCAACAAGAGGGTTCAAGAAGCTGGTGCTTCAGCATTTGCACATCTCGAAGAGAAAGCAGGTACCAACCTCACGCCTTATTGCAAGCCAATCATCCAGCAATTTGTCACGTGTTTTGAGAAATACAAGGATCGTAACATGTTCATTCTGTACGACTGTGTTCAAACACTAGCCGAGCACGTAGGTCAAGGTTTGGCGCAACCAGAACTCATTGATTTATTGATGCCAGCACTGATAAACAGATGGCACAAAGTTTCTGATCAATCACGAGAATTGTTCCCACTCTTAGAATGCTTGTCGTATGTTGCTACTGCTTTGGAAGATAGCTTCGCCCCATTTGCCGCCCCCGTTTTCACGAGATGTGTGACAATCATTCATCAAAACCTGGAAGAATTCATGGCGGCGGCCAATAATCCAGGGTTAGATACTCCGGACAAGGATTTTATGGTGACTAGTTTGGATTTATTGAGCGCGATTATCCAAGCAGTTGACGATAAGCAATCTGCAGCGCTCGTATCCGGTTCGCAGCCCCAACTTTTTCAACTTCTCGTATATTGCATGGAGGATCCAGAGAACGATGTCCGCCAATCATCCTACGCATTATTAGGAGATTGTGCAAAATACGTGTTTCCACAACTACGAGAATTCCTCCCCACGCTACTTCCTGTGCTCATTAGTCAACTCGACCTTGATTCAATTGTTGATGAGCAGATTGAATCGACCTTTAGCGTACTCAACAATGCATGCTGGTCGGCAGGTGAGGTGGCAATTCAATACCAAAAAGACATGGCCCCATACGTGCCCAAACTGTCCGAAAAATTCCTCGAAATACTGTCCAATCCAATGGTACCAAAGTCGATGAACGAGAATGCAGCTATTGCTCTAGGACGAATGGGCTTGTTCAACGCTGAGATCCTTTCACCCCACTTAGCCACCTTTTCTCAACCATTTCTTAAGGCTCTCGAAGATGTTGATCACACCCTGGAAAAGGCTACTGCTTTCAAGGGCTTCTTGTCGATTGTCATGTTAAATCCACAAGCCATGGAGAAAACTCTAGCGCAATTTGTCACTGCAATTGCAAAATACGGAAAGGACGTTGAACCTGGCAGTACTTGGAACGTCGAACTACAACAAGCATTCCAACAAGTGAGTTATCGATTTCCTCCTGTCATAATGTTTGGACATGACTAACAGTTGTTTCTTTAATCACAGGTCCTCGATGTTTATAAGGGTCTAATTCCGGATTTCAATGCCTTCCTCAACAGCAATGTTGCTCCAGCAAATATCGCAGCTTTAAGATCAACATACAACCTGTAAATATCTATATGGATAGGATGTCCTTCGGGCCAGTTCGAAAATTCAAAGTATATTGCAATCTGAGAATTGAAATGTTTCACAATTTAGGCAGATGGGCGTACATGGGATAGGGAATGATTAAAGATAAATGCAAGCTGATAGGTTTGCAACTTGATGAGGAAAAGAAAAGGTCAAACAACAAGCATGCAGGAGCTCGAGGGCAAAATATGCATGGAATATTTGTATTTACAAAAGAGATTCAACGTGAAAAAGGTTACGTTACATGGGACGATGGATGGATACTGATGATTAAAGCGAATGGGATGATTAGTGATTTGGAAGAACGATGATTGGCGGATGGGAATTCATAGGGGATGAAAGAGGAAAATAGCATACTACATTCTGGCAAAAGGGATGGCATGGCGATCGATTTTCTTCCTTCTTAATTTCTTTCCACTTTGTGCTTGAGAAGGTGTGGAACGCTGGTAGGGTGTTGTGGGTTGGGCTGATAATAGCCCTAAGGACATGTCATGCATAGCCATGGGTGGATGAATGGAAGTGGGATGGATGGATGAAAATGCAAGTAAGCAAAAACGATTAGATAGATATACTTGATCTTGATACCTCTTTTCGGGCTCTACATTCTGGGGAGAGAAGTGAAAGAAAACATGGTCGGCGAGAAAGTGAAGAGGTACGGGTGGGCATAATATGCTTTGAATGGGATGGCCGAAGGGAGGCACTTTTTGCAACAAGCATAGCGTTGAGATGGGCATGTTTTTGGCGATGGGTTATTATTTAGGTAGATAGATGAAGTAGATAGATAGCATATAGTTGGTGAGCGAATAGTAAATAGTAGTATAGAGGGAGATTTTGAAATTTTTGTTGATTGAAATTTGAAGGATGCAATGTCAGGATAATGGTAACGTGAATGTAAGTGTATGAGTTGGAGGGTGATGATGAGTACGCGGGAGGCAGAATGGGAAAGTGGGAAAGGGGAGCAAAACCCTCCAGCAAGGAGGTCGGTAGGAAGGTAAGAAGTACATACCCGATGTATGAGTTGTCTTTCGTAGGGCGCATACATCCAGTATGATATTATGTAATATACTCTGTGGAGCAGTGGATTGCTGGGAGTGAGCTGAAATACCGGTAGTGGATACGGAGAATGCAGGAGGTGAAGAGTTTGAAATAGGGAGGGATGGGTTGGGGGAAGGTGGATACCTACAGACCTGTATCCTATGTATGCATACGTATGTATGCATGTATATATGTGGACGTATGGATATATGAAAAGGGGATATGGAATTTTAGATTTTAAAGAGTCTAGGTGGACTGGAGGGGTGCGGGTTTCACCGGCGGATTGGGTTGGATTGAATTTGAGTTTGATACGACGATGGGGCGAAAGGAGGTGAGGTAGGTATACCGATAATTTGATATTCGGGAATTGGGGAATGAAATGGCATTTAGGGCAGAGTATCCATACAAAACTCAATTTCACACTAAACATGTGTGTGTCTCGCATGGGACATCTCTTTAGATCTGGCTACACCCATACGGGTCCCATATCTTCACTCAAACTGAAACAGACTCATGAGCAGGTCTCTACAGTACCGCAACACAAGCCAGGGAAAAATAACATGGCTCACCATCCGCGATATACATCCATCCATCCTCCATATGCCACTAGGGCTCAACATTTCCACTCATCTACAGAGGTGCTCCACCTCCTTGCACCCTGGATCTCCCCGAGACCCTGCTCCCTTCCACTACATCCGCGGAGATATTCCCGGAGCCCTATGTTCACTCCATTATACTTTCGTCCACCATCTCCTCTCCAAGCCCCCCTGTCTCCTGGCACGATCCCTTCATAACGGACATTTGGCTTCTCGAAATTGGGTATCCCCGAAAGAAGGAGAAGACGATGAAGAAGAAACGCCACCGTCCTCCCACCCTCTTCCTCCAATTCTTCATCCTCAGATCGGCATTTCATCAGCCTCGAACTCTAAGAGCCACCCCCGCTTCTAGACGTCCCCGAGTCGCCGAACTCAGGGCCTCGGGATCACCCAGTAGATATCTTGTGAATGTTTCATTTCCTCTGTCGATCAAAGTTGAGTTTCTTCCTTTTCCTCTTTCTTCTTGAGGACTCCGGGATGGTGGTTTAAACTTTATATACCTATCGATTTAGCATATTTGGTTTTTGGTTTTGAACTATTGAATCGGCGTGTGGGATATTGGAGTCCTTCAGGATGTCTTCAAACTCTATATGACAATGTACCCTACCGAGTTTTGAGCTATTGAATGTGCTTGTAGGATATTTGATAGGGAAGGGGGTACAATTTGATTAGGGGGAACTCAATGGTGAGAGTTTGGTTGTGAAATCAAATATGGAAGGAGAGGAATAGAGTTGGGAGGATAACCGGGAGCCTGGAAGGGTGTGAGAATGTGGCATTTTGTGTCGTAGGTTGCTGTGGCGAAAGCTATGTAAGTCTGGAGCGGAGAACCAAAGCATGAGATACAGCGAAAGTTTGTTTCGTGATGGAATGCCGGAACGGGATGGATGGATGGATGTATAGGAGCTGATAGATGCCTGGAGTAGAAGCGTGGATTGGGCGAGATGGATGTGGGAATTGGAATGTTTCTTGAATCAAAAATCGATAATGTCTTGCGTTTTTGATATCTCTAAAATGCATGATTAGAGCTAATGATATTGTGATGGAAGTATTTTGGGTGATGTGTAAATTTAGTTATGCTTGAGATCTCTGATGACCTGGACTTGGAGTGGGAGATGAGAGACTTGTCATTTTTTAGTCTATTTCGTGTTTTTGAGCGAGTTGAAGTATCGAGATCATCTAAAGCATTGAACTCGGTCGTGACATTGAAATCAACTAGCATATTGGATGAATCTCAGTCAGGTATTGCAAATCTCAACTTTACCTACCATTACATCCAATGCAATATCGCCACAATGTTTGAGATGGTGATACTCAATGACCCAGAAAAGGCTGGTCATATTTTCAAGCCATGATTTTTCGCACCAAAAACCTACTTGGGACCCGAATGAAGCTCAGAATGATATTCTCGAATAACAAATCGTCTTCCAAGTATAGAATGTTGAAAACGATAGTTTCCCCCCATGCAATCTTGAATGCCATCGCCGACTCCTTGTTTGATGATAACAGGTGAGTAATCGATGAATGATCAGTGAGCCCCAGATAGTAACAGTATAGTAATTTCGGCCCTTTGTATGCTGACTCGATGGACCGATTATTCGCTCAGGATGCTCCTTTCACCGCGAAGCTTCGCCTCCCTACGCGCGAAAAATTGGACGATTACGAGGTTATTGCTCATATCCACAAACCAGCAACCATTAAACAATCTGGTTCCAGACCGCCTTAGCGACTTCGCCGTCAGAAACCTGGAATAAATGTCATCCTACGATTACACAACCACGAAGTCGTGGTGGCTCATCGAATCAATATGAGAACTCTACTTAGAGTTCTGACTCCAGCCTTGTCGATATCAAGACTGCTTTTCTATAGTTGGGGTATGTTTGTTCAAGGAGACGAGCGAAATTATTTGTATAATGCGACCCCCTGAGCATTGGCAATAATGACTAAGACGGCGTGCATGACTGCTTGTTTCTGATCCTATCAAGCGCGGATAGAAACCCTACGTATCGCGACACATTACCTCATGCGGCAATTTTTCGTTCCCCATCGAACAGTTGAAAGATGGCGGTGGTATTGACTGAAACGGAATCGGGGAGATACGGCGCACTGGATGGGATCTATGCAATACCGGTACGTGCCTGCCCGCGTATAGGGATGGTTGGAGAAACTTTAGAAACTTGATAATATTCAAAGAATTAATCATGATTGGAAATGCGTGTAGGTAGTCGGCCATACATCTTCACTGTTTGCTGCTGCTGTGTTATTGAATCAGTGTAGCGTTACATGTTGCATCCATCCTCTCAATTTATCGGTAGCAGATTCACACTATGCGATTCCATGCCTCGATCCTTCAGCAGACAAAATGCATACTTGCAGGATTATAGGCCTTGATCGTGATTCCAATTCGTCTTTCCTTTAGTAGAAGTGGGATTGCTGCAGTGATACTTGAGTACATGCGAAAGAAAAATGACACGTTCACCGACTATCTATAATTGGATCGAGGGGCTGGAGAATACATGAACATACCCCGCAGTCTTTATTGTTTTTCTTCGCGAAAGTTCTCTTGTATTCCCCTTCCTGTGCGATTAATGCTCTACGGCAAAAGTACGCCCGTAGATAGGACAAGTCATAGATCTTGTGTGCTTGACCTTGTTGCAGCATATGCATGATTTTCATTCATCTCCACCGTTCTCTACTGAGGGGAGCCATGAGTATGGAAGAAAACCACGGAGTCTTCTACAACCGATTCCGAGAGACTAGATAGAATGGAAGATATAACATATTGCCTAAGGACATAAACATCAATGCGGTCCGAGTCCGAGTGAACGATGGCAGCGGATGTAACAAGAGAAGCGCAAACACTGAGTTTTCCTTTCGTCATAGGTCAATTCTCAGATCATGCAAGAATAGGATAGATAAGTTGAACCTAGCAAGGTGCTTTGCGTGTGTAGTTACTTTTTCTTGCACTTCCCCTCTCGTGCGTCTCAGAAAGGTAGTTCTATTGAGGAAGCGGGATGTGGCGCACGGGTGGTAGTATAGCGATAGTCCAAACCGTTTACAATACTAAAACTACACTATTTGAAGCAATTCCTGCTGCCTGGATAAAATGGCTGTTGGTGAAGTGTAGTCTGAACCGGCAAATAAGATTCTGCAGCCACAACGAATGACTTTCTTTGCCTTCGGTCTCTGAGAAAAATAATGTCCGACTCATGTGGGAAAATCGCTGTCTTTAGATGTGTTGGTCTCCTCCCTTCCTGCGGATTGCCTCTCGCTTATTGAATTAGCATCGGAGTCCCCGGTACCTAGGCTCAATTCCACTCCACATATCGGATTTACGGGAGGTGAATTCTCGGGATGGGTTCAAGAATCTTTTCAATACTGCTCGATTTTTGCACAAGTGGATCTAAGAGAACAATGCAGAAGAAGGGCCCCAGAATATAGAGTGTTCCTAAGCGAATTGATTACCCAATATAGCCAATATATATGGGCTATTTTTAGTAATCAAAAGAGTCAAAAAGGCTGTCTCGGCTTTTTTAACCCTCATCGCCCTCCACTCAACAGCTAACACCCGTGTTGATCAAGGAAAGCCAAGACCAAACTTTACTTGAATTATAAAAGCTTGGCCTCTTGGCCCAGTTTAACCAGTCTTGCGGAGAACAGGCGCAATAAGGTAAGATATTTTTCATAAGAGTTGTGCACAGAACCTTGCCCCCTGCTCGCCCTGGTGTGTTGATACCGAGACAAAAGATCCCAAAAGTTTGTTTTTATTCTCCATAAGATCATGAACAAGGCAAGTGACATGGTCATTAAACACATACGACCGGATATTCAATGTCGATACTTCGGCCCAACAGATGTTAGATATGGTGGCTCTGGATGTACACACCCGTTTATTTTCGATATCCCCTTGACTGTTGCCCATGACTTGATTCCATTTGATGCTCCATGCTCTGTCCTCACCGTACTCACTCAGATATCTCCAAATAGGGAATTGGACTTCGGATGACATCTATCACTATGATTTACCAAGAGATAGAAATGCAAGGAATGGTTTCACACGCCCTCCGAGGCTAAGTAACATGTGGTAGATGCATATTGATTTTGAAGTTTTCAAGCGTCTAATTGGTTCAACGTAGCGTGTGAAAAGTATGAGAGAGAACTACTCTAGGAATAACCATGCTCTTGAGCCTCTCCAAATGATCCAACAATGTTGTCATTTATGCAGATACCCGCCCAAAGTAGATAGTCTGGACACCGCAGAGTCAGGGTCCAATATTGCGGTTTGGAAGTTGGAGCCGGTCAAGTATTCTTCATTTGGAGCTTGCGCCGGAAACACCAACCTAATGTTCTGAGCTTAATTCTTCTTCACGCTGAATCATGATTTTTTTTTGAGCATTCCGCGTTGAAACTATGGTATTCAAGTAGGGGTTAGAAACCTTGATGGGGAAATCTGTATTAGGTTTTAGACGAGGGGGACGAGCAGGTTCCCCTCGCATGTCTAACCAACATGCTTCACCGCCAAAATGATCGTCTCATAGGATGGGAACTTCCACGACTTCAATGAATAATTGTTGAAGCTTTCTCCCCGAGCTCAGATTTGACGTGCATAGGTCAATCTTTGCTCAAAAAACCCCATTCCATCGCCAAAAAATCTTTAACTAAAGTTCCACTCGCGTGGCAAACATGTTATCTCTTCGAAACTTCCCATATTTCGTACAGGATCAAGCTTGGGTAGTATCCTTGGTGATCGAGAAATAGCAAAAGGTCATGGGACTTTCCTATCGACTATGTGGATTCCCATTCGACCCGAGACAAATCAATCCTTGTAATATGGCCGCAATTGCCTCATCTGTACCAGTAGCTTTGTGCTGTCGCCGTTAGCCCCACACTGCAGAGAAATGAGCAAGGGATGAGCAAGGCAAAATCGACGTCGGTGGTAAGGTTTCTAGTTTTCTACAAAAAGGTGCTGCTCAGAAACCAGCCGAGCACACCACTATTGCGCTGGGGAAAAGTGGGAAAGTGGGGGAACGGAGGAAACCAGGAAACGCTGAAAACTTTATGTTAGCTACCAAAGTGCTAGGTGAAAACCATTGTAGTGGACTGTGGACACTGATAGCATCCCTATAGTATGGCACTCCATAGGCGTCCCAATCACATTTTCTCAAGAGTAGTGAAAGACACAAAATGTGAAAGATAAGCTATTATTCGAGAAGGACCGAGGATCTACGAGTTTGCAGCACCAAAAATCACAGAGCACTGTAGTGAAGCATAGCGATCGAAGTCATGCATGTAGAAAATAAATGGGAAAAAAGAGGCGACCCGACAAACAGCGACAATGAACGATGCATGGTAAGATCAGACCTGAATTATATCGAATCTGACCACTATATAAAAACGGACGATTATTAACACAGCTGCATGTATTATTTATTATATGAATGAAAACATGCGTACAGTAGTGTAGTTTCTGTGCTTAAAACTTGCGGTAGCTGTTGTTGTTGTCCGATTTTCATACTACGTAGTATTTCAATGTTGCATGTAAACTTTCGTGTATTCTTTAGTACAGCACAGCACAGCACAACACGGCACGGCATGCTCTTGTACCGCACAGAAAGGAAAGTTAGATCTTCTAGAAGAAAAATGGGCACTAAAAATACATTGTTGGGGATTTAAATATGTCTTTTTGCCCTTTGCATGCTGCAGTAACGATTGTACCCAATGACTGATAGACAAACTTATAAACTTCGCTCTATAGAGTAACCGCTCAGTAGTTCCATGCATACGACTGATGTTTTGGCCACGCGATTGACAGGATTTGATGAAGGAGGCGTTCGAAGTGATATGTACTGTATCATCGATGTCACTATCACAAGAAAATCTCTCTGCATAGCAAGATAGCATTAGTCCGTCCACCTTCTTTTATGCTAAGCACAGAGAAGGAAACGATGGAAGTTTTGACTCATCCTGAAAATATATGAATAATCAAATCCCTCTCCCCTCTTACCACCTAATACCCAAGTTCACATAACCAAATCCCTATCGATCCATAAGCAGTGACATAAGGCGGTGAAGCCAAGGCCCTAGTCCTTGGCGAGGAGGAGTGAACCAATAATGTGCAGCAAAAAAGGGGGGTTTTAGGGTTTGTTGATTTTTCTCGTTACAAAAACATGGTGATTTGTAGGAAGAAACTTGGGAAAACTGAAACCGTACAGAAGAATCCCCAGTCGCAGATCTGAACGCACGGGATAGTGAGATATAGCTGGGTTCACCCCTTCAGCCGCGGCCAACCATGGGTTGGATCTAAGGACCTGTCTACGTGAGACAATCAGACCTCAGAAGCTCAACGGTGGCCCGAGGTCATGCCTGGTAGGGTTCGCACTTGATACTTAATGCGTAAATTCCCTGGTTAGTGTTGTGGGTAGTCGAATTAAATGCTGTAGAATACGCTCTCTTCTTAGTCATTCAAACGGGAGGATGAGGTCACTCCCCGAAATGCCAATCATGAGATTTTGTATGGTTGATAGATGCTGTGTCGAATTCCTTCTACGAGTATGGAGTAAGGTTTTGAAGTGCAGAATATGGAATTGTAATACCCATTGAATGTACAGCCCGACGGAGTGGTAACCCGGGACGCGACTCAGGAATTATGAGATAATGACTTGGATCATAGGGCAGAGCATGAGTACAAATGAATATGTCAATCGGGACAATTTCGTCTATCTGCTTATTTTGTTAATTAGATCACTTGATACATCTTTCTACTTCGCATCGTTGTTCCAGGTAACATATATGATTAGGTATATAAAATAGACGGGGGTAGTATATCGGAAGAGCGGAACGAATATGAAGGGGCTATTCCAGAAATCGACGTGGTGTAGAAAGAATTGGTATTCAATGCCCTCTCGATGTTTTCTTGAGTGACATGTTTTTTTTTATTTATTTTTTTTTTGCACAGCCGCCGGCAGTTTCAGTCAGCCTGTCATCAGAAACAACGCAAACATTCAGGGCCTCTCAGCACCGTAACATGACATGGTAACGATGGTAGTGATGCAAAAATGGACACGAGAAAATGTGTGAGCGAGTGCAAAAAGTTCACTAATCTCCTACAATTGGACATAAAGAATGCTTGTCTATTTTGCTTGCTTCCACCCAATTCAAGACCCCTTTTCGACAGTGCGACACTGGTAAGAAATCGATTTTTGAATCCGTCATGCTGGTCGTGGTTTAGTTCGAGGCGGAGTCGTTCGCCTGTGTCACCAGTATCGACAAATGCGTATGTACGAGGAACCCTTGAGGCCATCGTCCCATGAAGAGTGGTGTTGGGCTTGAGCGGCGGGCAAGCGTCGATGCGTAAGCTGCGTTACAATGCCATCATAAGCTGGTTTAATTTGATTTGATTGTGCTCATAAGCTTTCAAGTTTCAGCACAGCAATTGAGAGTGAGTACAAGTAAGGCGATGGATGGATGTGATTGATGTGAAGGATGATGTTCCCGAATAAGTAAAGGATAGATGGGATATCGATAGATATCGGGCCTGCTTCACATTCATGCATTTGCATTTGCATTGCAGTGTGCAGCGTAGTGCAGAGCGTAGTGTAGCAACATCATATTATAATCTGTTCTGATCGAATGTCATCACATTCTCGGTTTCGCTTTGTGCCTTGCCTTGCCTTGCCGTTCATCTCGTCGATTACTCTGTACTGCAAATCGCTTGAAGGCTATGATAATGTATGATGTGTGATGTATCATGGACGTTACGTTGAATGAACGACGAAACGGACTAGGTGGGTATATTCAATTACCTCGGTCGAATGATTGTGTCAATGATTGAGCCGTGTGTAGTAGTTTGATAGCATATCAATTCTAGTCTTTTCCAGGCTAAAAACTTAAAACTACTATTATATCAATCGTTATTGCTAGTAGATTTGGATATTTAGACATTTACACTCTTATGTTTCTTTAGTGACAGGCAGCAGTATATTGTATTGACAAGCTTTCTCCCTTGGCTATCTTCAGTTAAAGGCAAAATTCTACAATGCCACATTGGTAAGTTAATCCAGGTTCAATCGAGGTAATTAACCCTTTTCTATCAAATGATGTACCAAAACCTCTGTCATCGAGTCCAAGCAAAGAAAATGGAGGCTGGAGCCCTATGCCCATAGCGGGTACCATCAACTTCAATATCATGGTTTCATGGAACCCTTTGCATTTATCAGGGATATTGATTCGTTTGCCATAGCATTTCAACATTGAAGGAGGGTGATGGCCAACAATATTGCAAGCCGATCCTTCTTCGGGTAAGAAACATAAGAGAATGCGGCAGATCTCCGTTGGTGATATGCAAACAGAAACTCGGAAATCAACCAGTAAGAAGATATCTTCCACTCCATCCATCCACACCAATTCGGCTATCCAACCCGATTCAAGTCATTAAGCTGTCAAAGGCACATGTGAGTAAGTCATTGTGTATTAAGTATGTACGTCCGTATGTAAATGTAAGTGTATGGTTAGAACTTAGCAAATATTCACAAAATTTATTTTTGGATCAAGATGCATTCCGCCTTCCATCCACTACTGAGTACAACCAACCATCATTACCTTTGATCCTTGTTATACCTTATTCCAAAGACTGCATCAGAAGATCTACGCCGCTGAAAGCTGGTTCGTTGTTCAAGACAAGGAAGGTGGGAACTTTTCTCCACTAACCTTATGTTTCTCCCTACATTTGAAGTTATGCACCGTCGCATCATATTCACTACAACGCAGGAATTGATTTCAAAATTAGGTAAGTGGATGAATTTCCTAGCATATCCGCAGTAAAATAGAGTTTTTTCTTAGTCTTTTCGGAAAAGCTAGATGGTAACATGGAAAGCGGTGAGATCTTGATAGGTAGAGGAGGGCAGAGGGGGTTTAGATTTCTTTTGCTTTGATTGTACAGTACAAACTTTCAGCGAGCGAGCGAACGAGCGAACGAACGAACGAACGACGAACGGTGATAATGTTTTAGGGTTAAAAATAATCATTGGTTCAATCGAAACTTCGTGTAGACAGAGAGTATGTCAGAAACGAAAACATCGACCTTCGGAAAGGGTTAAACTAAAATAGGCTATTCTTATCCGAGCTTTCGTTTTGCCCATTTTTTCCCCCTTACTTGTTTGCCCTGCCACCTTTTTCAAAGTGAAACCTAAATGGACTTTTTCAATGTCCGTTTCTTGCTCACTTATTTTTGGGCACCTATGAGCATTGTATCTTCGGGACTTACAGGTATCATAGCTCAGTTTTGCCTTCAAAGTTTAGTTTACTATTTTGCCAGCAATTATCCTTCTCTTGAAAATGTTAATAGTTTCAATACTTTATAGCACCGGTAAACCGCGGACATACAATGTTGCGGTCATAGTAATAATAGCAAATGCTACCTCAAAACAATCCAACCGACTGTCAAAGCACCTGATTAGTTCTGGTTGTTCCGCCCCCAAAACGAGACCATCAGTGTTTATCGGAGCCGAAATCGATGGAAAACCAGTTCCATTACTCGGTACCCCCCGTTACCCTGCCCCCATTGACCTTTTTTGAACACATTACATCTATTTTACTAAAAGAAACCTCCCCAATTCCTTGGTATTATACAGCCTATATACTATTACTCTATAGTCAACAACGATACTGGTACTTGACCAACACCTGATCAATCCAAGACCTCACACTGACACAGTCAAAATCTTCCTCCTTGTGGCACCCAAGATTGTTTGTTTGCCCTCCTCGCTATGAAAATAGATACTGGAGCAATGAATGAAATAGTGGAGAGACGGTGGAATGGATGAATAATTAGATAGTGCACTCTTAGCCCAGGTAGTAGACTACAGCATACAATTCCATGGCGGCATGGCAGATTCTGCCATGCAGTTTGGCAAGTAATGGTCTACTAAAGATGCTAACGTCTGCCCCTTGGAACCATTGTAGTTCCTACCAGTAGTTAACTCTTGAGTTTCTCGATGACTACTACGGGAAAATACTCACTAATCAATCGATTTCACTCCACCTGACCTAAACTTGCCTATTCCATCCAAAAAAATATTTTATTTCCATACACTACTAACCTTTACCCTTCATACTATCTCCACCATACCATCCAATCCTGACCATACTAAATCCAAATCATCATCATCCTAGACACTCAGTACCACACTACCCTGCCCTACACATGCAGGCTTTCAAGCGCTCCGCATCCCGGGTACCTTGGCTGTGCTGAGAGCTATACCTATTTCATCAATTCTGCCAAACTCCCGGCAAGGACGCCTTTTGCTATTAGAATGCTGGCATCGCCAGCCAAATCATGATTTTGATATTTCCCTTTCGCATCAAGATCACCCAGAAAACAAACACACTTCAGCCCTCACGTTCGCTGCAACTCCTCCCTCCCACCACATTCGCTTGTGTGTATCACTCTTAGGAAGCCCTCGTTGGCTCCTTCCGTTCGCTTTTGTGTCGTCCTCACTCAGCCCTAATTTTCCCCAAAACCTAAAAGGCAAGCCTTCGGAGGAAATTCCTTTCGCAGCCTTGACTCACAACATACCTTCGTTGAACAACTCAAACCCACACAATCGCTACGCAATCACTACTCTTTGTGTGACGATTATATCAAGACGGATTCTCTCTTGATCTTCCGGATCCTTAAAAGACATACCCAGCTTATATGCTTACTTGCTGCTCCAAGTCTGTCCAAGCTCACCTCGACATCGAAATACAGTTACGTTGCGTTCAGCCGCTGCGCCTTTAGATCTGATTGTTTTGTCATTCAAGAAGATATTGAACCCGGCTGGCTCTTGCAGCCTTACCATTACACTCGCTTGCAAGACGGTGAAGCTTACATATATCCGGCAGCCTCGGAGACCTTTTAGATCTCTAGTCCCTCCCCCTCTGTTGCCTCTCTCACGCAACATATAAACTTTTTAGCTTTCTATATATCCTATTGACCTTACCTTTTCAAACCCATTTCGACGTTGGCTTTCACTCGTTCAAGCCTTCGTCGTCAATTACCTACTCACTTTTTTTTTAACTTCTTATTTTCCCCAAGCCTTATTCAAAATGGCCGGACCTGGAGGTGGACCCCCTCGTAGGAGGTAAGATTTACAATTCGATCAATACCTTTGTGGACATAGACTAAACTTGAAATAGTCATACCAAATCTCGAAAGGGTTGTGAAACCTGTAAACGTAGACACATCCGTTGTGACGAGAACTTTCCTCAATGGTACGTCGATTGAAAACAAACCATCTTGTGACTTGAAGAGGCTTAAATACTAATAACAATCTAGTCGAAACTGTACGAAGCATAACTGCCGCTGTCCATATATGGATATGCCAGCACAGGAGGAACGAGCTGCCACGCCCGAGAAAGCAGACTTGTTGTGGACCCCGGAGATTGAAGCAGACATTGAGCGATGGCAACAGACTGGGAACTTTCCCTTCCCTGATCTATACATCTATCCAGCTCCCAACCCTCAGTATTTCAGCTTCGAAGACCTCCGCCTCATTCATCATGTAGCTTCCGTTTCCAGCGAGCTCAGCATTCACGATGCAGGAAATTTCACTATTTGGACTCGACAGATTCCACTGTAAGATTAACCACTTTTAGAATAACTGGTTGGCATGCTAATCAAGCTTTTAGCTTACTCAAGATTGGTTCGAGCTATCCTTTCGTCATGCACGCTTTACTTGCCTTGTCTGCAACTCATCTGGCTTGGTTGACAGACTGCCCTCTCACGGCAAATATGGCATACATTCATCGTGGCATTGCTCTCAAAGGCTTGCACGAAGCTATTGGAGAGTTTTCTCGTCAAAATTCAGATGCAGTCTTGGGAGCTTCACTTCTCCTTTCTTGGCAAACAACGGAATGGTAAGTTATCAACGAAGCTATTATCCAAAGAATACAAAGCTAACACAAACTTAGGCGTGGTTGGACCCAGCTCATGCATGGGACTTCATCTGTATGGAATACAACTAGTATTGGGTATAATATTTCAGTATCAACTAACATCTGATAGGTCATCGACGCTATGCAACCCTGGAAAATGGAATCTCAATTCGGCGATTTTATTGCAGAACAAAGTACGTTCCCAACTGCACCACCATCCCCAGCGCCCGGCCAGAAGAAACTCAGTCAACCACGCAAGCAAGATTTGGAAGCATTGCAACGCGCCTATGCTCAACTTCAAAAGGTTGAAGTCCATTTGAAGAGTCACGGCGAAGACACCAAGGCCATTCAACAACTCATGAGTTTTGTTCGAGGTGTCCGAAAGGTATCGCCATCCCATACCGCCGCCCAGCGATTCGAGATGCTCAACCCACTTCGAGCTTGGTTATTCTGGCTACCGGTTATGTTCTTGCAACAAACACGCGGATCGCCCTCAGCGCTAGTCATCCTTGCTCATTACTATACCATTGCTTTGGTTGTGGAACCTCTGTTCCCTGAGGTCGGAGCAGCATATTTTGGCAGTCTTTCTCTGGGACCCATCGAAGAGATCGCCCGCCGATTGTTCTCCATCAACGTTTCGCAAACTTCTGATTCCAACATGCAAACACCTCTTCATCTTATGGAATACCCCATAGATATGGTTTCGATGTTTAGAAGTCGTATGGGTTGGGTTCAGCCAGAACGTACAGCTTCTTTCCCGACATTTTCACATCATAGTTACAGTATGGAGGACAATTTCAACACCATCTCTCCCTACGGAAATCCAGCTTTCACCTACAGCCAAGAGCATATCATGGCCATGCCGCCAGATCCGATCTCTTCTTCGGCCATTCCGCCACTAACTCTCGATCCGTACGCCAACCAGTACTTGGGAATTCCATCGCCAAGTGGGTATGGCGGGTACCACAGTCCGGCATCTTCGAATTTTGGGGAGGGTTCAACGATCTACAGCGAGCATGGGGATGATTTTGCTCTGTATGAGGGACAGGGCTCCGGCTCCAATTTCGGCGGGTTTGTGCTTCCGACCGTGTGGATATAAACCTCGAACGAAGGCGATTTAACATTTACGACCAGGACCACAACATCATCTTTTCAATTCGAGCCAAGATCTTCTGCGGACCAGATCAAAGCTGAACATTCCGACCATATGCAGCAACACGTGCAGCATTTACCTCAATTTCAACCTTATACCTATCATCCTCAGCATTTACCTCACTCTCAATACGACAACACTCCGGTGGATCCCAAGGGAAAAAACCGCGAGCTTTAATATCAAATTATCCCCGATTTCCCTTTTTGAATATGCGAATACGCGCGCACCGTCGAGTTTTTACGAGATTATACTTTATGGATCTCCTTAATTATTGCTTTTAATATCTACATCATCCTAACGACTCTCCTTTATATCCGACCAATGATTCACGAAGTCTACGATTTTCTTTCGCTATGCATTCTTGTACGAATACCAGCACCCACGATCCTTTATATACCAATCAGCATCTTGCATTAGGCGGCGTTTTTGGGTTAGGTTTGAGAATTGGAGGAATTATTGATTGGGCTGAGCTTTTGGGCTCAATGGATAGCCATAAATGGCTATAAAAATCAGTGGGCGTTACAGTTAAGAATAGTAGCTATCTCGTGTGTAGTGCGAATAGGGGTAGATTTGCAAACGTCGGGGGTTACAATGATAATGTGTCTAGATAATCTATCAGGAAATCAATCAATCAATCAATCAATTAAATTAACAAACCACTGGTGGTATGGAAATCTCCAAGTGATCTGCTCAATGATGTGTGACCTGTCTAATATCTCTCCCCTTCCGCGAAAACTACCCAACTACTAGACATGCAGTCAGCTTCCAAGAAAAAGTAAGTTATTAGGTCGAGATCTCAATATACCCATATATTCCTCTCCACAATTATGTATAAATTCGAAGATCTACAGAAACGCATCGACGTTAAGTATGACGTGCGTCTACTCCCTACTTTTCAATTTACTAACACAATTCTCGTCTCACTTGGCACCTCACCGGGGGCAGCAGGGGGCAATCACGTGTGGAGGGGTTTAGCGTCAATGTTAGCGGCAAGACATAATTCGTCGCACCTGGAGCTTACCTAGTCTCGAAAGCTTGAGCTTCAAATGTTTGTAAAGTTATAATTCAAAACTACTTCCTTCTCACCACACGTCTTGTACATTAACCTATAGCAAATATGAGTGGTGGTTGGTCTACTAGTAAGTATTGCACTCTATATATCACCAGAATTTAAATAGAAATACCAAGGATACTAACATTCCCACTCCAGTCGAATCTGACGCAGTAAGAAGCCCAGAACACAATTCCTGACTTAGAGCAAACAGACAATTAACATCTTCCTCTTATAGGGAGTCTTCACATTCCTTCTCGATAACCTCGGTGTCAAAGATGTACAATTCGAAGAACTGATCGCGCTCGATTCTGATTATCTCCGTCAACTCTCTCCCATTTATGGCGTCATATTTCTCTTCAAATACCCCGTCGGAGAAGCCCCCAATAAAGATGGCACACCCAAAGATGGTTCCTACGATTATTCCGCTGCGGAGAATCTCTTTTTCGCTGCACAAACCATACAAAATGCTTGTGGCACCCAAGCACTTCTCTCGGTCCTCCTGAATAAAGATGGAGAAATAGATGTTGGCACTCCACTTCGCGAATTCAAAGACTTCACAGTGGGCTTTCCGGCAGAGTTTAGAGGAGATGCCCTCAGTAACAGCGATTTGATTAGAGATGTTCATAACAGCTTCGCTAGGTCAAGTCCGTTTGTTGATGAGACGCAACGATCGTCGAGAGATGAGGATGGAGATGTTTATCATTTCATTGCTTATACATCTATAAATGGTACGCTCTATGAATTGGATGGTCTACAACCTGCACCTATATCTCATGGAGCGTCGACTGTTGAAGAATTTCCAGAGAAGGTTATACCAGTTTTACAGAGGAGAATAGAAAGATATCCAGCGACAGAGATACGGTTTAATTTATTGGCGATGGTAAAGGATTTGAGGGTCAGAGCGAGAGAAATGGGTGACGTGGAGTTGTTGATGAGGGAGGAACAGAAGAGAAATGAGTGGCAATTCGAAAATGCTTTACGAAAACACAATTTTGTTGGATTTGCAGGGGAAGTATTGAAGGGTGTAATAGGGGATAAATTGAAAGAAGGACCTAAGGCGTATGAGGAATGGGTGGAACAAGCGAAAAATAAGACAAAGGCGAGAGCGGAGGAACAGAAGAAAGGTGGTGGAGATGGGGATTTAGACATGTCTGGTTGAGGAATGTTACTGGGAATGGAGATTTCGAGAGAAGATACGCATCAGGTTGAATTGGAACTTCTAGGTTGGTCGAATATCATCGACCTAGCATTATTGGAACTTTTTCCGCGGATGGAACATGACAATGCATATATGATGGTTTGTGAGCGGAGCAAACGATTAAAAAAGGCTACAACATAACACAACATAACGTCAATGAGATGGAATTTCTTGCCAGGAAACCTGGCTGGATCATTTTTTACCCATCTTTTTTACATTTTAAACAACCTTCTGTTTTGTGGTACAAATCATTGATAAGCAAACAAACATACATCTCTCCACCCACCGCATCACCATTGTTATCATGCAAAAACTGGTAAAGCTCAGAAACTATCCAATTTTCCGAAGGGAAAAATCATATCTATCCTATTGTATATGGATATTCAAATATCATACATGTACTCATGGCACCCACCAAAACGCTTATTCATAAACACTAAACACTACCTAGTATCCTTTTCGATTTTCATTCCCAAACCCATCGCTTCATGCGTATGTGTGTATGTATGTATATCATGCGTATCCATGTATGTATAAATATATGTATGTAGGTGTACACACGCACCGCAAACCCTACCTATACCATTCCATAATCAGAACCCCAAAACTAAAACCCCTAAATAACCCATAAACGCCCTCGTTACCTAACAACCTGCGCAACACCCTCTTTAATACTCGCCTGCATCCTCGCTTCCTCGGCTCTGCTTTTTTCCCCCTTTGTTCTCTTCCCCTTTCCCTCTTTCTCTTTTTCCTTCGGTCCCTCGTCTTTGATATTATTATAATGCAACACCCCCAGTTCCCTATCCATCCTCAATCTCTCTCGATCCTCCTCGGTCACCGGCACGCCCTCAATCGCCTTGACTTTCTTCGCCTCCACAAACGACATGATCCCACCCGCAGCAGCAACCATACAAGCCAGTGCCACAAAAAGTCCCGTACTCCACGACGGACGATCGTAACGATTGAGTCCCCACATGAAACCCGAAAGGACGGCTTGCAGAAAGGTATTCCATACCATCGTCCAGACCACAAAATCGAGTTTCCACATGGCGGTAGCGGGGGCTCGAACACCCGTCAATGGCGCATCCGGGGACTTTGAGAGAGGAAATGCGAGGCTTGACTGAGGGAGAGGCGTATCGGAATCTTGGGCGTCGAGTTGAGAAGGTCCTATTTCCGGGGACAAGGACTCAGAACCCGCGAGACGAAACCACGATCTATTGATCCCCGCCAATCTTCTCAATCCCATTTCATTCTTTCCAATTCGGTACTGAAGCAGATAATAGAGATCGCGAAAGCGCCAGGGAATTGTTCCAAATCCCGTTACGCAGAAAAGGGCATTGAGGATTTGCGAATCGATTTCGATCCAGACGCGTCGAGGAGAGTTGATATCGTTGCAAGTTGGTTTGCACATGGCGGGCGAAGCATTGCAGAGTAATAGGAAGAGCATACCACCCCAAGCAACCACATTCAAACCATAAACCGTCACGAGAAATCCCACAGGAGTGATGAAGAATTTCCAAAAGGCTTTGAAAAATATAGCGGTAGATACTTTCCATGAGTGTTTGGGCGGAAATTGATATCCATTATCAAAAGGAGTCGTTCTGTATTCATCGTCTATCTTCGCATTGTGGGACGCGCGGTTTGTATCGCTGTTAATTCGAACACTGGAATTCGGTTTAACAAGCACTTCATTCTTGACGTCTGAGTTTGTGGTCGTAGAGGTACTTCTCAGATCTGAATGCGCTTGTGTACGTTCATCATCCTCTAGTGCTTCGGGAAGAACATCATGTTTGTTCTCCGTACCCGATGGGGTATGATCGGAAATATTCATACCGGTCGAATCCTTTCTCCTGCTCTTATCCCGATCTCCCGATTGTAAAATGGTGCTTCGAGAAGAGCTTGTCCGTCTTTGGATTTCTCGCACCTGTCCCTCGCTCGACCAACCCTCGAGTCCAAAACTTCCTCGTCTGATATCGGTTATCGAAGGTACCTGTGCTGCGATTTGTCCCGATGCAATACAAAATCCCGTCGGTGGGTTCGATTCCTCAAATACTCTAGAAACTCGCCGAATACTACCCAATGTACTTGAAGGTCCTCTACTTCGAGTAATTCCTTGTTCTTCGACTTTGGAGGTAGACGATGGATCTGGGGGTGAAGATCCCTCTAGAAGGGGGAATGGTAAGACACTTGGTTCGATACTAGAGTGTCCATCTTGGCGTAGGTAATTCGCTGGAGGCGAAGCTGTATTGGCATTGGCACTGGTACTGGTCATCGCATGATTATCGCCACCAGCCGCGAAAGTATCATGGTTAGCCATTAAGAATGTATCGGTTGATATGGATATCGAAATACTGTCTCAATAATGTGTCGAAAAATGCAACGAAAGAATTTTGCTTCTTCAATCTTTATCAAGTCATACTGAACACATGAGCAAAAGTAAATTGAGTTTGAATCAGAGAAAGAAGTAAATAAAGTTGCATCATGAATTTGTGTATGCGACTGCCCAGTGATTTAAAGAGTTCTAGGCTTCGCGCGATCCGACCAGCTTATCAGAGTTACAAGCCAATTTGGGGGAGATGGGGATTCAGGGGTTATGTATGGTAAACTTAAAATTTTAGCGGCTCTCAACTCCACGTAAAAAATGTGATCAGCGGAAGAATGCGAATGAGGGGGACTTGGTATTCTCGTATTTCGTATTTTCGTATTTTTCGCATCTAAAAGTCTTCTAGTTTCTACTGACTTCGTAGAGAGCAGTATTATAGATTTGAGAGAGACTATTCAAGAGTTATCTTCTCGTGTTGATTAATTCGTGATATGAGTTGCATCACGTGCTCGTGTGGTCGAATTAGAAGCATTTACAAAGGAGGCATATAGTCGTAGAGATTTGAGCCACAGAGGATGAGTGCATTTCTATGGAATGAAATATATGTGCAGACTAAATGGTACAAAGAAAGATACATAGATAGATGAGTGTTCGCATTACATGATTATAACTATTTGGAGTGATTCAAGATACGAATTTGAATTGTGTATTTCAAGATTCATCCAAGCTGTCTGTTTGTAGAGCTTGTGAAAAAAAATCCAACAGCATTCATATCCACATTCTTGAACCGTGTGATTGCCCAACCCCGCGGTTTCCATATTCTCGTATTCAAATACAATTTGGAAGTCAAATCGAAAAGATCGCGTGAAAATTGTAGAAAATAATGAAATCAAATTATGAGAGCTTACCCTCCGCTTTCGCAGCTGCAAAAACTGTTAGCTTCACTCTGAGGTTGTTGCAAGATTCTTACCTTTTACTTGCTCGAACACTTTGAGCATCTTTCTTCTCGCTCCAAGCGCGTTGACACCCCTCTTCTCCAATGCCTCGTCATCTAGTTCCACAAGCTCGGTCCAATTCATATCCTTAAGCTGATCGGTGTACTTATGTAATCTCAAACTTCTCAGCCAGCTGGGAATATCCTGAAGAAGGCTAGGATCGGTAGGATCCTCAGGGGGCTTTGAGCTACCCCTTCTTCCACGTGGCGATCTACCCCGCGCCATTTCACTATGATCGGAGAGATACCCCTCATGCTGTCCCATACCAAATGCGTTAAGACTCAAGCCACTCATGCCATTGTTGAGTAGAGGTGAGGCTCCATCGTATGCGGCCAAGAAGCCGTTATTCTGTGGAGATGCGAAATTGACTTGACCAAATCCGCCTTGCATGGCCAAACCTGGAGAGCTTGGCCTAGACTGCCTGCCGCCAAAAGAATGCTGCTGCTGAGCTTGAAGCCCTAGGACCTGGTCTCGACTCATTATTTGTCCATGTTCATTAATCATGACAACGTTAGCGTTTGGCATATTGTTGGGAAGACCGGGAGAAGGTGGAACCTGTCCACCATCGTTTGATCTAGCACGGCGGTACTTTCGTACATCATCCAAGGCAAATCGATTGTTGACTGTAGAAAGGGCTGCTAATTTCATAGCCGTAGCGTTTGCGACCATGTCGGTGTTGCTGTTCGACGCATTGAAGTTGGGAACCATTGGTGTGTTGACCATCGAGGCCCAGTTTCCGTTCCCTGCATTATATGGCGAAAGTAGTGGCATATCAGAGCCAGTATTGTCAGGAGCGTTGATTACAGTATTTTGGAGGTTGGATGAGCCTTGAATTTGAGTGGGTCTGGGAGAGCGCAAGCCACCAGCTGAAGGTGGCGGTTGCATAAACTGGCCCATGGGTGTTTGTCCTGAAGATGACTTGGGTCTGTTTGCCTGGTCATTACTGCGAGAGCCCCATGGTGAGGCGGGAGGTGCACTATTGTCCGTCGAGTCTCCAAGACCAGCGATGACAGGTGCGGTGAGAGAGGCACGGTTGTCGTAGGCAGCACTATTTCTATTTGAGGTAGGAGGATTGCCCCAGTTCTGAGTATATTCGGCCTTTTTGCTGGCAATAGCTGCCGCAGCATCTGGAAACATGTTGTTTATCATGGATGGATCTAGGACAGAGTGTCTCTTTGTAGACGGAGTGGCGGGAGGACGGCCAATAGAATTTCTTGAGCCATCACCACCAAGCTTGCCCATTGCATCGTTTAGTCGAGTTGACATAGGATCTGGAGTAGACAGATGTTAGCTAGACCTCAGGAAAAGCGTGAAGCCGAGATGTTTCAAGACTAACCTTTGTCGAAGTTTGCGGGTGACAGCACACCAGACATTGGATGGTTTTTGCCCATCTGCTGTAAAACTTGTATAAAAAAGCGAATCTGTACTTGGGTTGTTTGTTGAAGTAGAGCATACAAAGCAGCGGTTCGTTCGGCCTCACTCAAAACCCGGAACCATTGTTCTATTGCACTTAACTCATCTTTAAAGTCTTGATCCAAGGTTGCAGCTGCCATTTCTTCCAAAGTATTCTCATATTGGTCAATGTCGGCGATCCATTGCTGAGCTTCCAAGTCAGTGTCATTCTCAGGGACACCCTGACCTTGCATTTGTTGAGTACCGTAAAAATCGGATGAAGGTCGAGCTTGGCCACGGCTAGCAGATGGTGAACCTGAATATCCAGCCATGTCTGCAGAAGCTCGAAGGTGATGACCTGAGCCGACAGCGCGTGAAGATGGAGGTCGAAGTGATGAAGTATTTGTAGACTCGACAGGAGTGCTGTTGCGATTGCCTATGATGTGTCCGGCCGACATATTGAGCATAACTGTTCAAAATGTAGCTTCAAAGCGAGATGCTGTAATAAAAAAGATTGGAGATTCGCTTTGGGGGGAAATGGGGGAAAATATGAAACACAGCCGACGAATGTCAATGCGAGGAAGATTGCAAGTTCGTTCCCAGTCAAAAGCCTCGACCCCAAAATTAGAAAGATGTGCTCCAATGTAAATACCGATGCGCTTGATTGCTACCTGCAGGACCTGCTGAGGAACCAAATAAAAGTACAGGATAGGTTCGTGTATTTTGTTAAGTAAGTTTATGGTGGATTGGAAGTGGGTGGTGGTGAACCAATAGAGAAGGATTTCTCAGGGTTCAGGTACTTTTTGGGTTGTAACTTGTAAGAAGCTCCGAAGTCAGGCTGGGAGAATGGATGAAAGACGAGAGATGGATAAGTTGAGATCCCAAAAGGGTTCCTGGTTCCGATTTCCAGATTACCAAATGCTCAAATAGTACCGAATCGACCGTTGCGTTGCTGGTTGATATTGTACTTTTGATACAGTACCAGAGTAAGTTGTGAGTACAGAGTTGAGTTCAGTCGAATCGAGTCGAGTCGGGTTTGAGTTGAGTTGACAGGATCAGTTGAAAATGAATCCAGGGATTATTCTATAGATGAAGTAGATACTTGGTAGAAACTAGGTATAGGTATCTACTCGTATAATAGATAAAATGGATAGATTGGCTTGTGTTCAACGTTTTATTTTGTTATTCTTGAAGAGGAGGGGGCAAAAAGTAACGTTTCGAATTGAGTAGATGCGGAGCAATAAGCTCTCCAAAAATTACTAGGTAGGAAAATCCCCGAGGAAAGTACAATTGTACATTTATGATTACCTATGCTATGCTACTCGAGTAGACGGAGAAAGGGATTCACCGCGGAAGTCGGACAATGTTTGAAAAAGCAGAGCCAATGCCAGATCGCCGTTGATGAATAAAGAAAGAAGTTCTGTTTCACATTCAAATTCACCAACATAGATAATTGGTTTTCAAATTTAATAAGTCCCAGGTCATTGTAAGAAATGAAGCCATCTCCATTTCGAGGTCTCTTCATTACTTAGGTAGGTATATTCACTTGTAGCTTCATTCACTTCACATTTCATACATCCTGGGTAGCCATTGTCCGGGATAATTTTAGATCCTGATTGAAGACAAAAGAATTGAATCATATTGGTTATCAAGTCCCAGATATCACTGGGGCAAAACAAAAAAACCTGCCTGTGGCTAGTTGACCCTCGAAGTCCCCAAAATATCCAATACATTTGAAAGGTAATCTCATAAATGAAGTCATCCTGAGTACTATGACTTGACATTTGATATCCACGATTTGATTTGTAACCCCTTCGTCATGCACCATTGCCTCATAGAGTATTGAGAAAAAGTGTTTGGTAATGAAGGGATCTGGTGTTTGATCTTGGCACGAAAAGAAAATATCCTTTCAGCTAGAGAGCATTGAAATGGCTCTAAAAGCTGTACACACAAATGCCTGTGTTGATGATTGTTCATGGGGGGAACGAATTTGGAGTGGAAAGGTAATAGGGCAAAGGGGAAGGAGTCATTGGAAAAAAAGGCCAATTTTCACTTATCCTCACAAGTTGAAATTTGAGGTACGTCGAATGGTGTAGCTTGTGTTGATTCAATGGATAGAACTATCGCCCCCAGTGTCTAATCCCGGTTTATGTCGTCGGCTTGCTTTAACTTCCCCGTAGAGCAAAATATCGGAATGCAACTACTGCCACAACCAAGTCCCATAAAATAAGATAATATCAAATTTATGCGGTCTCACGCTTGCCCTCCTTCAACTCCTTCTGTAATAGTAGTCAGTATTCGAATGCGACGGAAACTGATTATCGGAAGGAGGACGAACCAAAGCCTTCATTGTGCCGTGGAGAGCATGTCTGTGGTTTCTTCTGAACTTGGGGTCGGTACCCTTGAGGGATGGGTATCTGGAGGTCTTTGGCTTCTTGATACTGCGCGTCGATGTAAAATTAGCCCCCATTCATCCAAAACGGGTTATTAATTGAAGTAGACGGAATTTGCGGTTATTGATCGCGATAATATGCAGGGAATCGTACCCGTTACGGTGAGCCTTCTTCGACTGGTTGTGTTGGGACGAGTTCTTGGATTCTAAAAAAGGGCGAAATCAGTACAATGAACTGTGAGACTGCCATATATTGGGATCTTAACATACTCGCCATTGCGACTGTTGGTAATTAGCAGTCTGTTGGATTGTTGTGGTGGTCGATTTCGTATCGTAGAAGAGGGAATTAATTTTCCTCCAAAATGATATTGGTGCGGCGGTTGCTCGCCTAAATTTCGATTCAATCACGTGAATTTGACTAGCTTTCCCCGCTGGAATTCCACCCACCCTTTTGCGTTAAAGTCTAGACGCAACTTGAGCTATTCATTCCTTTTACTTTATATTGAAAGGTTATCATGTGAATTTGTGTCTTCGAGGCCCACGGTCAAAAATGTCATATGTGTCATTCAATTTGTTTTCCAATCAAATATATGTACAGTACAAGCTCTATCACGTCTACTCCAGCTAAACCTAGCAAAACTTACAATGCTCTACTACCCAAAACCAGAAAGAAATTTCAATGTCCTCATTCTTACTATTACTCGCTCAATTCTCGAATTTGTTTTTTACTTAGCAATGACTGGTAGAACTTGCTTGGCTTTCGACGCTGCAAGATCTGCGGCCTTTTGCAATTGCTCTGATCTAATCTTCCGAAGATATCTAAAGAGAAGAATGAAAAGTAGTTCCATTCTACATAAGTATTAGCTTAATTGAATCTCATTTGGGTTACATTGTATGGGTCTAGTTTTACCTTTCTTTCGTCATCATTAGAAGGCCTTGAACAATGAGTCCCTTGGTAATTTGTGGACCGATTCCCTTGAAGAGGCCCAGCAATCCTTCATTATGAATGATGAATTGCATTACTTCGATAAAACTTTTGAAAGGTTTACCTTCTCTGGAAGGGGGTGGTCTTGACTGAAGTCCAACCTTTGCAACAATCAAAGGCTGGGTTACAATGGTCGCAAGGGATTTGGACATTGCTCCCAATACTATCATTTCAATTAGATCCCGAAAGTCCCATTAAATTGATAAACTTACCAAATGCTTCCCATGGTTTGAGGTTTGTTTTTCCTGGGAAAACAACCTCTCTCAATCTTTGATATGCGCCATATGTAATGGCAGGGTTAACGACAAGTACTAAGCTGGCCTTGAGACCTCTCCAAAGGCCGGTCCAACCATCTTCGCTATGGATAACATCCCGAGCTGTATCTACCATCCCTTTCCTTTCACCCTTTTTTTGTGTTTGTTGACGAGTGGTAACTACTGCAACAGGAATAGTAAAGACCTGGGCAACAGCTCCCGCGACTGCTCCTAAAGACAATTCGATTGCAGTGCTTGGAGGCGTGGGGACTTTCTGAGAAGAGAGATATAACGTTCGAACGACCGAGTACCAGTAGAAGTAGGCAAAATTGGTTGAGGCGACACCAATCAAGGCGCCATTGATACCAGCGTAGAGTCCAGCAACTCCATCCTCGGCTACAATCTTAGAAATTGCATCCCAAGTCGACGTATAGTGGACTGCATCATCACCCGTTGGTGCTACATCGGTCGGCTTGCGTTTGACTTGAACTTGCAGACGAGTTTTTACTCTGGTAGAATTACGATGTTAGCCACAAAATACCAACAGATTAGTAGAATATAAGCAAACGATTACATACCGCCTTGCGAATGCGCACGCAAACGGAGATCAAAACTTACATATCCAGGGGATATACCATAGCATTTGCAATTACAGCTCCTGTAGCTCCAGCAACTGCCAAACCCCATGGTGGAATAACAGCTTCTTTTGATTGTCCTGTCATGTTGGATTTGTAGAATACACTGAGCCAACTTTATATTCTTGAGTGGGAGGAATATAGAACGATTGTATTTTAAAATTTCATGAAGCAGCAAACAAACAAGCAATAATGGATATTGAGTCTGGGTATTATTAGGTAAAGAAATAAGTTTAGTGCAAGGTCTTTTTCATATCTTATTTAAAATTTAAGTAATTTATAATCGACAGAAGTATGTATCACAAATGCAGATAGATAAATAGGAGGTTATGAATATCTAAGATGTGATATTAAGTTTGAAGAATTCCTGAATCATATTCCTTCCTTCTTCATAGTTACCGGTAGCCGTTATGTATTGCTATCATGCGCGGCGCGAGGGTCGGAGTTTGTGACGATCTTAAACCTCGGCTCGGATATTCACCATGGGTCCGTGCATTTTATTCCATCATTCTACGTACAGAATTTCCACTGCTTCATGCCAAGAACTCTATCGTAATGTCCACGGTTATCCTCAAACAACCTTGACAACCTTGACAACCTTGATGTGATGGATCTCGAGTATCACGTGGACATTCAGCTCTCTGGCAACTGATGAAACGGATGGGAAACGACGACAATCCAAGCCGTTGGTTTAACTACATAAACAAGCAAAGCATAAACCCAGGCTGATCAGATAACACTCTTACGGCTTTGCTTACTCTTCTTTCTCCAGCTTTACAGTGTCTCAAGCCTCCCTCAGCAGTCTGAAAAGCCATATATCAGCCGAACGAGTATTGGCTTAGGGATATGACTTGATGTCTACCGTTTGAGAACCATCTCATTCATATGCTGCTCACGTTCGTATCCGAAGCAATATTTCTCTATGAGAGTTGTTGTAGCTATCATGGAAGCCAAAGCTCTTGTACGTCAATACCCATCAATCCTGGTGATGGAATAAGTCATTCTGACACTGGGGCTAGGAAACGCAGTTAAGCATTGACAAATGTAGCTCCAAGGAAGAAGCTTTAAAAGTCTCTATTGCTGCTATTGAGTTGTATATTGAAGTTTCAAAGCAAGTACTTGGGAATGCCGAAAAGGCAAGGATCAACCGAAAATGCAAGGCATTGATGTTGAAAGCGGAAGAGATCAAGAAGTCATCCACTTGGCCTCTAAAACCCGCTTCAATCTCCCTGAAAGCTCCAGTATCCGAACGAACCTTGAGTAAACATGAAGAAATTATCTTGCTCGAGGGATCAAGATTGCATGGATTTATCTTCCCACGGTGGACATCTGAGCCTGACGACACGATATTTGAAGCATCACTATATACGTATGTAGATAAAATGAATGAGTATACCGAGGCCGTTTACTGACTCCGATAGAGATCCTTCTGAGCTAAAGCTTTCCCAGGATCAAATTGAAACATTTGCAGGTTGGAAGAGACCTCACGAGAGGGATGATGTTCTTTCTCAAATGTTGAAAGATGTGGAAAATACCGATATTCTTATGAATGCCTCTAAGGATATTGATCTTGTCCAGGATATAACTACAGATTGTTCTGTCGTAGCCAGTCTTTGTGCGGGAACAGCACGTGCTGGAAAAGGTCATAGCAAGGCATGTGCATTTTCGTCTATCATTCCCACAATACTTTAAGTTTACTGACTCTCTCTAACAGGTACTGGACACCATTCTGCGCCCATATGATATCAAAAAGCAGAGGCCGAGATCATCTAAAAATGGGAAATACATACTCCGTCTCCAATTCAATGGCTGTTATAGAAAAGTCACAATAGACGATCGGCTACCAGCTTCAAGTTCAGCTCGCAATCTTCATGTCGTGGATAGAAACAATCCTATGCTGCTATGGCCTGCATTAATTGAGAAAGCATATCTCAAAGTGCGAGGCGGCTATGATTTTCCAGGCTCCAACTCTGGCACAGACTTATGGATAATGACTGGATGGATTCCCGAGCAAATATTTTTACAGAGGTATTGCATACCCTTTCCCGGGCATCAAGCTATACTGACCAAATCGATTCGATAAAGTGACGAAATTCAGTCCGAATTACTGTGGAAGCGTATTTATAAATCTTTTGAGTTCGGCGATGTCATGATTACATTGGGAACTGGTAAGCTGACCAGAAGAGAGGAAGCTGACTTGGGCCTGGTTGGTGAGCATGACTATGCTATTCTAGACATGAGAGAATCTGGGTCCCAACGACTATTGCTCGTCAAAAATCCTTGGTGCGATGGTATGGCTTGGAAAGGGCCTAGACGAAGCCCAGTTCAGGGTGCATCAGGAGACAACACTTGGACGGAAGGCCTCCGGGAGTCACTGGAAGCGTCTGACACCGCGAGAAGTTCCACTAAACCGGGAACTTTTTGGATGGCATTTGAGGATGTGATACAAAATTTCGAATCCTTGTACCTCAATTGGAACCCTGGACTTTTTCGTTATAGACAAGATCACCATCTCTCTTGGACGATTCCACACATTAACAACATTGGGACATTTACTCAAAACCCTCAATATGTCGTTCATTCTGTTAAAGGAGAGACTGTCTGGGTATTGCTCAGTCGGCACTTCACTACAGAGGAACACGATATTGCTCAAGGTTCAAGTACTCAAAGCATCACATCCAAGTCCCTCGGCTTCATCAGTCTGTATGTCTTTGACGCCTCCGGCCATCGCGTTTACTTAAGCGATGGCGCTCTACACCGCGGTGCCTATGTCGACTCTCCCCAAACTCTCGCGCGATTCGAGCTACCTACAAACACCTCCTACACAGTCGTAGCCGCGCAACAAAATCTCCCTCTCCCAAAATACTCCTTCTCATTCTCCTTCTTCTCTCGCTCCCCCCTCACTATTTGTTCCGCCCCGGACAGTCACACCTTCAGCACCTCTCACCCCGGCTCCTGGACGACTCGCACAGCGGGTGGCAATGCCAGCTCTCCATCCTACCCCTCAAACCCTCAGTTCAGCATCACAATCACAGAACCTACCGATATAATGCTCGTCCTCGAAGCAGACAAAGAAGACATCGCCGTCCACGTAACCATGATCTGGGCCTCGGGACAACGCGTCACCGTCATCAATTCCCGCGACATAGTCGGCGGCTCAGGTGACTACCGCCGCGGCTGCGCATTGGCAGAACTACACAACGTCGCCGCAGGCAAATACACCATCGTCTGCTCCACCTTCCAAGCAGGCGAAGTCGGAAACTTCACCCTGCGCGTCAAATCCTCGAGCAAATGCGAAATCCGACCCGTCCTCGCCGAAACGGCAGGCAGACTGGTCGCCAAACTCCCCACCATCGTTTTCCAAAATGGAATCGATAGAATGCTAGCACCCATCACCGTCGCCCGTCTCACCCGTCTGCGATTCGTCGCAAAAACGAGCATGGAAAATCGACCGCCGCCGACGAAATCGAGACCGAGTCTGAGAGTTAGTATTGAGAGGGGTCAGGGCCCTAATAAGATTCTTCTAGAGTCGTCCAACGAGGGAGAATTCAGCGATGCGCCGGCGGGGATCCGCACGAGGGAGATTGATATCTCGAGCGAGATGAATCGCATGGGCGGGATTTGGGTGGTGGTGGAGAGGCTGGGTGGGAGATTGGGGTTCGATGAAGTGTTTGTCGAGGCGTTGAGTGATTCAAAGGTGGAAATTGGGGTTTGGGGAACGGGGGATGGATAGGGGTGGTAGGGTGGTGGGCATGTATGTTTCTCTTCTTTAGTAATAAAATAAAATAAAATAAAATAAAACTTCATCTTCTATCATACTCGTGATCGAGACTCGCAATTTCAAAACACAAGCATACATACACACACACACAGATAGCTAGAGTCCCGGATTGCCCCCTTTAAAACAAACCTAGAGATTGAGTACAAAGTAAGTAGTGGGTAGTGGGTAGTGGGTAGCGAGTAGTAGGTATGTATAGACATTTGAAATCGAAGAATTCTACTATTCAATCCATCCATCAACCCCTCCCTCCCTCCATCCACCCATCCCTCCACTCATCCCCACATCCAAGACCCAAGATCCAAGATCCAATACCCTCCCCTTCGCCCTCCCCAATAGTCACATTCTCGCGAGCGAGGAGAAAAAGAACCCCCCTCTCCCCCCAAGAACCAAGAACCAAGAACCAAAAAATATAAAAAATAAAAATAAAAATAGAAAACAATAAAAAAACACCCCCCTAAATCCATTTCTGGTATCAAAAAGTGCCTCCCACTCCCATACTCCATTCATCCAATCCCATTCATCCAACCCATTCGAATCCATAACCATCAATTCATAAAAAAATGCAAAAGTTTATGCGCGCGCGCGTGCGTGCCATTCCATAACTAGATGTGTAGATAGAAATCTCACCCAGTAGAGGAAACGCCGAAAACGCAACGCAACGCAAGAAAGAAAAAAAAAAGAACAAGGCCTCCCTTCCTCATGAAACACCACCACTCCACTTTATGACCTTTTACCTCTTGCAAGAAGAATCTGCAAACGCAAATTGCAATTTTATCAAGCGTGAAGAAAATAATCCTACCCATATATAGATAAGATAGACCGATAGATAACTTTTTTAATTTTTTCGATTTTTGACTCCCCGCTTCCTTTCTCTCTCAATTGTCACCGCCCCGCCCTATGCAGCGGCTTTCAATTGCCACCTCTACGTCTTCTGCCTTTACTCGGACCTTCTGGTCTTTGCGCGAGCACTTCTCGCAAGAGCGGGTCGTCTTTATCTTTATCTGTGTGATGTGCTCTTACATGTCTATGTTCGCTGCAAGTTAGAAGAAAATCCAGGCATTTATTTCCGTTTTGTTCAAAGGCGTGAGAATTATCAAATTATCAATTGACATTCAAAAGTCCCCCTCCACGCGGCGTTTAAAAATAGAGAAATTCGAACATACCTTTGTAGATTATCCGGCCTTGGATATCTATGTTCTCTTTCCGGACAGAAAGGACACACATAACCCGGACTATCATGAACCAAACCATGTCTAATCATTTCATTTTTCCTCTTGAACCCCTTTCCCCCCTCGGCTCTCGAGCATCCTCGTACCGTACAATAATGCGGTCGATTGGAAGAATGTACATTTGCATGGGAATTTAATAAATACTATTTGTATACGAGATTAGCATCTTGAAGTTTAAGTTCCCTTTTCTAAGCAATTTTTTTATATATTTGAACATCCAGAAATCCATCAAAAGCATGGTCTCATTCGTACCTGTGTTTGAAAAGGCGCAGCAACACACCCCGGATAATTGCACTGATATCCTCCAATCTGTGGATTTGTAATCCCATCTATACTCATACGATCAATGGCCATAGTAGCGGGAGTTGAAGCCGATTGATCAGTACTTGGAGTTTCCGCATTGCTCCCACTGCTATAATCCGTCGTCATACCGTATGGACGTCCTTCAGATGTTGAAAGTCTTCTCGAAGTGTTCGTCGAAAATTGATTGAATAATGGTCCCGAGGACATAATATCTCTCCGAAGACCATTTGGAGAGTTAGCTGGTGATGTTACTCCAGGCCCAGGAGGAAATCGCGAGATAGATCTCCCTGGAGATTGGGAGTATGGAGTTTCATTAGAATTGGGTAGTGGTTCCTCAACAAGCTGTTTCAATGATTCAGCTATTGATGGTAATTTAATGTGTTGACTCCCATTGCTATTTGTAGAGCCGGATTGAGGTGGAGAGTGGAGCATAGGTGGAAGACCTCCAGGATCGTTAGGTGGGGTAGAATGCGTTTCCTCTACGCTACTTCCCCGTACCGTAGCATTTTGATATAATTCATGGGAAATGGAATGTAATCTGGCTCTCTCTATATCTATAGCATCCTGTGCTTGTGATTGTGCTTGTGAATTTGTATTGGCATTGCCATTTGCGGGTACCTGATCACCTTCAAGAGCTTCCCCAGTGGAACCCAGCGAATTATTCCGAGACTCCGGAAATGTGCGCTTCATTATATCAACTGCCATTTGGGCAATATCAAGATCGGCCGTTCCAGGGGATATATCACGTCCCGGGATTTCTACCGCCGTGCCTCTGACGGGACTTTCGTCTTCCTCACCCTCGTCTGAAGGCAGAGCTTCCTTTCCAGCATGCTGCGCAATGTCAGGACGATTCCCTCCACCCATCAACCCCACGAGTACCGCGTCAGCCTGACAAGCGCGACTCTTAGGTCGTATCTCCCCCTTGCGTCCGTCCGGACCAGCTTCGGGACTGATGGGAGGAGGCGGATGGACCTCTGGGGGAGGAGAGGGTCTGATATTAATATGCATCGGTTTTAATATAGGACTGTCGCGCGGACCAACGTCATCGGGATCAAAGTATGTATCTGCGATCTCGGTCATAATTCCATTGAGCCACTAAACGTATCGCATACATTGAACTGCTAGGCAGATATTCATAGCATACAAGGCATGCAGATGCTGATTGACTCGAAAGTAGCAGAGAATACAGCCAGACAATATAAATAGGATTGCATGAATAATCCAAGTACCGAATAGGATGATAGATTCGTGGGGAATGAGGGCCGCGGCTTGAATCGTTTCTAGAACTCGTCGGCTCGTTCTTGCACAGAATAATTTGACTTTCCAAGGTTGCGATTATATTGCGCGAGCTTCTAATCGTACTTTCCCGGAATCGCTCAGCCGATTAATAATATTGCTGACCGAGGATGGATAATAAAATATACACAGTGAAATTAGAAAAAGAGGTAAAAGAAAATTAGAGTATAAAATATGGCCCAAATAGTATGATTGAGTGAAGAATAAAGTGAAGCGTGTGCGATCTGTATAGAAGAAGATCCGGTAGATCTGCCCATGAACTAGCTTCGTTGATTACTTCAGACGACCGTAGAATTAGCGCAAATCTGGAGCCCCAGAGTCCCCTCTTTAATGTCCAATATGCACTATTTGTAAAAATTGCATAATATGTTTAAACATAAAAAAATTGGGCAAAAGTGTGGAGAACAAGATTGAAGGGAGAGAAGTCTACGAGAATTGCTTGTTAGATGTTAGATGTTAGATGCTAGATGCTAGATGCTAGACATCAGATGTCAAATGTCAAATGTCAAATATCAAAGTAGACTAGACAAGAAAAGACACTGCACGGCAAGATAGACAAGTGTATAGGTAGACAAACGTAAGAGTAGCGGTGCGGTAAAGTCCTTCCTTCCCCAGGAAACGAATGAGGGGAGAATTCGATTAAATATTTGATTATCTTTTATCTGGTCGTGGGCGGGTTGTGTATCTGAATGGGTGGGTGAATGAGGATAGATATGTATGGATACGGGTACATCTTGGGCTGGTGCTTTTCTTGTCCAATATGAAAGACCAGACCCAGGTGAGTAGTACAGTACAGCTTCTTCAAGTGCTGCGTACATTATACCACTACTATACCTACATACATATATTACTGGGGCTTCCTCTGGCATCATGACCGGCAAAGCAGTCGAGCAGTTTCTAATTTAAGATTTCTCAAGGTTTGTTTGGAATATGTATAATGTACCTAGGGAGTGTGGTAGTGTGGTAGCTGTCAAATCTATCAAACCATATCTGCGGCCAACAGAAAAGGATCCATGGAACGCTTCGAAATGCGGAGTATCTTTCGCTCGATGCATCCATCCCTACTACAACAATATAACTTACTTGACGAGATATGATGAGAGAGGAGAGCAGAGCACGGTAATAGGACAAGAAGCATTAGCACGTGAATGACCAGGTACTCAAGGTATGTATATAGATAGGTACATGCAATCTAATTTGATTCAGAGGACTCGGCATCTATTTATGAAACCTTTCGCATTCTCTGTAACCTTACATCTCAAAGAAGGCAGTGCGCGCCGGTAGATGATGAACCAACGTTGCCAGTGTTCAGCTAGAACCACCGCGAGAATTGAGACAACAGATCACCAGCTTGTGTAGTGCAATGGTTCCCTTCAGATAGAGAGACATATATCAACATTCTTTCGTGTCTCCCCCGTAACCTATGTATTATTGTTCGGTATCGCCGTCACTAGAGTACCTCATGGACGGGGGGAAATCTAGAGCACTTTTCGTATACCTCGGAAGTCTGGCCGAGTATATAAGTCAATACATACTACTGTGAATACATAGCAGTGTTAACATCATGTTCATGTACCTCACTCAAGTAGGCGTGGTGTATGTGTGGCTTATCCTCATAGGTGGATAGGGTAGCATTATGAATTACGCCGCTGAAGAGCGCCGCATCGTAGTATTCGCTTGCCGAGAAGGGAGGAGGGAAAAAGAAAGAAGAAAAATAAAACGGTTATTGATTGATTGATAGATAGATAGTATGGTTTATCTCTTTGCCCTCTTTGTTCGCTCTGTCCACTCTGCCCTCTCTCCCTCTGCCTCCCTCTCTCTTCGAAGTTCCAACTCGATTCCTAAGTGAGCAACGAATGCGAGTATCACACGGCCACGCTGACTTGAACTTTCTTGCGTGGAACAAACGACTCACCCAGTTAGATTAGAAAGCTGCAACCAGGAATTAACGGCTGTTGTTAAGGTTGAGAATTGAGGCTGTACTTGTCTTGGTTTTTCACCAGGGGGGGGGAAGGGCAGGCACAAATGAGAATGCTTCATTCGTTCAAGGTTGAATTAGGTCAAACTTCAGAAATATCTAACCTGGCTAGTAAGCACATACAGCATCAACCATGATCCAAAGACGAATGAACATGAAGATGGATGAAAAGTAATATTATTCACCGTTACATTGAATTCGAAACTACTTCCTTCACCCTGTCAAATAGGTAGGTAGATATATATGTATCGCATAATGTATATGATCCCATTCTATTCACCCCTCTCTCACATCCTCATCTCCCATCTCCCATCTCTCATCTCTCATCTCCCACCTTCCCATTTGATCATCCGTTCTGAATGCTCACCCTTTAGAAAACTTTCTCTCATCTCATCTCATTATCATATAAGTTCCTAATTCATGAAACTTCTATTCCTCTCCAGTAATCGAGGTCTCACTTGATAATCTCAAAATCATTCTATCCCTCCAATTTCACTACATATGTAAATACTACATAAACAACAATGTATACCACCACATCACATATAATATATAATATATAATATAACCTATCACCTAACCCCGCACCTCAACCTCAACCCCTCAACCATTCAATCATTCATTCATTCAATCATTCAATCCCCCAATCCAATCTTATCTAATCCAAATTGAATCCCCAAACCCCCATTCATTCATTCATTTATTCATTCATTCACTCACTCACCCACACAAAATCACAAAACACTCCCCTTCCCTTCCCTTCCCTTCCCTTCCCTTCCCTTCTCTTCCCTTCTCTTCCCCTCCTCTCCTCTCCCCTCCTCTCCTCTCCTCTCCTCTCCCACTCTTTCACCAACCCTACCTGCGATATAGCTACAAGTACATCCATCCCTATCACTAAAGCCATCCAACCATCCAACCATCCAACCATCCAACCATCCAACCATCCAACCATCCAACCATCCAACCATCCAACTACCCACACCCACACCACCATGCGGCTAAAACCAAAACACATTACCTAGGTACTCCCTCACCATACCATACCATCCACCATCCACCATCCACCATCCACCACCACCATGAGCCGCACATTCGCACATACGCATGCACGCACCGCACATCCCCAATCCAATCCCATCCCATCCATCCAATCAACGCACCCCCACCCATAAATCTACTCTACCGACAGCATCGAATAACTCACTCACTCACTCCAGACACCAGAGCAACGTCGGACGAGCCATTCATTCATCCATCCATTCCTCACAAAACAAAACGAGTCATCACACCTGCAACCGTAGATAAGCATTCGGTCCATTCCCTTCCATTTACCGATTCATTTCTTTTTCTGATGTTCTTTCCCTCCCTTTCCTTTTCTTTCCTTCCCTTCGTTCTTTCCTTCCTTTCTTTCGTCTTTTATCCAGCTGTGTATGTATGTATGTATGTATGTATATACCTACCTACGTATGATGATATTTTCTACAGGTTAGATATTCTCTACAGATTAGATAGACAGATAGATAGATAGATAGATAGATAGATAGATAGATAGATAGATAAATAAATAGATAAATAAATAAATAAATATACAACACAACAACAACAACAACATAACATCATCATCAAATTAATCCATCAAATAAACTCAATCAATCAACCTACCCATTCCCCCTCACCAAAACATACATACCACAAAAAACCCCAAAAACCCCAAAAACCCCAAAAAGCAAAAAAACCACACGATACATCACTGCCCATCCCATCCTATCCCACCCCATCACATGTCATCATCTCCCTTCCTTCCTTTTCCCCCCTCAAAAAGATCAAGATCAAGATCAAAAAAATCAAATCAAATCAAACCCAAACCCAAACCCAAACACTACAAACAATACATGATTATACATCTAGTCTCATAATCAACCGATCCCAAACTACCTTCTCCAGGACTATTCTAATTATCAACACCACCCCCGCCCCCCTCCTCCCTCTTCCTCTTCCTCTTCCTCTTCCTCTTCTTCTTCTTCTTCTTCTTCTTCTCTCCTCTCTCCTCTTCCTCCTTCCTAAAGCAAACAGAACAAATCCCAACCCCAACCCCAACACCAACCATCCCACCACACAAACAAGGAGTGGGGTAGATCACTTCGTAATAAATCATACGCGAACCTCTTAAATCAATCAAAGTTACTGCACTGCACTGCACTGCACTGCATACAACTTTAAAATCGAGGCGATACTCGCGGCTCACCTAATCCAGCCCGATGCTTCCGAAAGTATACCTCAAGGTAACGGAATAGACAGGTTTCTATACTGACTATCACGTTCCGAATTCAATCTCGTGCAGATCTCGTGCAGATAGATTATCTACACATGCTCAACATTTTTTGGATTTATATTCTTTTTTTATTTATTTTTATTTTACAAATTTGAGGCTTACATACAAGCTTACATGCATATGAATCCTGAACCCCATTTGCGCCTCCGACTAATGCTCCAACCCAAACCGTCATTATCCGATACCAACCAAAACGCGCGCACGCCTCTCATCGCAATTTATCAATATATATTCTGTCTCTTACTTGATCTAATTCCTCCACAAACACTATTCTCCCCGAACAAAGCTCGTCCTGTACACAGCTCCCCATGCGGCTCCTAAGAGTATTTACATATGTTCAATAGGTTCTTCTCTAAATCTGTGAATCAGCAATTGCCCATACAGAAAAACACTCACAGGTACCAATGCGAGTTGCAGAAATATGTTACAAAGAAGGGGGGTTCCAGACAAAATCTAATGACGGGTGGACGATATGAAAGATTCGATTGAACTTACGGCAAGAGCTCATCCACATCACGAACGACGCAGGACTTCAAAGGAGGTCGGACAAGGTCGTTGAACAAGAAAGTTCCGTATACGAGTAATACGAAGCCAAGAACTTGTAACCACTTGAAAGTTTCCCATCCCAGAAATAGTGATACAATCCAAATAAAGAGTGTACGACAAGTGTCGATGGTGGACCTAGATGTGGCGCTGACTGTTCTGGTCACGGAAAGTCCAAAGAAATTGAAGCCACTAAAAAGGTTAGCTAGAAAGAAGAGATAGACAGAGAGAAGAAAATTACCCGATGCTAATCATGATAAGCACACTTGAGACTCCAATGGCTTTGTAGTGTGTAATTTGTCTCCATCCTTCAACAAGATCGAAGTATCCATATCTTCCCGCTGCGGTTCTACCGACTGCAAGATGGAGAATGATCATACCGAAAATTGTAACTCCAAACCCGAACAGACCCTCCCAGCCTACAACTTTGAGAGGTTCCAGAGCGTAATTTTCTAGAATGTATTCCTCCAAAACGAACTGAGAAGCAGTGAATATTTGAGCGCCCGCAATTAGAAATACGCCAATAATAGCGCGTAGGGCTTCTGGTGTTCGGGCTTCTCTTGCGGCTAGCTTTAGTGCGTCGTGTACAAGCGCCATTGAAGACGGCGCAGCTTTGTCATCTTGGTAAAGAGCTCCAGCAAGACCAACAACAGCGACTCCAAGAACAACGGTCACCAACGCGAACCATTGGAACAAGTGAAGCCTTCTTTTCAAAAAGAGTACACTGAAAACTCCAACAAAGAGCACCAAAGCCCCTCGAGTCATTTGGTAAATTGAAGGGACTACAAACAAAAGACCGACGTTCACTAAGAAATGCTGTTAGTAACAGCATGGCAAATGCGATTTGTGGACACAAATGCTGATGAATGAAACATATGGAACGTGGACTACTCACTCAAAGTTGTTCCACAGATATCACAAATAGCAGGTAGGGCTAACAGCAGCACTCTCCATCCCACCAATGGTAATCTGTTTTCATCTACATCCATTGCCTTTCCAGTCGAGGTTGTCAAGATGCTCGCTCCATCGTTATCTGCGGCCTCTCCTTCATTTGTATCAACTGCTTCATAACCGTTCTCTTCGGGCTTTGCGTTCTTTGCGAAATAGCGGCGATAAAGAGAAAATGCGCCAACAAAGAGCCAGCAGCCCATTTCTCCAACGAACATTTGAGCCGTTTGTATGACCGGCTGCTCGAATAATGCTCGTTTCTTGGGATCGGGATCGTCACAATTCCGGACGCAAACATTGTCCTGGCTTGTGGTTAGCAGATAACAGAAACAGACTCGAAGCGTATACTGACTTGATATTTTGTGAGAAGCGTATTGCAGACTCCTGTAACCAGCATCATGGCTACCAGGAATGGTATGAGCACTTTGGGGCTGATCGCCATCTTGACGATATGCGATGGACAGACCGGCGGAGGCGTGTGTGTATCTAGATCAAGGAACCATATAGTTTGACAAAACTACAACTAATCGTAAATTGGCATTCACAGATCTATTTTCCTTATGTTGCAACGTAGTGAAATAAATAAAGATTAGAATCCGATATATTTGTATTTGTATAATCCGTGGTGAGGTTGATTACTCTTTGTCTCATATCTATTGGGGCACGATTAGGAGCTAGGTTGGAGGCTGGAGCTCAAGGCAGGAGAACTCGGGCGGTGACGGTTTTTGGTTTAGCCGATGACTATCGGAACCTCATTCCCCTGCTTTCCATCACAAGATCACTTTCTGATTCAAGCCAACAACTCAATCATCAGTTACCACCTACGAGGTACCTACCTAGCATCTATCAACATGTCATAAAGTGGATGAAGTCTATAGTGGAAAGTTTGGCTCAATGATATTATCATGTAAGTAATCTATGAATCATCTATTGTCACATCTTATGTATGATGTGTAATACACACCGACGTCAAGAATCACCACCTGCTAAGAAAAGCATTCGATCGTTAATGTATATATAATGAGGGAGAGAAGATGTCTTTTTTTGATTCCGTAATGCGTCTTAAATCATGATACATGAATGTACAACTGCCCATTACCCCTAATATCCCATGGGCTATTCAGTTTATACATCAAATCGGGTCGTAAAACATAGACACGTAAATGCTGACCAGCCAAGTCCACTCCTGAGTATATGAAAGAGGTAAATGAAAACGGATTGTTGATACACTAGCAGAAATGAATTTTAATAACTTTTACGCCGCCCAATGCTAAATTTTAGATTTTATACTCCGACCCTATGCCTTATTTGCCAGCGGCGGCCGCAGCACCCCCTCGTCGCTTTGGGTTACTTCGACCAGGTCGTTTCTTGTTTTGATTGCTTTGATCGCTTCCTTCAATGAATTTGAGAAGCTCATCAATGCTTCGCGAATCGAGTCCCCTAGGAGCATCTCGACCAGCAGCAGCTTCAACAGTTTGGCCGATTTGGGGTTGGACCTGGGTCTGTCCAAGAGTGACACGAGGAGATACTCGAATTCCTCTGTTTCTGCGGGCTTGAACATCCTTTGCGTGTTTGGCAATCGATACAGCATTTTGAGTAAGCTGTTCAAGCCATTTCTCTGCTTCCTTAGTGTTCTTGTCCTCTGCGCCTAACTCAGTAAGGAAGATGTTGTAAGACTCGCGCATACGGTTGACAGCGGATTTGGAGTCTTGATCCAATGCCAAAGCTTGAGCCAATTGGAAGAGCAAGGTTGCAGCATTAATAGAATGCTTTCCGTAAACCTCCTCACAAATTTTGAGGGATGCTTCAAACCATGTGCGAGAATCGTGATATTCCTTCAAGTGTTGCAGCATAACTGCAGCATTGTTGATTGTTGTGATAGAGTCAGGATGGTTTGGACCGTAGACGACCTTCCACAAATCCAAAGCGTGCTTGATGTATGTCAAAGCCAACTTGGTCTCTCCACTTGCGTGTGCAATGAGTCCAAGGTTGAGATAGTTCAAAAGTGTCTCAGCATTGTCAACACCTAATGTTCTCTCGGAAACTATAACAGCCTTGCGGGCGAGTTCCATAGCAGCCTCCTTCTCGTCGAGTTGATAATAAAGCATCGACAAGGAGTTGTATACTCTCGCCACTTCAGGGTGAAGAATGCCATAAATCTGCTCGTGTAATGACAAAGATTCCAAGAGTAATTCTTGACCCAACTTCTTTTGGTCCTGTAGAAGAGAAATACGTCCAGCTTCTAAAGCTTCTTCTGCAAGGGAGCTTCTTGGAGACGCCTCTTTGATGATTGGAACTGTGTTAAGGATATCATCTGGGTTGAAGGTGACAGGCGATGCGGCGTTTGCAGATACAACAGATGCAGGAGAAGCTTCACGGGCATTCTTCTTCTTCTTCTTGCTGCTGGTGCTCTTTCCAGTGGGAGCCGTTTCCTTTGTAGCCTCTCCATTAGTTGCTGGTGGGGCTGCTGCTGCTTCAGTCTGCGATTGCTTTGTGAAATGGTAAGGCTTCATCTCCAATTGAATACCAAGCTTCAAGGAAACTTCGCGAAGAAGTTGCAAATGTTTGATGCCTGCAGTCCATGTAGAGTCGAGGGTATATCGGAAACGACGGAGAACTTGACCTTCAATCTCTGTTCTGAGACTCTCTGGGGTAACCTCCTTGAATTTCAAATCTGCCTCTGGATAAAGCGCAGCCATAGCTTCATCAACATCTGGTTTTGGAGCTGCGTTCAAATCTGTGCCGAGCAAGCAATTGAGAAGATGGGCAATACATGAGCTTGTCAAAGGAATAGGGAGGTAACGGAGATAATTGCCAGCGACATGCTTGAATGCTCTCGACACCATCTCTTGAACCGCCAAAATGCGTAAGGACTCGAGTCTCTTGCCATCCGCAAGAGTAGCAACTTGGCCGAGGTATCTGAGATTGATACCACGTTTATGAAGGAGCCTGCTTAAAGACTGTCCATCCATAGGGAAACCAACATCACCTTCCTTGAGATCCTTCACAAGTTCGGGTAACACTGTCTTGCGCAAGAACTCACAAACCAATCGAACTTGCTGTTCATCCTCGGCAAATTCGGCCTTCTCTTCATCAGTTTGTGGCTGCTGTCCACTGAAAGCATCTGGGTTCAATGCAAACTTGAAATCGCCAATATCAATTCTTTCTTGATCAGGCTTGCTGGGTTCTGCAACCTCATCCGATTCGCTCTTCTTGGCCACTTCTCCATTCTCGGTTGGCTTCTCGCTCTTGGCTGGCTCCGATGCCTCAGTTGCGGCTTCGATTTCCTTTCCTTCGGTAGTAGGCTCAACGGTTTTCTGAGCCTGGCGCTTACGTTCCAATTCGCCGTTGACCCATTCGCGCATCTTTACTTTCCAGTAAGCCTCGACCAATTCAGGTCGGATAACTGTCATGCGATGTGGATATGCCGATTCACTCGCCGAATCAACCTCCTTGGGGCTGTCAAGTGCAGTACCGACTTCCTCCATCCAAGTAATATCCAATGGGGTAACTCTATACAAATCAAGAACGTATTTTCTTCCGTCAGTACCCAAAAGACCTTTGGTTTCGATACTGCCTTCGAGATCATGACGCTTTGCATCTTTGTCCCAAACTGCATGCTTTTTGACTTTCAAGGCCTTGGAAAGCTTCTCGAAAACAGACACAAACTTCTCATCCGATGCGACAATGTCTTTGCCATCCACTGCACCATAATCAATTTGGTTCTCGCCTGGGTCACGTTGTTTGAATATTCCTGGCACAATACTTTGTCCAACAATGCGCTTTCCAAGGTAATCAACAACTACAGTTCCTGGAGTAAACAAGCCGTCGATGTCCAATTGGTTGACCATACGGACTCCCATAACATCCTTGCCTACTGCTGCCCTAGCAGCCTCGTCACCACCCTCTGAGGCAAAAGTACCCACGCCATCGGCTCCAAAGGAAAAGAAAACGTTATTGTAGACAAAAATTTGAGCGTCTTTGCCTTCAGTTGGGTTGAGAGGAGCTATTTCACCCCTAGCAACTAGAATCGCACCACGAGCTGCAGCATCGTTGTAGTCAGCGAATAACTTCGAAGTCAATCGCTCTCGGAATACACGATCCTGGACAGTGTCTTTTGGTAGTTCTCTAGTAGACTGGAATTCTTCATTCCAATCTCGCAAAGTCTCGCTATTTTCAATTCCAGCAATCAGATAATTTTCTTGAGTGCGTGTTATATCAGCTTGATGTGCAACAAGGGGCGCCGTTGCTGATGGCACAATCCATGGATTTGAGGGAGTTGCATTTGTGATTTGGAATGTAGCCAAAGGTTCTTTGGTGTTGTTATATTCCTGGAGGCTCTTGAAGGATTCCTCAAATGATGGAGACAAGTCACTAAGAAGTGCTAAAAGTGAGTGCGCGGAATGGGCTTTTGGCGCAGATTTTGGCGATGGATCAAATTTGCCTGTTGAAGACTTGTTCACGTAGAAGCCAGATACGTGAGATGTGATCTGGAATTGCTCCCCCTCGTTTGTAGTGACCTGTAGGTAGAGCAAATGTCCCTTCTGTCTAAGATGGTAGGGTGGGGGATTCCAAGGAGAGACTGAAATTGACTTGACAGTTTTTGGCCCTGGCTCTTGTGCTCTTGGTAGAAGGGTCGAGAGATTGCCGGAAGCTTGGAAGTCAAATCCGACCATTGGATGTGAAGGAGCTGTACTCGTGCCGTTTTGACTGGATTCCTTTGATGTGACCGAATCAAGCAGCGAAGCTCCTGAAATAATACCATTCAAGGTATCGGTACGATCCCCGGCAGCACCAATAAGCTCCCGCACTCTAATAATATGTATTCTTGCCTCTTTCTCCGTGTACGGGTCCTCGACTAAGTGTATTTCTGAGTCCGCCGTTAAACCAGGGACCTCGGATATCTGAACGAAGTCATTTATTCTCTCTCCCTTGTGCTCGAGGTGGAAACATGAGTACTGGAAGGTTCCGGGCAGCTCGATTATTGATTGGCGAACATCGTGTATAGCTTCTTGAGAAGAGACCTAGCTATCTGAGCATTGAATCTGCATATCTTGTGAGGGGGTTTCACTCACGATGATCTGAATTTTATGGGGCTCGCGGGGAAGCACCACAGTCAATTGAAAGACTACGTTCTCGCATTAGCATAAAATCTGGATAAGTCTTTGAACTGCCAACTAATCCTACCTTCACCGCCCGCTTCCCCACCATCTTCTTCTTCGTGGTCAACACCATTAGTTATGGCAGTCTCTTCAGTGGCAAGCTTTTGCGAGCTGCTTGAAACATCGGTAGGGGTTTCTAAAGGCGTCCAATGTTAGTAGATGACTCATAATAGGCCACACAGTGAAATGAAAAGATCAATTGAATTGAAACTGGAGTAAATATGTATTTTGAAGCGCTTTTCGAGCTCTATAAAGTGCTTAGGGTGGCTTACCAGAAGTGGTGTTGTTAACCTCATTGTTTACAGCCATTTTGTACCTTGAAAAGCTCTCTTACGTAGGTATAATACAATAAAAAGAGAAGAAGGTACAAATCGATATTCCAACACAAGAAATGGCAGGAATTCAAAAAAGACTTTGTTGATTTTGTTGTACAAATGGAGTGTAGAGAGAAAAGAAAAAAACCCCTCTTCTGTTATGGATGAATTATGTGCAAGTGAAGAATAAATTTATTCCACTTTCTTCAAATCCAAAAGGGCAAGTACAAAATTTAGTTGAATGCACGGAAAAACCCGGCCCGTACCAGTATTATGACAATCCTTGCTGACATCACCACTACACGGCATTTGTTCACTACATATCCCTAGCGAGTCTCCTCTCTCTCTCTCAAAAACATCAACATCAAACAACATCAACCTTACCTTTCTTATTTGCATACAATTCCTAATTTCTTTTGCTATTATAGATTCATTCTCTAGAGTATTGCTTCTTGCATTCTTCTATAGAATATAATTATTTGCTGCGAGAATTACGATTCTGTCTTATCACTTATCGCGCAGAATCCAATTAATACATCGAACTCAATCAGAATCAGTATGCTTGATCCCCGTTTCTTTGGCTGGGGTTTAATCAAATTGATGACCCAAACTATAGGTTAATATCATGCAAGAGGGGGGTGTTCCATTGGGAACAGAATCGGAAAGCTTCTCCAATAGTTTCACTCCAGTGCGACGCGATGAATCAACATTGAATAATTGGCGACTTGATCAGGATGCCGAAAAGGATTGGACTACAGCTCGATGCAATCGTTTATTGCGACCTTTGACCTCCCGAATTTCAATCCTACGTAAAAGTAAACAGAGCTCCCTCAACTGTGTAAATGCCCAATCTCAGAAGGGCAGATCGCACGTTGATTACAACGTCAACGCATCAGGCGATCCAATCTGGGGTGCTCGAAAGAGGGTTAGTACGACATATAGCTGGAAAGCAACTTGTAAAAGAAGAGATGCCAGAGGATCGAGGCGACATGTCAACATCTCAGAGTCTTCTCTACAGTTACAACCATATGGGAGAGTGGTAGCCTCAACTGATCTTTCAACTGAAGATATTGTAGTTCCAACGCCAGTGCTCAACCGAGCACGGAGACCATCTGCACCGTGGAGACAAACCACCCCGCCCTATCTCCCAATATGGACTATACCTGAGGATTGCCAACGCAGGAGGCCAAAGTCTATTCTAGCTACCGATGCGCCTATTCGCGCTCACCCAACAGGTAATAGCGCTCAAGTTTTGAGCAAGATGCGGGGTACAATGGGTGCTACTAGCTTTCATACTCTAGAAGGTATTTATAATGGCCTTGATGCATTACTAAAGGCAACACGTTCTACTACACATAAGAATCACAGAAGAGGACCTAAATCATTGCTATCCATGTGCCTCGCAACAGTACCAAAGTGTATTACCATGGAGGAAAAGTTATTCTCTAGTGAGGTCAAAAATGTAGGTTCTTACTCGACCATTGAAAGGAGAGATGTTTCCACAGAGACTTACGATGGACTCGAGCGGTTTTTTGGCGTATCTGATCGGGGCTGGAAACACCTTCGAACTCTGGTTCGAGCTCATGGTGTTCAGATAATTCGCGATGCAATTTTGGAAGGGCTTTTGGAATTTAACTTTAGTGAACTACTCGTCGATCTTTGTATATATTCAGGACATTACGACGAAGCAGAACTATTACTTTCAAGTCTACTTTCAGTATATAAGTCTCCTGCTCCAAACCAAAGAGCTCAAAATCATGCATTGCCTGGGCCACTGGCAACGCTTCGTAGCTTCGTGGAAGAAACAATGCGTACTGGGTTTGCGTATCGGCAATTTTCCTTGTTGATTCAAAGTGGAAACCTTCCGCTCCCATGGGTAGCAACATCAGCATTTGCCCCCGTTTGGACTGGTTTGATGCAGGATTTATCATTGAATCATGCGAGAGCAGATGCTACGATGCTCATGGATGCCGTACTGCCACGCCTTGTAGACTACGTGTCACAGCCTGACTCCTCGTCGGATACGGGCTTTCATGAAATATGCAGATCAACATTGTTAAGCGTGCTGACGACTATTACATCTATCATACTCCTCAGCAGGGGTGAAGGGGGGCTTGAAGGCGAAGACGAGTGGGCAATGTCTGAATCCGTGCTCGACAATGACAGTGCTGGAGGACTACCGGTAGCACTAGACACGCCCGCGGGATACTTGACTTCACATGAAATACATGAGTTTGACCACTTCACCATCATTAGCAGCGCTCATTTCAAGCTTTTGAAGGATTGTCTCAAGATTATCGGGCGTGATAACAAGGAAACCGCTCTCAAAAGTACCATTTTTCTCCTGGCATGTCTAGTGACTGAGCCTAATGCAGATGATATCCCACATCTCATTATCGACTCTCTGTACGAGACGTGTGTAGAACACACGGGGAATACAAAGTCAAATGACGAAGTCCCTTTTTCGTTTGTCCAGAAGCCGCTGTCTGCCTACGACGAGGCTGTTAAGTTTTTAACTTCAGTGGCTCGTTGTTGTGGAAAAGGAGCTTCTAACTCTGGTTTTGAATATCTCCAGTATATACATCGGAGACTCAAAAAGGTGAATACAGGTAGAGATTTGAAGGCGAGGACTATCTGGCACGGGATTGTTGTGGATAGCGCATTTGCCTTCGCACGAGTGACGCCGGGCCAAAAATATCTCGACTATGCGGATTCTATGGATGGTGAGCTTCATGCAGGTGGCTCAAAAAGACCTGATTCGGGGAGAACAGAGGCTCGCCGTGAATCGACAAGCTTTAGGTGGGAAGAAGGTATAAGCTCTTGGGTAACAACAACACCTGCCACCAATACCAACGAAATCAAAGGCATGACTAGCGACTTTGAAGATGAAGAAGTCGAGCTTGAATCACCTTCAGTTATCCGCTCACAACGGCCTATGCGACTAAGTCGAGGGACAAAGAGGAAACGTGATAGTATTGAGCACGAACAATCTATCGAGCCAGAAGTGCAAACACCATCAACAACTCAAATGGGAATGCGAAGAAGGAACACCGCATCCTTAGGCATCTTCCATAACAACAGCAGCGATGATGAACTCAGCTCCAGCCATGGATCATTCGAAAATCTTCGTGTTTTGAAAGATCTCGGAAACGCGGGATCTCGAAATCGATCGAAACTGGTCAATGCTAAGCGTCAAAAAGGATATTCACCTACGAGGAAACAATCGTCGCTAAGTGAGGATGAATTGGGTATGTGAGACGGCATACACATCGGCTATTCCTCTATATAGCTAAATGGGGAATTGTTACCTCTCAAAACGATGATGTTTCATGCAACGACTATGGATTTAGAGAACAACAGAGCAGACGACGATTACTCTTCCTTATCTACTAGCTATTGAGGGGCTTTTGGGAAAGTGTAAATGTGGAGTTTCAATGAAAGAAGCTGTGATATCGGCACCATTCATGCTCTGCCTATGATGAGACGAGCATCTGGCAGTTAGATCATCAGATTGTCAGATCACGGATATTATTACCAAAAAGCAACATGAGTCCTCCATAGGACGACGACGCGACGATTAATGTATGAAAAAGTATTTGCATGCGGAATGGACATGAAAGCATAGATGTCTGAGGTTGGCTTGGCGCACGTGGATATGGACGGTTAGATTCACCTGATCTTTGCTGATCAGGAAGGCCATCATGGTTGGGGTACAATGCTCGGTCTATCTTGTATATGATTGGTGTTAAGGAACGCGTTACGCGTCATTTGACAAAGCGTAGCCTTGGTTGGAGCTGCAAAGGATCTTTGCGATTTGGATGTGTCAATGTCACTGTTGGAAACACAGATTTCTCCTGGCATATCTCAATACTCTAATACAAACTTACGCAATACATAGGAAGACTTTTCCCGCCATGTATCTGTGAATTTTTGAGCTGAATTTAATACGTTACATTGTGGACATTTCTCATCTAGTATATCATCATTCATTAATGCAGCGGGGGTTTTTCCGGGACTTGGCCCGCCAACTTTATGAGTGGGTGAGCGGGCGACCTGCTCCGAAATATATTTAATTTGGAAATTCATCCCCTCTCCGTTGTTGTGGAATTGAATTGAAGAGTAGATATTTTAGGACCTTTTCAATCCACTCTCGAAATACAACTGCCTTGTGTGCGCTAAAGGAATATTTTTGCAGCTTGCCCCAGTGTTATGTTCTATTTCTAGCTATGTATCCATTATCCGTTCCGCCGTCTCCATTTCGTCTCCATTATTGTATCCCGATGGTATGTAATTATGAAAGTGCGAGCGCTGCCCAGGCTCCGCTCGATACGGTATCCATGTAGACGCTATCGAATCTTGGTATACTGAGTCTTGAGTATGTATGACTTAGCATTGAGTGTGTACCAGTAGGTATTGTGTAGTTAGTTGCTGAATGCTTAGCTTTTTTGTAGAGCGGAATTTTAGATTTAGAATCGAATGCAAATGGAGACTAGGGTTTGAGTTTTGGAGAGAGCAAGGAATGTAATGCTTGTCATTTGTCATTGCTGTAATGGCTGTCGTCTGGGCTTTTGATGTAAAAACGGTGGGAATTTCTGGGTTCGTGGAGGGGGATGGATGAGTGTATTGCATATATGATGATGGATGATGTACTGCGTAGAGAAGGTTTCATAAATGTGTAGGTAGGGAGGAAGAGTCCTTCCTTGCCAGGGATATCGGAGGTTATATTCACTGTCGGGACCGAAGAGCAGAAGTGCATGTCAATTTAATTGTTTACAATGTGTGTAGGTAGGTAGTGAAATAAATGTTGCTACTGTGGTGTGGCTAGGTATGTTGACCTCGGTTACATACATACATACATACATACATACATACATACATACATCGTAGTCCTTCGACGGAGAAAAGGCAGATTGACTCTCTCCTCCGTGCGGACTGCGGAGAACAGAGTTGTAGAATACATACCTAGATACCTAAGTACGAGCAAAATTCAAATATATTAATTTGCAAGATTTCATCGTTCGTATTACATTGGGATAATGATATGGCTCGAGTATGGGTGGTGGATATAGATATGGATATGGATATGGATATGGATATGGATATGGATATGGATATGGATATGGATACGAATATGATATCGTCGACAAGGAATAAAATTCATTTTGCTGAAACATGTTGGCAGGGTCGTTGTATGGATTTCCCTGACTTCATGGATTTAGGGTTCGAAATGACATTTCTGGATGAGTTTAGATGTTACTGTTTGTTTGTTTACGGCGTGTGTTGCCTTTTGGGGAATGTATTGCAGCAGCAGCTGTTGCATGTTAATTTCTAGCAAGGGAATTTAGTGTGCGGTGGAATGATGTATTGTAAATGTTTGGGAAGCAGTAATGTTTTTTGGGGGCTTCTGTTGTTTTGTACATCATACTGCGATGCATTATTGAGGGCACAGATTAATTAGATGATCTCATAGGAGTCACGGGCTGACCTGTTCGACTGGATCGCAAATATATAAAAATGGAATGATGTCTAATCGCAGTGAGGCTTACAGAACGAAAGGATTTTTGCAATGCGATGCTACCTATGTATCAGCAATGAGTCGTTTGTTTTGTCTGGTGACTCGTGAGTTCGTAGGGATCTCTAATCTTCAATGAAGGGGGCAGAGGAAGAAGCGATGAGGATTTCCGTATGCGGTGGTACACGATGGTTTCTGGAGGAAGAAACACTTTTATGCGTGATCGCGAAATTGTAAAGATTGGCGTGCATTATTGGTGATCTGTATTTTGAGTATTAATGTATGCCGCGAAAAGATTATGATCTCCTTCAGCTAAAGCTAATTGTTGGTAAGGTGCTAACACTATGTACATTGTAAGGACGATGGACCGATCCGTTCACCACCTGAATGATTATCGTGACTATTGATTGCATCACCAACTTTCGACTTCTAGACTCAAGATAGATCTTTTCTTCGACAGATGTACAGATGACCTACAAGGCTATGTAGAGGCTCATCCTACGGATAACCTTCTCTGGCCTCCATCGCGATATTCCCACGAAATCCTAGAGGATACTCTTGGCGCTGAGAGAGATACTGTCCTGATCTAATTTGTCAACCTGTAACCTTTAAAGACTGCAAGGGACCATTCGGGATATTTAATCCTCATCATCGCCAAGCTGTTAATCCACGAACATTAGGGCCAGCATGAGCTAATCTAATAGGGTACCATTATTTCGCAGAATAATATTGCTGGGACACTACCATGTATTGTGCCTCTCTACTTGAAGAATTATTTATCCAATCGAGGAGCTTAATAAGAAAGTTCTTACTACGAAGCTTGCTTATTCTTCCTTCTCAGCTACAAACCCTATCTAGATGTATACTTTTTGTTTGACTGCTGACTCCCTTAATTTTCGGTACCGAACCCCTGTTATGAGCACGTCCTTCTCTTCCCCTTTCGCTTCTTGCATATATTTATGAATTTCTGAAATGATGAACGCAACGCAAATCTCCACATTTACTTGATCGGATTACACCCCGATTTACAAACTTATTTGAGCCAATCAGTACTTATTCTGTATGTTACACTGTTCTCTCTCTCGATTTTTACTGAGTGGTCGCCAGGAAGTTAAAAACCTTTAGTTGCTAGGTGAACACTCTATAGAGGTGTGGTTGTGGCCAGCCAGTATACACACCAACCTACTAAGCCACAGATGAAAGGTCTCCTTGGGCACAGATAATGCAAACTTCGTCATCTACCATGGTAGCTAATTCGAGACTATTGAAACGGACACCAGAAATAATTGCCATCCCATCCATCCTGTGTCACCACCCACCCTTCGGCACTTACATTCATCCTATCCAAGTATCACAACACTTGGGAAAATATACTACCAATTCATCTATTAATCAATATAAATCTGCATGCTGAAAATTCTTGCAATAACCGCGACATTCTGTGTATCGTGAATGACAATAGAGCACAACAATTATGCCGAGTAATCCAACCTCCACTGAGTAGTTCTCACCATTATCACTATCTACCGTCTACTATCTAAACATGAGACCAGCTATCAGACCTTCAACCTTCTCTCGCCCATTCCGTTCACGATCGTCAGGTCGGATGCCTCAAACTTGCTACATCAAAATACGTATGCACGCCATATTCTGACCAAGGCCACTCCTCTACCTTGAGAACCGTCCACACGCAGCCTAGTCGTAGACCCATACCAAGACCTGAGCATGTATCCACGACATGATTAAAGATGAGACGATAGGCTATCTTTGTGACAATCGCGGGCTGTAGGCGATTCTCAATCCATCATCCCCATTTTTTTTTTCTATCATCGCCCTCTTTTCATCCTCCTGTGCGCATGATATTCGCTTCAACTTTCCCCTTTTCACAACTTTATACACTCTAAAGGCAAAAGAAAGCATATGATTTGACCCTAAAAACCTATCATCGTCGACCCCATACTTAAGACAAGTTACAACTACTGTACCTAAATCAATTCTGCAAGGTCGCCAAGGCCTATCGACATAGAATTTCTGTACCTTGCAGCGATAGCCCAAACAAGAAGTGTACTGCGTGTGTCAATCCCCGTCCACACATCATCCAATCCTGTCCTGTCCTGAACATTGGAAGAGGCAAACACAGCTTGGATCCTTGCTAAACTCAACATACGTAACCCCATCCATGGTTCAAATTTCGAATTGTGAATTCCAAACTTTTGGGGAAGAAAAGAGTTTGTAAGGTCAGGTTTTTGATATATTGACTCCCGTTCCGCCCTGATCTTCTGGCTAGTCACAAGGGAAAAAGCAAAGAGAGAGAGAGAGAGAGAGAGAGAGTACGGAAGAAAGAAAGAGTGATTAGATGTTGTAACTCACTCGGTACATATCTAGAGATATCCTTCATTTTCGTCTCCTTCTCTGAAGTTACCTACTGTTTGCTGGTTTTTTCTAGATTTAGATTCTGTTTTCCTTTTACAATCCCTCAATTTCGATTCGACTACTTTGTCTAGAAGGTCGTCTTATAAGTTATTTTTACTAGGTATTCCTACTTTTACACTACACATACCGTTGCCCGCTACCCTACCAATATATCTTATATTTTCGTTTCTATTCGAAGCGCCCAGGATTAATAAATAAAATTCATTTATTTTTCCCCGCGGTGCATATCCAAGAGGAAAGGTATGTATCCATCCATTTCATTAGGAATAGCATTCCGAGCAAAAGCCAAGCCTTAAAACATTTTATTCATTTCCAATCTCCCTCCCACCCACCTCCACAAATTTGACTTCTCTAGATTTCTTATTCTCAACTTTTACCTTTTACACAAACATCTTTTCTTCTTCGACGTCTGGATAACGCCTTTTTGGAACATTTTTTTTTGTTCATTTACATTCCTTCAACCCACTTTACCTTCCTTCTACTTTTCGATCTTTCGATATACTCTTGACGATCGATTCTTATTTGTCTTGAATCTGGTTATTCACGGAATCTATCGCTCACTCCGCTCGCTCATTCACTCACGAAATATCTAACGACGCGAGATCGTCTACTACAAACGAAGTCACCCCTCGGTATTCCAATTTTACATCTCGGGCTGGTCTGGGTTGAATATCAAATCTTATTTATCGATCGATCATCATAGACTTTATTACGTCGATTTGAACACTCCAAATACAACTCCAATATCTGTTAGATATTCTTCACAATCATGTTTTCCTCTTCGATATTTGTGGCGGTTCTCGCCCTGGTCGAAATAGTGGCTGGTGAAGCACCATCAGGAAGTTCTTCAACAACAGCAACCACACCCGCCGCACAGGCTGCTGCTGCCGCTGCAAAGGCTCTCAAAGTCAAAGCCGCAATGTTCAACCAGGATTTCTATGATTACATTTTTATTGTTCTTGCGGCTTTGATCGGTGGTATGATTATTTGGAGGGTGGTCATGGAGTCTGTCAAATACATTCGAACCATGGCATCACTCAACAACGAGACGCAACGATATTTCGCTATTCCTTCTTCCGGCTTTGCGAAATTCAAGAAGCATGTTCTTTATGCTCCGGTCTTGAGCAAGAGACATAATAGGGAAATCCAAATGGGAAGAGCCATTAACGTCGGTACTCTTCCTACTAGATTTCAACTTGCCTTTCTCTTGGCTTACTTCGCAACCAACATTGCGTTCTGTGTTGTGAGCATTACCTGGGATCAGTCATATGCTACCGTAGCCCAGCAGCTTAGGAATAGAACCGGTATCCTTGCCGTCGTTAACATGGTAAGTTGAAGAACGATGGGTTGATACGTCCATCACGTGCTAATTATCTTTTAGATTCCCCTCTTCATAATGGCTGCCCGAAATAACCCTTTGATCAACTGGCTTAATTGCTCTTTTGATACTTTCAACCTTTTGCACAGATGGACTGGTAGAATCGTAACCCTTCAAATGATTGCCCATGTTGCTGCTTGGGCTGCCGCCAAAGTTCATGCTTCTGGCTGGTCTGCCGTTTGGGCGTCGATTGGCAAGAGTTCTATGCTCACGTATGGTGCCATCGTAAGTTGTCTCTAAAGTCAAAAACTATTGAGACTTGTACTAAAATCTCGTAGGCTACGATCGCCGCCGTTGTAATCATGATCCAGGCTAGCTCGCCTATACGCCATGCCGCATATGAGATCTTCAAATACCTTCACATCGCACTGGTTATCGTTGTCATCATCGGCATCTATTACCACTTGAAATTAGCTGACCTCCCACAATTACCACTTCTCTGGGGTGCCATTATCCTTTGGGTTACTGAACGCGTCTATAGAGTACTTACCGTTGCATACCGAAACTTCGGAAAGGGTGGATCTAGAACATTAGTAGAAGCCCTTCCAGGAAATGCCGTTCGTGTTACCGTTGATATGGCACGTCCATGGAAATTCAAGCCTGGTCAACACGCATATCTTTACATGCCATCCATCGGACTATTCCAATCTCACCCTTTCTCAGTCGCTTGGTCAGAAGAAGCAGATGATTTATCAGACGAGAAATTAGCTATGAACCGTCAAGATATTCTCGCTATGCAAAAGACAAGCATGTCATTTGTCATTCGAGCTCGAACTGGATTTACTGAAAAGCTTTTCAAGAAAGCCGAGGCCTCCCCAGATGGAAAACTCTATACCAAGTGTTGGGCTGAGGGTCCATACGGAGGAATGCATATGATGCACTCTTACGGCACAGTCATGTTATTTGCCGGAGGAGTCGGTATCACTCATCAAGTCCCACATGTAAGAGACCTCGTTGCCGGATACGCAAATGGAACCGTCGCAGCCCGAAAAATTGTTCTCGTCTGGACTATTCAATCGCCCGAACATCTCGAATGGATTAGACCATGGATGACCTCCATTCTCGCAATGGACAAACGTCGCGAAGTCTTGAGAATTATGTTGTTCGTCAGTAGACCAAGATCGACAAAGGAAATCCATAGTCCGTCGGCTACCGTACAGATGTTCCCTGGTAGACCGAACATCGAGACCTTGTTGGAAATCGAAATGGAAAATCAAGTAGGAGCAATGGGAGTATCAGTGTGTGGAAGTGGTGCGTTGAGTGATGATGTGAGGAGCGCGGTGAGGAAACATCAGTACAACGGAAATATTGATTTCGTAGAAGAGGCTTTCTCCTGGTAGGAGGGAGTAGGGGTGTAGCTTGGGAACGAAAGGGGATCTTCATTCTTTGTATATTTTAGCTTAGGGGTTGATGGAATAGCCGTGGGTTGAAATCGACGAATATGATTTGGCTGGATATTGGGATCATGGTTCTGGTGAGCTTGTGTAGCTAGTGAGCGTAGTTGGAATGCACATATGATTAGACGAATGGTAGTCGGTGTTTCATTGGAACTCTTATGCTGTGATTTTCTAAGAGACTGTAAGGAGTGTAGCGAGGAACCCTCTAGATGCTTCAATATGCATGTAATAATGAATGTGAAAGTAAGAAATGACAGGGTCTAAAACCTTCTGAAAGATGCTTGAATACCTACCTGTCATTGATCACTCAGCTGATCTAAACGAAAGTCAAATCATAATTAAGAAATTCCAAAATTACTCATTGTTTAATATATCAAAGAACGTCATTAGCTCCTAAGAGGTCATTTGATCGATCATTCACTTATCTACCTTTACTCCTCACGCTAACAAACGATAAATCCCGCGATCCCACCACCCGCACCGCTATTCGGATAAGGCGATAAGAACCAACGATAAAGACGACAGACAAACATCTTATGTCAACATTTGACTTGTCCATCTCACCTATTTCCGCCGCGAATACCTATATCCCTACTAGATTACATACTTTACATCTTCTCCTCTGGAAATATACTCACATATCAGAGTCTGCAAACTCAAGCCCAGCAGTTGAACACGAGTTAACACCACCTGACGTAATTTCCTACCAAACAGGCAAGACGGACGAGAGGCAGCAAAGCCTGACGGGACCCGACCGCTTTGGAAACCTCCTAGATAAAATACGAATACAAATAAAATTTCTATCTGCGTCTGCTTCGCCTCTTCTACGCTCATCGATTATCTACATCCTACATTCTACACCATTCATCGCTCGCAGAGAAGAATAGAATCAAAACCTCACCTAGGTATCTACAACCTCGAAATCTGGAGAACATCCCCATCTTCTCCTTCTCGCCTTGACGAACCTTGTCTCCTCACGATCAGTTCAGAAAGTAAGAGAAGAACGAAAAGGCCTCAAGAAATAAGAAAGATTCCATAGCAGACGGAATCATGGGTCTTTCATATAACACATACCTAACCAGCAATAAGATATACGGCTGCAAGAGCTGCAAGACGCATCTGAGTACGCACGAAGAGATTATTTCACGGGTTGGTTTTTCTTCTTTTGTATTTGCTTTATGCCTTTATCAGTATAGCTATATCTATATCTATCCTCTTTCCCCGCACTTCCCCCATAGTTCCCAACTTCCAGTCCTCACATCATATCCAAGCTCCTTTTTCCTCCTTACCTCCCCTCCAACATCTCCAACTAACCCCTCCCAGAATTTCCGCGGCCAACACGGGAAAGCCTACCTCTTCGGCACCGTCGTCAATATCCTCCCGGGCGACCCCTCAGAAAGAAACATGACGACCGGACGCCACATCGTCAGAGATATAACCTGCAAGCGCTGTAACGAATGTGTGGGCTGGAAATACGATAAAGCATATGAGGCTAGCGAGAAATACAAAGAGGGGAAATACATCCTGGAGGCGGAGCTGTTGTGTAATGTTTGTTAGTGGGCGGGTGGAACTGCAGGGAGAGGAGATGATGGAGAATGAAGGGAAAGGGAAATGGAAACAAGGAGTCTGGCATTAGGATTTCTTTTACTTTTACTTTGAACACACACGATCGACTACACAGCGACTACACAGCGACTACGTGTCTGGAGTTTAGAATCGGGAGAGCGGGATATGCGATTGGGTTGGGAGTCTGCGTTACAGATGAGAAGGTGTTTTTTTTATTTCCTTTCTTTTTCATGGGAGTGTGTTTATGGGTGTTATTTGGGAGGGAGGAAGGATGGGAATGGCGACATGGATGTGGATTTGGTTATGGTTATGGTTATGGATACGGTATTAGGAGGCATGCAATTTCCCTGAAAGCATGGCCGGCCCTTACTTGAGAAACGTACAGAATATTTATACAATGATCTGGTCTGATTTGATTTGACTCCATATGATATGATTATTTAGGGGGGTATTTTGGTGCTGGTTATGGATACGGCTATTTATGATGATACCTGCAGATATAGCAGAAGAGTAAAGGTAACTATAGTGTAGTTTATGGCGAAGAAATTCCGACTACCACGCAAACTCGCGCCTGAGATTTCGTAGCGGAAGGAGCTTGACCTTGGACGTATAAAGGATTGGGCGTGTGATGTTGTGGGTGTTGAGAGCGTTTCTGACGGCTGCATATGCCAATATATTCATCCGTATTTGATGACTGCGTGCCCTCCTTCGATATGCGATGCCCGGTCTACTTTCTTCAGAGCCCCGTGAAATAAATCAAGCATCCGCAGCTCAGACAAGTTTTAGAGGGTTTTGATCACAACGAAATTCCCTTCCCAGTCGTGAATCATATTCTTCCTTCAAGGGCTTCAATGTAGCGTCTTCTCGATGTATACTTTAAATATGATATGATGATCTCGGAAGGTTTAGCAGGGTCGAATCTCGGAGATTATGCTTTAGATATAACATCTAATATTTTAGCGTTGGACTGTTTGTTCTAAACCATCTTGCTTGCAAATGAAATCCATATATCGATAACAAATCTGCTGTGTAAGAATTGAGTTTCCGAGTTGTCGAGAAGTTCTGCATATCGAAAGGTGTAAGGTGGCTGTGTTGCTCCTCACTCCATAACAATCAATCATTCAAGATATCCAGGTGTTTCAATGACTCCCAGAATAGTAATCCATCCAAGCCCCCTTCAATTCTGTCGAGGCTTCACAATTCCATCATGCATGATATAATACACAATCGTACTATCATCATGCACCGTCGCCAAAAGTATCCTCTTCTGCCTATTTTCTCCCTGCCATTTCCCTCCCACAATCTCTTCGCCATCCTCCTGAGCATCGTCCTTTCCCTCGGCTCCAGAGCCAGGAGGCACAGTGCCCACGGCGTCGAACACCTCTGCAAAGCGTGCTAAACTCCATTTCTCTTCCAGATGCGTAGGTAGAACCCATTCGCGCTCGGGAAATTGCGCAATGGTTTCTCCGGAGGAATGCTCGGCTTTGAGGATGGCGACTTGCTCGTCGGGGTGGATGTAGGCGCGTCGAGGAGGCAATCCTGAGATTAGAGGGCGAGGAAGAGGTTGCGAGGTTAAGGGGGAGTGTGTGTGGATTGTTAGGGAGGTCCAATCGTGTTGGAGTTGTAGATTTTGGAGAATGGTGGTTGCGAGATGGTGGAGGTAGGCGGGGTGGGTGGTTTCGAAGGGGGTGGGTGTTTGAGTGTTAAGAAGGTTCTGGAGGGCGGAATTTGTTGGGAGAAAGGTAGTAGGGGAAGTGGTGGAGGGCATTTTGAATGAATGGTTTGAGTTCTATTGAGAAGGATTGAAGAATTGTGTTTGGAAACTCATTCGCTGTGTTGTATTTTGCGATAATCAATGACTTTTTCTTATCACACAAATTTGTATGGTAGATGTCGAATAATTCTTTCGCGGGGCTGAATGAAATTTAGGTGGGGGAAAATTTTATCGTTTAAGGAAGGCGGTCTATAATATTTCATTAGCCTTATGCAAGGCTAAGATCTTAGACTTCTAGATCTTACTATTGTTCTCTCCGTCGAAATAAAAAGAGTGACATACTTTTCTATAAAAACATTTTGTTCAAGACTACCGACTTTTCTCTTTCCTACGGTGGTACGTCTGAGCACTTACTTTAAGCTTTAGATTCTATTTCAATCATTTCCGACTCCTCAAGAGGTTGTACCTCTTGAATACTTTTTGAAAGAGAAATAAGTACACTGAACGCACAATTTAACCAGCTGAGGTTGCGCATGATAACTACAAAAACCAATAAACCTTATATATAAAAGAACTCTAAGAATTGATCAAGCCTGTGAGAGGCCTCGATATTTTTAGGATTGCAGATAAAATGTCTGGTTACTCTCATGATATATCACCGGCCTATGCTTTCACTGGTCCAGGTCACCAATACCCTGATCCAGAAGCAAGCCAGAGCCAAAATTTAATATGGCCTACTCATGATTCAACCTCAGCGCAAGGCACTGGTGGTTTCAATCTGGACAGTGCAAGGGCCGAATTTGCTGCAGCAAGTACGGAGCAGAGAAACCAGCGACGAGAGCAGGTGGATGGCGTGGATGATATTCTAGATATGGATTGTGGGTAAGTTTACTTTGGAGGAATAGCGTACGTGTGAAATTGGTTTGACATTGTTATAGTGGTGATTCGGATGATTCGGATCCCGATTATCGGGAATTCGGTAAAGGAATACGCAAGATGCAAAATGAGGTGCGCCAGGCTAGACACCTAGATAGTGATGATGATTCCGATGAGACTCCGGCTGGTCGAAAGAAAGGCAAAAAGCGCGGTGTCAAAGGAGGTAGAGGCCGCAAACCGGGTATCAGAGGTCCAAGGAAAGCAGCGGAGCCAACTGGTGATATCAAATTACGGTTAGGTCAAGCCAATCATGCATTCTTGAATGGACGTTGTGAAGAAGCTAGAGACATAGCTGCGGAAATTGTTCGAATTAATGCAGAGACTTACGAAGCATGGACTTTACTATCTGCCTGCTTCAAAGAATTGGGCGAATACAACTCGGCTGTCAAGGCTCTGATGGTTGCTGCGACTTGGAGGCCGAAGCATCCCGGTGCTTGGTATGCCGCCTTAAATTTCGCTTTGAACGAGACTGGTGATTTAAGATCAGAGTTTCTTATCTCTGCTCAGTACGCTGCTCAACAAATTCTCAGAGCGGATTCACAAGATCTGGAGGCTCGGAGAATCAAAGCTTCTCTCATGCTTGAGCGAAGAAATCTTAGTCATGCGGCCAAAGAATATGAAATTATTCTCAAGCGTTGCCCATTCGATACAGAAGTTATTCAAACATTAGCATCAATTTACGTTGATCGAGGGCAGGTAGAGGTCGCCATGAAACTTTACACTAAAACCCTCGATAAATTCAAGAAAGCCGATGTAGAAATTGACACACCCTTTGGTTGGACAGATGCCTATGCATACGTCGAGCTCTTTGGGCTCATGGAAAAATACACTGAAGGTATCAGGGAGCTCAGGTCAGTAGCTCGTTGGTTAGTTGGAAGGAGTGAGGAAGAGTTTTGGGACCAATTCGTTGATGATGATCGAGAGTGGGATGATGATCATATTAGAAGATCTGAGTGTTTCCAATTTGATGCGAAGACATTCCCATTAGATACATATGGTCCAGGCTTGCCCGTCGAGCTACGAGTCAAACTTGGACTATACCGGTTATTCCTTGGTCATTATAAAGAGGCTATGGTAAGCCAGCTCATTCTCCTTTATGTAAAAGTTTTCCTAACATATCCAGCGTCATTTTAGTTATCTCAAAACCTCTGACTATAATGGCCAAAGTCTTGTTGAAGAATTTCCTCACCTCTTTGAGGAAGTCGCTGATACTTTGGCTGAAAAGGGTTATAATAAGGATGCTTTGGATTACTATTTGCCATTGGCACCAGGCGTTGGTTCCGAAGGTGCTTCGCTGCATTTCAAGATGGGTAAGTGTTGGCTTGGTGAAAAGTCTGACCAAGAGGCCGAACTCTGTTTTCAAAACGCAGTACAAATGGAAGTGGACAACATTCCAGCAAGGATGGAGCTCGCTAAACTTTACGAAAGACTAAACGAAAAAGACCAGTCTTTCATGTATGTGAATGAAATCATAGCAATTCGACGAACACAACGTCAAAATGAGAACCTAGCATTTGGAACAGGATCTTCCGACCCTGCACCTTCTAAGAAGCCACGTAGAAAACACACGTCATTCCCTGGTATTCGGAGAGGTCAATCTCGTTATGCACCACGCAGGCTCCTTAATCCAGCTGAAAGGAAGAAGGAAGAGGCCGCCAGAGCGGAACATCTACAGAATCAATACTCTATTATGAAAGCAGAACTTGAACAGATGAGAGCTGGGGATCCAACAGCAACCTATAAGTGGATGGAGGCTGCTGAAGATCTCATTGATGATTTTCGAGGCTTTAAAACTTTTTATCCTTGGGATAAATATGTCAAATTCTTGGGCTATACTCATGACGATAAATTTCAAGCGGAGACCAAACTGGAGACTGATTTAACGGAGATGGCTGATCGATTGTCAAAAAGTTAGTAAACACTTCCTAATATTTGACTCTATCTATAAATTACTGACTCTTTTAGAACTCGGAGCCGATGCTGAGGACCGAACTAGTGCTACTTCTGCTAGTATTCCAGCTGATTATCGGGGTATCTCGTTCAGTTCTTGGCTGGATATCTTTCTCGAGTACGCAATTTGTCTCGCGAAGGATGGGCATGACCGAGAGTCATATGAGATTTGCGAGTCCGCTAGGGACGCAATCGTCTTCTACCATAAGCGCGAGGACATGTTCTTGATCCATGTATGCTGGGGCAGTAAGTTGATAGGGTCTTGGGAAGTTAGCTTTTTACTAATTGTTATGCAGCTTGTGCTTTGCTCTGTAATGACGAGGAGATGTGTATCCGAGTGGCAAGATATTTCATGAGAGAATATCAATTCACCACAGATTCTTACAGAATGTATGCAGCCATAGCGAGGTTATGTCAATCTCCAGTCTCGTGGTATTGTTCGGGTCCCGAACAAAAGTATATGCTTCGCCAAGTCAAGGCCATGGATTTCAATCTCGTCGATAAAACTCGTCGTCAAAGAGGCTATGCAGAGAAAGCCGGCTACACGTCGCAGGACAAAGATGGAAAACCAATTCTTAATGATGATATGGACGTTGCTCTCCTAATGTTATACGGCCATATTCTTTACTCGGGAACAAGCTATGCATACTCTTTGAGTACTTCAACCCAAATTGATATTCTGGACAGATCATTCTGCTAACGAAATAAATCGTAGACTATTTCCTGAGAGCTTATGCACTTGATCCAAATAATGCTATCATCAATCTGAACATAGGCCTTGCTTATGTTCATCACTCGCTCAAGAGACAAGCAGATAACAGGCAATTCATGATCCTCCAAGGTCTGACGTTCCTTTTCGATTACTATAACTCACGCAAACAGTCAACCATTCTCGAAGAACGCCAGGAGGCACATTACAATCTGGCCAGAGTTTATCATATGCTTGGTGTCTCGCATCTTGCGATAAAATACTACCTTCGTGTACTGAAAGAGAACGATGGCCATGAGAGCTCACGAGAAGATATTGAAATTGATACTGCATACAATCTCAAAATTCTTTGTATGGTCACAGGTAATAAGAAATTGGCAAATGTCATAGCCAGGAAATGGCTTGTAATTTAGTCGATTGGATTTTCGCAAATCCTCTGTATGAATGGCACGAAGCGGGCCGGGCGGAAAAGGGGCGAATTAAATAATTTGAGTTTGTGAATCCCTCTTCCGGTCCCATTTTATAATCGGCAAAATGTAATCTAATTGGAGAATATCAGTTTTGCAGGACATTGATCAAGAAGCCCGAGGCCAGATTTAAGGCACTATTATAGTAGCCGCAGTGACCCTGCATAGATGCGCGAAGTGGGTTTTCGGGTTGAATGGAGAGTACTAAAATGGCTCGCGAGTCGTGAAACCACTTACATATATCAGCGCAAAACCTCCAACGGCAATAAATTTTAAACTTTATTCCACAAGCTGGTGAACAGACTCAACAGAATCTTTTTGAGAGTGCAGATTAATTCTCAAAATGTTGCTCAGACGTAATAACCGAGTCAAGCAGTGCATTTCTTCAATATTATTGAAAGACTAGGTGTCTTTTGGATGGAACATTTGATGGAAGCTTCGGGCGTATACGTCGGTTTCATCTCCCACCGCACTTGGTAACTGATTCTAGAATGCCATTTTGAATCCCGAACGAATTCTCCCATGATGACTAGTGATGTTTGATCGATTTTCTTTGAGCATCCCCACTGTTCTTGATGGTGGAAGGCAAGACCTTACAACATGATCTTAACCATCATGATTCCTTCCTTTCCTTTGTCACTCAACTGCTTTTCTTTTCTCTTACCCACACGGCAAAAGGCTTACGACCATCGTATTAATCTGAAGCCAACATAGCCTATTATACCACTGCAGATAGGTATAGGCCTTTTACATGTTGAAACACCTCAGGAGCACTAGCGTACTCTAGCTTCTTCAAGCGCTCTTGAAATCCTACCTACATGAAACAAGACAGCTCTTCGCCTTAGTAAAACGTGCTGTCTGATCTTTCTCGAAGGTTCAGAAACCCCAGATCATTAAGAGTACTTCCCCATTCAACAATATTTCAGGATTGTACTTTTGCTGAACATCAGCAGTATACCTACCTCCCTGCACATATAAATACAAACATATATATCTATGGCTTCTACAACAGCCGGGGCTGGTGAGGGCGCAGCTCCGCAGCTACCAGTGATAGAAATCGGCCAGAACCATAACGAAATCCCACCGGTTGTCAGCGATGCTGAAAAGAAAGAAGAAGGAAGACCTTTAACACCAGGTTCCAGTGCGAACGTCTCTCTCAATGAAGCAGTTGGAAGACCAGAACACACAAATGAGGCACCTAGCATCAACGTCATTGATCCGCACAATAATACCATTGAAGAGATACCAGCATACCTTCCGGCCGCAGCCGTAGACAACGGAAATGCCATCTTCAATGCTACACCAGCTCTCGCCTCAGATTCTGACAACGGAAGCAGCGCTCTCGCAGCTCCTCCAGCTTATGAAAAACTGGCACAGAAAAATCCGAAACCAACAGATCACCTCTCCATCACCATCGGTCCGGCTGTTATCCTCCTCTCCGATATCGTCTTCCCATGCATAATATACTACGTCTGGTTCGACATTCATCGCGCCCGCTGGGCCAAATCCTGCGAAGCATACCCCAAAAACGAATGTCCACTCGAAAAACCAGAATACGACAAAGACATTCTCGGCTATGCCATCATCTGTTTCGGATTCGGCGAACTCTACATCCTGATCGTGCGCGTCTTACGGCTTCTCAAGTATCGCGATCTCTGTGCTCCGCTGCTCTCAAGATCTAAATGGGAATTGGATGCCACGTCCTGGGTATATGGTGTTTCGATGCTGATGGCTCTCATCCCGTTTGTGGTGGGAAGCGAACTCGAGATTCCGGAGCTGTATCTCTATTCTCCGGGCTTCCTGATGAGTTTCCTCGGTATCGTCATGGTGATCTCCCTCATCCCGTTCAAGATTCCTATCGGGATTAATTCTCACGCGCGGGGCTCTCCCATGCGTCCATTTATATACTATGCGGCGGAAGATTTCATCGCGGTTGATGGTCTGCAAGACCGAGAGTTTCGAGTGCGATATAATGCACGATATGATTCTTCGCCGGGGTTTCGAAGAATGTTTTTACATCTGACGCTGTGGTGGATTTTTGGCGTCATGGTTTATCTGGGTAGTTTGAGCGCGGTCATTTGGTCGCTGGAATTTCATTATGCGTTTGGGTTGTCGTTGGGGGTGCTGTTTGCTTATTTGGCTATTTGGGCGACGACGAGTTATTTTTGGGTCGATCGAGTAATGAAGAAGGAACGGAGAGCGTATGAGGAGAGGGTGGCGAAATTTTGATGTATATATATAGGATCATGGGATTGAGGTTTAGATATTTGAATATTTGGATGTAGGGGAATGCGGGTACCGGTACACAAATAATCATTAGCGAATGAAACTTTCTTGAAAATTTGGAAATTCATAGATCTCGTTATAATAGAAGATACATTTTTTGGAACCTTTTCATCTTTTTTTTTTGGTGGAACTATTTACATGGTTTTGATATATACATATTAACAAGTGACAGCATGAAATTCCGTCATGGGGATATGCTCCTTGCCTCCAATCGTACGGCATTCGGGTATCTCCTCCAGCGACTCTCCCTGAGGATGGTACTCCGGAATATCCTCCAACGATCCTCCATTAGCGTGATATTCAGTACTCACCACCATCCTGTCCTTTTGATCCTCGGTCAATCCTATTTCTTCCTCCTCCAATCTCTTAGTAGACCTCGTCACGCGACTGTTTTGATACGCGTTTACATCTCCCCCTGAGTCGGTTCTTCTCCTAAGTACAATCTTCCCATTCTCATCCTGAGTTAAATGCATTCGATCCACGTCAACTCTCTTCTGATTTTCTAAATCATTTTCGTCATCTTTTACATCGCACCCTTGCAAGATCAGAGTCAGAGTTCGTCGGTTCGTACTCTTGTTTGATTTTCCCGGGCCGTAACTTTTGCCGTCCGCGCCGGATCCTAGCTTTTTGGAGGCGAGAGAGGTGTGCATGTCGTTTACGAGGGGTCGCATTAGCGGGATAGATTGCACGATTATGGTGCCAGCGACCTCGGCGGAATACCAGACCATGGACAGTCCTTGGCGCCCTGGTGGTTTGTTAGATTGGGGATGATCTGGTTGAAGTATGGGAGGGGCGTGGAGGTTGTATAAATATGAAGAGGGGAGGAAGTTGAAGAGGAGTGTAGAGATAATGTTTCTTCAAAACTTACAAAAATAGTAGTCATTATAGGCATCGACACTTGGATCCTTCATCCAAGCAGTTCTTATAGCTGAGATGATAGCGACCACAACCCCAAGACTCATCGTGATGCAAAGAGCGATCTTCTCTTTCAACGATATCCTCAATTTCCATGTGACCATCCATGGGAATAGAGCCAGCACAAAGTCCGCCACAATATTGAAGACTAGATGGGAAACGTTAGTGATCGACAATCTTATCATATGAATTTTGGCACCCACTATTTCCCCCAACCTTGATGTTAGCTGCTGCTTGGTAATCAACACAGAAACCAGGCATCCTCCACCAGTTCTGATATCCGGATTTACCACAGTATCTGGACCAATCCACAAAGACTTTGAGGACGAGGAAAACGTTGAGGATGATGAGGGTGGCTACGCATATTAATTTTTGCCATTTGTTTGTCATCCTTAGAAGAGTCACTGCAAATGCGGATTTGCTCCATGTTTGGCCGGCGGTAGTGAGGCAGGATGATATGGATACGAGAATCAACATTCGATCATTCCAAGTCTTGACGACATATCCGGTCGCAAATTCGTAGGATATAAAGATGTCGGTTGTTAGAAGAACCACCTAGTATACGATGGTTAGCTGGACGAAGTTCGTGACTCGATATTTCGGAAAAGTGTATTCACCCAGGAAAGTATCAGTATATAATCGTCCCACCAAAGGCCTTGTCTCCTCAGCTTGCACCAAAGTCGAAGAACCAGACATACAGTCGCACCGCCGAAAAGGGACCAGATGCCGGCATTGACCTCTCTCTCAGGGGATACAAAATGATGAACTGCGCGCGAAGAACTCATAATAATTCTAGTGGAATTTTCATCGTCATCCAAAGCCAGGGGAAGAGATGAAAAGTGATGGGCAAGATCCCACGTGTTGGTCAGATCTAGAATATTGTACGAATTGCGTAGGGCTAAGTGTTGAGGGACTGCGCGAGGTAGATACAAGTTTTCTAGAAATAAAACAATGGGAACGAAGGGCACGGTTCCATATCAACCCGGAGAATTTTTCGATCAATGGATACGAAAATACCAGGACCTAGGCACACCTTTGTAGATAGCTCTGGGGGAGAAGCAAGAAAGACGAATCTTGCCATGTGCAAAAGCAATGGCTTCTCCCGATATCCATCCAATTGGGTTTCTCTAAACTAAGTAGATGAAACTGTGATACTTATTGCAGGCCACAAAACGGAACTGTCCGCGCATTCAGAATCTCAGATGGCGTTCTTGTTTAGTCTGTTCTCCTCTTTCTTCTCCTCTCCCCCTTCTCTCTGGAGCGGATATCAGGTACCAAAGGTAGATCTAGACTAAGATTTTTATACACCCTGCTAGAGCTTGCAAGGTACCGATATGAGAAACGTGTCTTAGGGGCCAAGCACCTCGCTTGAATAGATTGGAGCCCCTCATCACTTTACCACATTTAGAAGTTCAATAATAATTAGTTCGCAAGGCCCAGTCGGATGTTGATTAAATTGTACCATACGAGGTACGTATAATAAACGAATCAGACAAGACAAGCGGCCATCGAAACACACAATAGTGGAATTATGCGTGTGGACATAAGAGAAGAGAAGATTATATAGCAATAAGCTTTCCTTTTGTTCCTGTAAATGGATTTCACAACATGGTTATTCCTTTTTGTGATGAAGAAAAAGGTGTCGTGATTACGAAATAAGGTTCTGGTGCTTCTAGTTTCGGAAAGTTGAGTGTTGTAGGCTGAGTAGCACCGGCAGTATTAGCAACTAATCGTAGCTAATCGCCACTAATTGTAGACTAATTCCTACAAGTCCAACTTGGTAATGGCAACCAAGACTTTTATCACACCATCATTCATTTTATATTTTCATGCCGGTTCTTGAAGGAGTTCGAACGAAGGAGCTACTGTAGAAGAGCAATGCCGTGTCACACCAAAGGACTTGTCCGATGAGATGGAAACATGGTAAAAGTTTAATTGGCGGAAAACTCCTACGCCCTGGGCCGTCGAAGGATTTGGTGATATCTCCGAAAGTACCTTGAGTAACAAATTTCAAATTTCAGGCTTTGCCGTCAGCTTTCAAGATTCTGACAGGTACACGGGCTTTGGGGCGTAAGGGAATGCAAACGCAGGCGAGGCAGGTACATAGTCCGACACCCCCAATGCGTCTGGAATTAGGAGTAGAAGAATATCCCTGATGTGTCTAAAATTGAATTACCAAGGTACATATTGGTACTTTTGAACAATAATAATATAGTCAAATTATGAAGTCATTTCACTGTCAATAATGTCAGCGCCACAATCTCACATTGTGACATTCTTTAAGGCATTGTCTGGCGGGGGACTCTCGGACCTCGATTAATCCGCTAGAGAGGATAGTTTGACTGTCACTCACTCCATTTTTGATTAATGGGTAAAAACCTAAATCGATTAAAAATGCCTCTTCCACATCATATCATTCATTCTTTAAACCTCAATCTATGCAGTACCGTAGATTCCTGAATGATGACTATTTATCCCAATGTGAGATCTATGGTGACTATCCAATTCATCAGGTAAACTTCTCATTGTCAAACACTTGCCCATTGATTCGACACCAAAGGTCAGGAAATTAGTCCAATCTCCTAGAAATAAGATGCTATCGTCTATGACATTATCGTCGTACGGTCTTGCAAATTATACTCACCGTCATCTATAATCTAATCAGTCTTGGTCCCCTTTTTTGAGTTTTGTAGATTGTACATTCGGAAAATATATCCGCACAAGACAGTGTCTTGAACAAAATTAGACATACAGTCGTAAATATAGATAACAAAGGCGCAGCATTATAAATGCACAATCAGCTGACTCTGGTATGGCTTAAAGATTCCCATTTTGCTAAATAAGCTTTCGCTGTGACTATCTGAGTGGTCTGGTTTCAAATATTGGAGTGGTTTGTTATCAGGAGTTTTCGGAATCGAGTAACTATCCGGCCGCAAAAGGGTCGACCGGGTCGGAAGATATAGCATCAAGCTAGATATACTCCTGCAATCAGTATCATTACAGCAGTTTTAGACGTTGTTGACTGCTGTATTCATGGGAACTTGGTCGTCTTATTCTAGCCCTCCTTTGCAACAGCTGTTCTTATGGTTGCAAACAACAGTATCTATAACTATGGAAAAGATACATATGAGCTGCCAAAACTGTGGCTCGTTTGCTCTTGAGGCCAGTTGTTACACTATGGAGGGTATATAAAACGTTGTGAGTTCATAGTCCCTAAGCCAGACTTCTCTTTTCTTTCGACTCATTGAATCAGTATCATACTCTTACAGCATGATCACCTGATCACCCATCGCCCCCTATCTTCCAGATTGTACCGCTTCTTTCATGTCGCTACATCTCTCCTCACATTACTCCTTGCAACCACATCGAGCACATATGGGGGAAACATTCCAAACAGTCTCAATAACGATGTTTTAAGGCTTAACTCTAACCTGCCCACTACTCATACTACAACCGGTTCCATCGAACGTAGAGATCGGACTTCCACAATATGGGGAACTGGCTGTAGTGGGTATTTCAGCACTGCAAGCATCGAAACTCGAGCTTTGTATGCGTCGGAGACATCTCCGTTCGCGAATGAGTTCCCCACCACCATAATTACGGACGCAATACCTAGCTACCCCATTGATAGCTAGTGACGACACTGTGACAGATGGCAATGATATCTCGTACTTACATCCCCAGCCCATGTACCTTCGACTTGGTTGTTGTAGCTACCATGACTGTTGGTGCCAGCTCTTCATCAACCAATAATCAGATTCTAAAGGCCGTGGGAAAGTTGACCCCAAGTATTGTGGGGATTCTACTATCTTTGCATATTTGGGTTTATGCTGAGCAGATCAACCCGGGGTATATGCACACAATCGTTACTTTTTATGGTTATGATTGTGCCTGGACACCACACATTTTGATCAACGGTTTGAATGTCTCTCCTTCCCCTTCCCTCGAAGATCTATCTGTTTGCGTCTTGAGTATTGGCGCCGCATGATTCTTGAGTCGTGGGACATGTTACTTTTGTTATGTTTGTCGTCATTTTGCGTTTGAAACATTGCTCCTCGTTCGCTAGGAGATTCATTCTCTATAAACTTTTTTCCGTGGTTCTTGACAATCACCACACGACAGAATTAACTTTAAATTTACCCACAGTCAAAATGTGACCCAAATGATCGTATGGTATCAATCAATTTGACCTCTCGCCCTTCTAGTCCTCAACTCGATTGCTCATATTTGCGCGCTCGCGAATATTCCTCTCTAATTTGACTTACTTCCCTAGCTCAAAAAAGGGTTATTGCACATCCGTGAAGGAAAAATTAGCAATAAGAATTCTCACTAAAAGAAGAAAACTTAGATATTCACCATCTTCAATAGTAAAGCTTTGTTGGGTCACCGGGGAGTCACGAATAAGTTCACCGGGAGCGCAAACACAGTACGGGACGGGACTCGACTCGACTCGAAATCGCGCTAAAATGTATCCCTGCCAAACGCGTCCCCCGCAATTCTCTGTCAACATCTTCAACTTCGATGCTACAAGGTTTTCCCACGCAGTAGAATTACCCTTCCCTACTTGTGGCATTACTTGATTATTTGTCTGTACTATTTATCTTTGAATTCTCTAACTTTCAGCTCGGTTTATTTAGATATCTTAACTAGCCATTGTTGTCTTTTCCTCACCGGCGCAAACTCATATCTACCACAGCCATGAGTGCCGCAGACACTGCTCTCCTCACAGAGCATTTGACATACAGACCAATTGTGAGTTATTGAGATATGATCATACCGATACTGCCCGATTGAAGTATTGTCTGTCGCTGACATCCTCGCAGGCCGTCATCGATGACATAATAAACAGTATCAACCTCCTCGCATTTCGAGCCATCGATGCGCTTGAAAAAGGTCTTTTCGCCGCTCCTCCCTCTTCAATTGGCTTCACACCCACTTCCACCCTCTCCGCCGAAGAAGTCGCAACACAATGTCAACACGAAATCGAAAATGGTGTCTACAAGTTGGAAACATTGCTCAACGCGAAGATTGATAAGAATTTCGATAAGATGGAAATATATTTGTTGAGAAACGTTTTTGCTGTGCCACCGGATGTCAGGGACTGGATTCGATTGAGCCATTATGAAGGATTGGATTTCAGGAGTGTAGAGGAAAATGGAGCGGGGGCGGATGGACTACCCACATCGGAAACGGTTACGCTGCAGAGGAAGAGGTTGAGGGAGACGATGAAACTGAATGCGGTTCTGAGGGCAGAGAAGGAGAGGAATGAAAGAACTATTGCGGCGTTGAAAGGAATAATATCGCAAAGTCAAAGTTCGCCTAAGAAAACTGTCAAGGCTGAGGATGGCACGGAGATGGAAGTCGATATTGAGGACGATGAGCGACCCTCATTGGCATTCTTGCAGAAGAAGGGTAATTTGACGAAAGATGGAAAACATCCTATTGCGACTACGACCGAATTCGCCTTGGCGCAATTGCCTGCGCTCAAACAGTTGTTGGATAATCTAGGACCAAGGTTGAAAGAGTTATCAGAAGGTGATGGCATGGCTGGAATGGTTGGGGAACAAGAGAAGAGTTGGAGAAGAGAAAGACTGGAATTCATTGAAAAGGAAACACGACGACATCTTGAAACCGTGCGAGGTTTGGAGTTAGGTTCGCAAGGTGAAGTGAGAGATGGGGAATGGCAGGGCGAGGGAAGGAAACTCGGGAACGGAGAAGTAGAAGATTTAGAAAAGGTTGTAGGGATGTTTGAGAGTCATGCTGCGCCACCAGAAAACGGAGAGGGAGACGGCGAGGGCGAGGGAGAGGGAGATGCAAATGCAGATGCGATGGACGAGGGAACGTAAATTCGACATTAAAAGCACAATTCGTGAGGTTGATATTGGCGTTTTAAGGATATACCCGAGGGTGGGCTGATCGATTGGCGATTCAAAGCGCGGATGAACATGTCCCTTATAAATATACAGCTATGCAATAGTCTAGCTTGAAACCTGAAATTGAATAAATAAGAGAAGGATCTAGCTCCTAGCTGGGAAGCATTACAGCGATATGCTCTACAAGTATGTAATTTTCGCTGATGAGTTGGATGTATTGCATTGCAGAACGCTTTACTCGAGCATTATTCTCCGAAACAAGGGAAGTACGAGCTCAACAAACTCAATAGGAGATTAGTCTTCATTAACTTGTATTATAAGCCACACCACTGCGCGTGATGTGATTACTCCCCACGCCTTCGCTGAATACATATCCGATGCAATATTATCAATCAATTGCCCTCTGTCCATGGACAACCTTCCCAAAAACGCCCCGCATATGCCATTACCAACACCCATAACGCAGACCAATATGATGCCTTCCAAAAGTCCCAACCCCATGCACTTCCTCAAGAATCACAGCAATCCATTCCAAATGGCCCCCACAAAAGCTTTCTGCGCACTCTCTTCTCGGTTTCCACTCTCGCTAGCCCAACTCTTGACTCCCTTCCCAATAGGTACCAAGCCTGGCTGAGCCGGTAACTCAATATTCGGTAATGCGGAATGGCCAAATGGTACGGTGTCGTAGGCGCCGGAGGATATGGTATCGTCACCGTTAATAGTACTACCGGAAACACAAGGCTGGCCTCTCCATACTACCGATTGAACCCTCATCCATAAGCCGGTGGTATCGTAGATATCATTTTTAGTATAGAATAAACGACAATTAGCAGCTTCGTATTGGAATTGCAGGGGTGCGAATGTTTCATCGTCGTCGTGCATGTTATTTCGAAGGTTGAAACGACCGCCGGACATCAGTCTTGATGTAGATCCGAGGGATGCGTTGGCTTTGATATTAGGGATATATTCGGGAGCTGGGTAGTCGGGCAATTCGAGTCCTTTTTGAAGATAGGCTGCTTGCGCGTCTGGTAGAGCTTCAAGATGAGATGCAACGCCATTGTAGGTCAGTACTTGGGCGCCTTTAGAACCGCACACTCCTTGTTGAGGACCTGTTTGTGGGCGACCTCCAACGGCAACTAAAGGATTATTAGCGGGAAGAATAAATTCAAGTGAAGGATTGACATACCACTTCGCACACCACCTTGAGCTTTCATCATCTCAGCGAAGAGAGCACATGTGGAGCCGCAACCGCCATCCATAAGCATCACAATGTTCGAGGCATTGAAGACCGCTGGGGGAGGGTTGCTCTCGTCTAGGTAGCCTGTGACATTAATGCCTGCTGCTTGGGACTATGGAAATAGTCAGCGTGAAGTTAGTTCCGGTTGAGGAAATGGCCTACCATCGTGACGTGATCCGAAAGGTTGTAACGAAGTTCCGCAGTAAAGTTATCACCGTAAATCGGCGTGTTAGGGGCTTCCTGATTCCAACTTTGAAATGGTTGTCCATTGCCATCGAGTTCTGATTGTGTCTGAAAAAGGTAATCATGACTGGTATCGTAATTTCCGGCACCAGTGAATATGGTACCCATATAATTTACCAGCGGGGTGGCTCGGTATCGTGATGCACCAAATGGAACTAAGGATGGGAAAATCTGTTTGAAAGCATCATATCCGCTGAACAGATAGCCGCCTCCGTTTGCTTGTACGTCTACGATCAAGTATTCCATTTTGGCCTTCTGACATTCAGCCAAGAACTCACTGATCACTCTTTGTTGTTCGACTGCTGCTTTACCATCTTTTTGATAAGGGTCGTTGAACCCCTGCATTACTAAAACTGCAGTCATGGTATCTTCTAAAAAGTAACCGCTTGTATAGCCGTCTGGATGCATGACGATCGGTTGGGGATAGCCGTTAAGTGATGTAATTGATCTTGCTGCTGTCTTAGTTCTGGTGCTCTGTTGACTGTCTGAGACTGAGGAACTTGAAGATGCTGGTTCTGATTCCGGTAGATCTACAGCGTTGAATAGATCTTGTCCCGATGATATGGATGTGAAATCGAGGCTTGTTGATGCATATATTTCGGCGTTTGTGCTGGTTCCATTGGCGAAAGTATATTGAATAACATCGGCCGAAAATCCATAAATATATGCTCCAGAAGTAAACATTCCACTGCCTCCGGAAAAGGCCAGACTCGGTAACGAATAAAACATTTGGTTGTAGTTGGCATCGTTGTCTTGATAAACACTTGTGCTCTGACTGAGAAATTCAAGATATAAAGTGGCATTCAGGTCGTTGACTTTGACCAGTGGTGATGCTGTCCAATTACCTGTTTTGGATAGTGTCATGTTGTTCTGCTTGTCAAGATCATCTTTGCAAGGTTAGCTCTTAGACCATGATCAACTAAGTTGAGAAATCTGTACGTACATTTAAAATATATCTCTGGCATTGCTAAGCCGTCGGATGATATTGATACCAATGGACCATCTGCAGTAGAAAAGGAGAAGACGCTCATCAAGGGAAGAGGTAAGTTGACGTGAAAATCGTGAGGCAATATGTTCCCTAGAGCATGAAGATCCTTTTCAAACTCCCATTGGTTTGTATAATACCCTGAATTGACATTTTCTTTAATCTCAGCTAGACCTCCTAGCATATCAGCGCCAGGTAACGGGTAGCCTGATGGAGGATCTTTGAGATAGGCAAGAGTACTCTGGAACTGCCAGAATGGCTCTATATAATCAACAAAATCTGATGAGCGCTGTACATCTAGTGGTACAGATTGAAGGCACTGAAGAGCAATGGAAGCGTTGAATCGTTGTGTGCTTGCTAGATGATCACATTAGTCACCACTTGCCACTTGTAAGTATGCGAAATTTGTATTACCTGTTGGATGACCATGATTATGTGACTTGATGACATCGGAAACTGCTCCACAACCATCTGCTGTCGCCGCTGTTACTGAGTTTAGCAAGACACTTGTAGATACCAAGGCCAACAGCCTTAGTCTATGATTTTTCGAAAACATTTCAGACAAATTTAGATTGATTCTGTGTAGAGACAAGGCGGAGAAGAAAAGAGAAGGGGATCAAGACAAATAAAGGGTATGGCTCACGAAAACAATTATAAGCAGTGCTTATTGTCTTCGTCTTCCTATTCTTTTTTGAAACTACAAATCCTAAACGGAGTTGAAATATGCTGGACTGATTAGGTAACGTGCTTCCTTTAAGTGGCACAGTATTGAAGCGAAATGAGTATATTGCTTTATTTGGAGCCGTGGCTTACAACCTTATTGAACCGAACAGAAAAAGCCCATACAAAAGGAAAACAATCAATTTGAGTAGTGCCAGCTCACTGAGGCGTATGGCATATAACAATGCAACTGTGCCATCAGCACACGCGTTGCCCCCATTAAATAGAAAAGTGAATACGATTTACCAATCAAACTCTGAATCCTCACTGTTGGGAATAATAATTCAGTGAATCTCTCTTTGATCAAACAACATAATTCGCAAGACTATTTGCGGGCTATGTAGCAAAAATGAGATCTCCCTATCGATGACTAGTGAATCGAAAGGGCTAGAATAAGATATTGATATTGATGCGCGACTTCGACCGCGCAGTACTTACGCGCAGATTGATATACCACTTGTTGCGACAGCTCGAGTGTGAGAAGATGCTACAAATAAATGTTCAAACATTTTTGTATCATGAAGCCATTGTCTTATGACATCTTTCTTTCGTTAGAAGAACATGATTTGCTATCAACCACATCGCTACATGGCATTACTTCTCACAACTGCTAATCTTTCAACATACTGCTTGCTATACAGTTCGAAATGAAGATGAAGAACAATATCTGCGGATGCAGGCGATCAGATCATACTCGGAAAGATGCTCATAGATAGTTGAACTTCTCGAACAGATGCGATGGTAGTCAATTATAGATAGACGTCGCACATGGAAATATGAGACGAGCGATGTATCACGTGATTTGGCACGTATAAGGTAACCTTGCTTACTTAGGTAGGTAACCTTAACTTTCAATTGTAGAAGAGTCCCGAGGGTGTCACCTTCTATATTAGAGCGTTCTGAAGCTCACCGACATTTGATACAACAGACAGAGGAAGCTCCTCACGCGCCGCATTGAGAAAAGGCCTAGAATTGTACATTATGGCTATAAATCATCAATTCATTGTTGCTGCGATTTGCCTTGCCTTGAGAGTTTAATTTCAACATTCACCCCACCGGCTCATCTACTTGATATCTCTGTTATCCGGGGTAGGACAACCACCTTTCAGGTAGACCAAAGCTACACGAATACGACCTCCTTCCAGGCAGTTGGCTCCCTCTTAACTCTTCACGTGGCAGGGCTGACCGGAGTTCCTCATGAAGCTAATCAATCCAAGTATAGGTTGAAAGCATGAGAAAGTGGCCTAATTCAAGTGAGCTTAACTTATCACTCCTTTTACTTCCTCAAATTCTCCATTAAGCTATCCACTTTCGTCGGGACGTCTGGATCCTATGCTGCTTAAGCTTATTCGAGCTGTCATTCTGATGCATGTTTGCGTGATCGGCAACGCAATGTTCGGGTCTCAATTAGACTTGGTACATCTATATGACAAAATAAGTGAGGTCTGACAGCCACAGCATACGATTGAGAACCTCGATTTCACACAATATGTTTGAGAACTATTTCTAGAAGGTTCCAATTCAGCATCTATAGATCCCAATCGAATCAATGGTGGAGTAACTATTTGGCCGCCCTAGATATGACATACTCATTATTGGTAAAGCTGATGTAACACCCCTGAAGTTGCATGACTTTCTGCAGAGGTGAAGTCGTATTACATCTACACCACCTCTGTGCATGATCGCTACTCACCGTTGCGCTCACTTTTCCTTCATCTACGACCGCCGAGTCACCGCTTTTACAGAGAAGTACTGCAATTCGTGGGTTTGGGTCGAAAGATCCCTCTGGTATAACCTGATTCTGATATCCATGGGGTCTAAGCCTCAACGACAGATGCATCGAAAACATACTAGGTCGTACGCTCAACCTGTGAGACTTCTTCATCAGTACGTTGAAAGAGCACTAAAGGTGCGAACTTGGTTCTTCGGCGCGTACCGGTAGCTTATAAAATGCAGGGTCTCGGCGGAAAAGAGTGACCCTGGATGCAAACTATCATCTCTCAGGAGTCATTATGAGTACCAGCTATATGTTAACCAAACAAAAAAGCTCGGAATAGCAAGGCCTGGGTGCATTGTGACGGCGATTCCGAGTACGAGAATTGGAGGTGATTTGAAACAGGCAATGATGAACACTATGTTAAGATAACAGCAGGCAAGTGGGACAATTTGCTGATCGCATATTTCAGGTATCATATAACGTTTAAAGAATACCTCCAATAGTAAAGTCTGGTTGAGAACCAGTAGAAGGGCCGAAAGTGTAATGTATACCAAGCTCACGAACTCTGCAGCCCTACCATAGGGCTGCAGCTGTGCATCTCCACCAGGAACTCCTAAACACATGACTACAATCCCATGCGGTGCGACGCATATATCGAGCTCGTTCCAATGGGAAGCTTTGTATTGAAAGTCTATAAAGCCATTACTGTGCCTGACCTGAATGACAAGGAACTCAGCCTCTAAAGCCATGCTACTCCCCCTGGAATCGGTCAACGGTTTTGTGTTCCTTTTAACAGATCCCCTCAGAGTCATTTTAACTCTTTGAAACTACATCCATTGTTCGACATCATACCTCGGCTCTTTATCATGGAGCCTAGAAGAGACCTAATTGCTTGCGGAGATTCAACACTCGTATATCGTAAGAGTCACGTCTATAACGGTGGAAGTCATCATAGTCATGGCAGCCTTCGTCTTCAGCTACAATAATGAGGCGAAGACTCGAAGGATCATTGTTCTCCAAGGCACCCTTCTCTCTTGCTGGATTTATGTTGACTGATGCAGATTTATGCTATATAAGATGCCAATGATCGGCGAAAGTCATCTCCTCTACAAATTGCAGATCGTACCCTCTTCAATCCTCTTTTCAGATTACACCTCTCAATAACCTTGACAATTCGATCAATATCGCTATCATACCTCATAAATCCTCATCTGCCCCACAGCATCATCACGATTATCGTTGAGCCACAAATCTGAGATCATGTGTTACGTACTCGTCGAACGATATTCTGTTTGCAGATGTACCTACTACACCCACGCGATCGACATGTGTCCCGCATACAGAACACCGGGTCATTATGTCGAAGAAAGAACGTTACTCGTCGGATACACTTGCAATTTGCATTCATCATCCCACTAGAATGAAACTGCTGACCTGCTTCTTGCGGTTCATGTTGTAGTGTTGTGTCGCGGATTTGAGTTTCGGCAAAACACTAAGTCGAGCTCTTACAGATCTTGATATATGTCTCAAAATGTGCAACATGTTTTCAGTTATTCGATAACTAACTTGTTTGGCGCATGGTCTTGCTTTAGAAATGGAAGCTTGACCGCTTGGGGTTCTGGGTATGGGATTTCTTTGGGATTGGAATGGGATTAGCTTTGGGATTTTGCATGAGGTATGGTCTGGATCATTGTATCTTCAACGTTGCTGGTCAACGCATTGGGAGTTAAAGAATTGGCAGCTACTATGTTAGATGAGCGATACATTATATTAAGGTTGTTTTTCGGGTTTAGATTTTTACATTACCAGTGCGAAGTGGCTGGGCACTTTAACGGCGACAAGGGTTTATGGATTGAGGAATTGGGATATGATTGGGGGTTATACTTTTAAAAAAGCGGTTTAGATTTACTATGGAATTGTCATCTTTTATCATGCATTTCTTATAAAAATACGTCGCCACTTCCTTCAGTATCCAACAGAAAGGAGACAAAAGTAACTATACAAAATGTCTGTTCAAACTTCATCTAGAGCTCACCCAACAAGAACAATCAGGATACCAAACCCCACTTTAACACCCCCTAATCACATTTCTCCTTGTCTAAAAGCCATTGAATGGAGTCGAATCTCCATTCCAGAACCTTCCAGGCAGTCCCCATCCGCCGTATGAAGCGGATCACATCAGCCTTGCATTCGCCATCAGAAACAACCGTAACAAGCGTACCTCCCAATCCCAAAACTTGTATTCCCCAGGATCAAAAGTAGATGATTGGAAGCTGAGTCAGGATACCTGCTTGCTTACGTAGATGTGATGACCCCGCTACTTTATCTGATTCGCAGATGTACGTTGGGATATTGGGCGTGACGACCAATGATTTTTGAGAAGGGGAAAATTGCTACAAATACCTAGGTAGAATAGGTATGGATAGAATTTTTGTGTGGCTAAGTTGAGCATGGGAAGAGGAAATGCACGAAGAGAAGTTGGGGCTGAGTTGGAGATTATGTGGATAGTCTTTTCTGGTACGTACGTGATTTGTTGTGCGGTGGATTGATGACCGTGGAGGGTTGGATGGGATGGGATTGTCATTCGTCTACCGTGGCGGATGGAGATGCGTGGATTTCTCGTGTTTGACTGTGGCGGAGATGCAGATGTAATGGAATAGGGAGAGAACATAGGTAGGTTGATGAGTAAGGTTGCTGGATGGGTATTTGGAGGGTGGTAGCTTGTAGGTATGTAAATGAGAATGAGGATGAGAGTACGAAGCGAGAGTGCCCCTTCTGATGGAACTCGGTGGCTTGTGGAGACTCGAGAGAATAATTCGGACGGTGTGGTTTGGTTTGGTCTAGGAGATGGATTGTATGTTGCTTTATGAAGATATTTCTTATCTTATATCGAGATTATCAGTCCTGTCACTACCATAGATATTGCCAGAGTATTTCTATTACTCAACGAAGTTGCTTACACTCAACCACTAGATGGATGGCGATTTTCCATCTTCAAATTGAAGATGAAGATGATAATTAGGTCATATATCAATACCTCCGCACCAACATTTTCAACTCCGCACACCATAAAATCACACGGCGTAATTCCTATCTAGTAAACCCTACTTTGCTTATTACAAGACCATCTAATCTCAGAAGTATAACGACTCAAGAGTCGCGCGCATGCAAGATGCTTACCCTGCATGACTCCATGCAGCCCTACTCAGGCCCGGAGTAACAAGATTCCACATCTAGAATCACTTATGTATCTACCTATCTACCTCCAGATGTAAGACAAAGTATCCAACATATGGAATCTGGATAGCCAACGAAGAATTCAGAACCAAGCAACCACTCGACCTTCCCCTAGTGACATTCATCCATCCCAACTTCCAATCTAGTAGTATAACCACACTCCCCCGCCAACTTACAAATCAAAGCATCTCCAATGTTCAGAAGCGGCTTATTCTCACATCCATACTACGGGATAGTGTAGTATAGTATAACACAACAATAGAACCCCATCACGGCGGAATTAACACCCTAACAATCTTCAATCTTCAATCTTCAAATGTCGAAAATCCTCGCAAACTCAATAGATATATATATACATCACTCACGTATCATTATCAATAATCCTACCTCTCAACCCCCTTTATCAAAAACAGTACCGCGTACCTGCTAGGTAACTTGCAGATACGCCATGTTACATCATGTCATCGTGCTATTGAATCTCACTTGCAGATGTGCGCTAGGAAAACAGAGCCAGTAATATAAACGCTCTCGTTCCTCGGTGCTGTACCTGTGAGAAGATTGTTAGGTCGTGTATCTATGCGTTGGAATTTAAGAGTTGAGAGCGGAATCCCGGATGTATTTTTTTAAATCAAAAAACAGGATTCATACATATAATACTAAGTGTTACTGAGTAGATATTGGAAAATTAGAAAGCTAGCTGTGATCGTTCGAACGGATTATCGAGGACCTGATAATTAATTATTTAATCTAGATCTGGAAGTTGATCTATACTTAATTTCGAAGTTCCAATGAAGAAGTTTTCGAAATGATTGAAGACGACCTACAATTAACATCCCCTGACCTAAGCGACGCTTTCGGAATGTTGCCAGCCACGCCCAAATATTTTCTCCTAATTGTGCATAATAGGTAAGACATGATTGATTATCTGTTCCTCGAAGTATATTTTCAACGTTTTCAGATTCGGATGGTATCTATTTGCATCGATTCCCTAAATATCGAGAGAAATCAATGATGAGAACGATAATTTATTGCTGCAAACCATCACAAATACGCACGAAGAAAAAAAAGGAAAAGTAAAAAAGTACTTCGGAAACTGAAATTAGAGTTCCATGAAGTCTTTCCCTCCACACAATCCTTCAAACATGAATCTAACCTTCGCAAAACCATTCCACCGCACCAATAATCCCGAATGGCGAGACAAACAGCAACAACAACAGCAACCCACCCTACAGCTCCATCTCCCTCATCCAAATACACCCACTCTTCAAGCTTGCCACCCCTAACCCCTCACTCCCGCTTACCCCCCAAAGCTCCCCAACCCCAACGCGCAAAAATTATCCTCGGGTTCTCCGGTATCGGCAAAACGCACCTAGCCGCGCGCGCGAATCGAGAATTCGAATGGCTGCACGTAATCGACTATTCTCTCGAGCGACACCATCTCGATTTCAGCTGCGACTACCAGGCCGAGTATCTACAGACGATATCTGCTGCGGTGTCGCAGCCGGGGGTATTATTACTTGGGGGACCGCGGTGGGTGGGAGAGTTTCTGGTGAGGAATGAGTGGGCGTTTAGTAGTGTGTTTCCGAGGGTGGAGTGTAGGGAGGAGTATGCGGTGAGGTGGGATCAGATGGGAGAGGAGGAGGGATTGGTTGCGCATCGGTTGGTGGCGTGGGAGGATGCGGTTAGGGATATGTGGTGGGGAGAGGGGAGGTGTAATCATTTTGAATTGGGTGCGGGGGTTTATTTGGAAGATATTTTTATGGATGTTTTGACGGCAGCGGATCATGTAGAAGGATTTAGGGATGGGGAGAATAAGAATGAGAATGAGGGGTTGGAAGAGGTGTGGTATGATGCGCACGAGGCGTTGGAATCACCATCCTCTTCTGTGAGACGGAAAAGATCACGTACTGAGAAGGATGCAATGCGACAAATCGTCCAAAGTCTCAAGTCTCGCCAATCCTCCCGAATTCGATCTTTCCTCAATCACATTTTTCTGATACTTCAGTTTATTTTCCTCTGTATCCTTGCCACGCTCATCCTACTAGCATACAAAGAATGGAATCTTTGGCAATCGAGAAACAAACCAAATCTTCCTACCATTGGGGAGTTTTCCGGTCTGAGTAGGATGCACAGTATGTTCAATCACTGGTTTCTTCCAGACTGTATATCGGCAATTTTGCCAAACTCGCGAAAAACGTGGTTGGGCACTTCTGATTTTCGGGAAGAACTTGTGATGTTGGTTCAGAAGTGGTTAGACTTGGAAGAATCTTTGTTGGGTTCTTAATAGGGACGTCGTGGGCTGTATATAGGTACCGATGAAACGTATATATGTTTGCGAGAAGATAGTTTTCGTAAGGTATACTATTTATTATATTGCCCTCCAAGTACTCCCTAACCGTGATTGCTTAGGACCAAGTGAATAAACATCGATCATGCAGTTATCTTAGTATACATAGGTATGTCGATGCTCTCTTTGTAAGATTTGCACGAACTTGCATAGATCATCCTCGGGCAATGTGGTCGAGCATTGTTGTGTAAATAAGCTTGACATTGTTTTTTATTTATACGGCAGATTTGATGACTCAATGTATGGCAAACCCGGTGAATGGGTGTCACTCGTCATTCTAAAAGGCTGCCAAAAACATCACGTTTGTACTAAGAACAAAAACAAGATATTGCTGAAATGTTCTTGCAAAGGGACAAGATTGGAAAAGCACACAAATGGTGAATTGCCATAGGCCTCTTCATAGGCCTGTGTTATATTGATGGGTCACTACAGACATTTGTAGAATCCTTCGTACGAACGACTTTTCTCAGACCTTTGGATCTTATGCTGGCTACCATCTTGCTATAACTCTTCCTAAAGCCTGCCTTTGCTGTTCTTCTCATTTTACCACGGCTCGACAGCAACGTTCATTTTTGATACTAGTCGTGAAGTAACACATGGTGTAAGACTCAATGATCTCTGAGAGATCATTCGGAGCTATGAATGTGGTATAAACAGGCGAAAGATTATGACATCTCCCCATTTAGTACCGGGTTTGAATGTAGCGAATAACATGTTTCCAGATAGCTATCTTGCTGAGATTGTTCAACGAGCACCAAATAAATCTGTAATACTCAATCTCCTCCCTCCTTGAGCTTCTACTTGGCTGGTTGGAATTTGGGTCTGAGGTCCTTGCGACTCTGAATTTCCATGGTTCTCCACCATACTCTCCATCGTTTGCACGTCAAGCATGGTAGCTTGTGTCTTCTTCCAATTCTTAAGAATTTCCGATTGATTCGCAACTCTCGTACCCGTCTCATCATCATGAATGTATATACCATAAGCCTTCGCAACAGGAGTACCTCCAACCGTCTCTGACTTTTCAACCGTCCAATATAAATACTCCCCATTAATCTCCACATTATTCATTTCGCTGAAATCGTGAATGATATTATTAAGGCCCTTGCGATTGAGAACCACAATGCAGTGGTCTTCAGCACCGGTGGTGGGGGAAGGTAAAAGCTCGCAGACGAACAATGTACCTTCGATAGGAAGTTTCTCCCAAGTTTTCGACTCTAGAGAAAACATGTACATAGTGGCAGATGCGGCGAGTGAAGTGATCTTTTTGATGGATGGATGATAACGTCTGAGGACGGATAGATTGAGTTCTTCGTTGGTGCGAGTAGGAGGTGCGGGACCTAGTATTGGTGTCTCGGTATCATAGTCGGAAGCTTGAACTTGGCTTAACTGAGAGGGTCCTGGATGGTTTTGACGCTGACGAGGCTTTCGAGGCGTCATTTTGACGGCTTTGGACTTGAGATGTGGTAGAGTATAGGCCAAGTACGTAGCTATTCTATGAAAGTTTACCGTTTGTTGGCGATCAAGTGGTTGATGTCGTGGATTTGTTGCTGCGCAAGTGGTGAGATGAAGTTGCGAGGCAGTTAGATGGATAGATGGATAAGTTGATCTAACCGGTATGGAATACTTAATACAGTTCTGAATCGGCGTTTGCAATGCAAAAAATGGCCGTATTGTGAATGACGTTTATTAATGTGTTATGGGATGGGAAGATGTAGGTCTGTATTGTATTGTCATGAAGGAAGAAGGATTTCAGCCTCGCGGTAATAGATGGGGAAATGTGAAATGTGAAATGTACCTACCTACCTTACCTTATTTTAGCACCCTAGCCTGTACGTTTGATTGTGATGATGACTGGACAGTGGACACCCGAACACCCGAGCACCTAAACACCTAAACACCTAAACACCTAAACACCTGACCACACTAAAATCTAAACGGTCAAGGGGTACAGGTGGACAACAAGTGGCCCCCGGGGCTTTTATTACTTCTAAAACTACCCCCACCAGCAAGCACTTAATCACCATTGGCATCATTAATAGTACCATTAGCACTGTTAGCAAGCACTATTAGTACCACATTTACAGTGACTTTAGGTTCGGTCCGTACAATAATAGAAAAGTCTGCTTACTAGGTAGATAGTTGGATAGTTGTATAGTTGGATAGTTGGATAGTAGGGTAGTTGGGTAGTTCTGTAGTTATGTTATTAGGGTGTTTTCATCCTTTACATGATTACCTGGTACATCAACTGGCATTCGTTCTCTCACACACTCATTCATTCATTCATTCATTCATTTGAAATACTCACACACCTTTCTGTTCTTCTAACTGCGAATCTGTTTTGTCTTCAATTACTACATCGTAGACGCTCTTTTGATTTTCTTCTTGAGATACCATACCACCCCCGGTGAGCTTTCAGCCTACGTCATTCAATCCCGCGTATTTAAAGAACAAAAGGAAAAAGCAAGACACCGAAGAAGCAGAAATTCGAGCACGACCTTCGAAAAAGAGTAAAAGGAAAATAGGCTGCGCAAAGTCAACATGTTGTGAAATTTTGATTTGACTTTTATCACCGAACAAACCGTTGTAAAACTTCAAGGATGGCCCCGAACACGAGAGATTCGATAGATGAGGAACCTGTCGAAGTCGAATTGCCTATGACCTCCAGTCCACAATCCCTCTCGAAAGCCGTCTATGCGCGACGAAACGAATATACTCGACCGCATAAAATCAAAATAAAGATTGGGAGCTGGAATGTTGCTGCTTGTCCTGCAACCGAGAAAGATCTCGCAGGTTGGTTTGTGCAAGGCAAAGGCATTGACAAACGACTAGCTGGGCTTGATATAGCCAATGCGATTGAGAAGGAGAATAGCCAATCGAATATAGAAAGTGTCGAGGAACAAGAATCAAGGAGGAAGAAGAAAGAGTCGACAATCCCGCTTGGCGATGGAGGTATAATTGCTGGCGGAGAAGATGTCGGATTGTATGTTTTGGGATTACAAGAAGTTGTTCAGCTCACGTCTGCGAAGGAATATATTGGCAAAGTTTATTCGAATGATAATCCTGTAACCATATGGAGGAAAGCACTTTCTGGGGCTTTGCCAGAAGGTTACACTTTAGTCGCCGAACAACAGCTCTCTGGTCTACTCATGTTCATCTACGCATCCCCAACTGTTGCACCTACGATAAGTTCTGTCAGCACCGTCAGTATTGGGACTGGATTCATGGGGTATCTAGGGAACAAAGGTGCAATCACTACTAGGATAGTACTGGGAGAAACAACTCGACTTGTATTCGTAAATTCACATTTGGCTTCGGGAACGGATAAAGCGCATTTGGAAAGGCGAATCTGGGATGTCTCACAAATATTGCAAAGAACGCATTTTGACCCTATAAGCCGAGGTGGAGTTCTAGATGATGCTCAGGAGAGCATCGGTGATGAAGATTTTGCTTTCTGGTTTGGAGATCTGAACTTCAGATTGGAGGGGTTACCGGGAGACGATATTCGACGCTTGTTGATGCTTCATACGAAGGGAGAATATGACGTTGGGTCGCGATCAAGAAAGAAGATTGATAACGAAATTGATGCTGGTGACGGACCGATTGTAATCAGGTCTATTGATAGTGATGACGAGTCTGAGGAAGAGTTTCGTAAAAGCAGTAGCACGTTTGACCCGAACGACGATTCTTCTACTGTAACTACGCTTCCCGATCCAGACGATTTCATACAAGATCCAAGCCAAGATCCTGCCTCATTACAAGCTACCATTGATTCATTGTTACCACATGACCAATTGAGGCATGTCCAGAAAGCTCGAAGGGCGTTTCACGATGGCTGGAGAGAAGGACCAGTAACATTCCTTCCAACCTATAAATACGACGTAGGGAGCATGGGAATTTTTGATTCTAGTGAGAAAAAAAGGGCACCAAGTTGGTGTGATAGAATTTTATTCAGAACACGGAGAGACAAATTGGTGTTTGATAACAAGATGAAGGAAGAGGCATTGGCAAGAGTAAAAGATGAAGAAATGAAGGCCCAAGGAATGGATCATGCCACCGATGATGAAGATGTCCTTTTCAGTTATGACCCAGACGAAGATGGGGAGCAACAGGCCACGCCTTCCAAGAGCGACGATTATGATGAGTACGACGAATACGATGAAACAGAAGACAATGAAAATGCACCGGTAATAACTAGGGATGGATTCGTGGATCGAATAAATTTGGATATTTATACCTCACATCAACGAGTTCTCTCATCAGATCACAAACCACTCGATGCTGTTTTTACCTTGGAATATGACGCAGTCGTCCCCGAACTAAAGTCAAAAGTACAGCAAGAGGTTGCTAGAGACCTTGATCGAGCGGAGAATGAAGCTCGCCCTGGAATAACCATTGTTATAGATCATTCACAGAACACAGAGGAAAGTCATCAAAATGATAAATCTCGCAAGAATTCCAATGACGGAAATGGAGCTGTTGATTTTGGTGATGTGGAATTCGAGCACCGAAAATCTAGAAACATCACAATTGCAAATACGAGTCAAGTCACATCTACATTTGCATTCGTTGATAGACCTGGTGTTGAAGGCCAAGAGGACAGAATTGCACCGTCGTGGCTCAGTGTGTGGTTTGCAGGATTTTCTATGGATGAAGATGATAGAGCCTTACAAGATCTTAAAAGGGAGGTTACACTGGAACCTGGGGATGCAATCAATGTCACACTTGAGGTTTTAGTACACGATCCTTCCTCTGTAACGTCATTGAACAATGGGGACGTCCTACTCGAAGATGTATTGGTACTACGAGTTACAGATGGAAGAGATCACTTTATTCCAATCAAAGGAAACTGGCTCCAATCTTGTTTAGGACGGTCTATTGAAGAGCTCATTCATATACCAGAAGGTGGTGTGCGAGCTTTATTACCCCGTCCAAGAGGCCAACCCGGACCTCCGGTCAATAGAGGTCAGGAAGTGACTTGGTCTGCCCCTCGAGAATTGCTTAAACTCACACAAGTCGTCGATTCTCTCACCGATCGTGTCGTGGCTGATTCAAACATGTTGGAAGGAGCAATGATACCTAGAGATTCTCCCGGTTGGCCATTCGATGAGAAGACATGGCGTTACAAAGATCAACCTACTAGGATCGCTCTGAAAAGTCAAGTATTAACAGCTCTCGACGCCGATCAAAGTATATATGATATATTCCCCGTCGAAATTCCAGCCGCGCATCGACTCGAAATCGTAGCAGAAGTTCTCATCCTCTTCTTACGCAGTCTCACCGATGGCATTATTCCCGTACCTCTATGCGAGCAAATCGACTCCGATATCACATCTCGAGTAAACACCCAATCGGACGTCGAAGAAACAAAAGCGTGGCTACTAGATATTCTCTCGTTGCCGCACCACAATATCTCTTTCGTCTTCCTCACCTCAACACTCTCCCGTGTAGCCGGAGAACTAGCACCAATACCCAAAGTAAGACGCTCCCTCGACACGGCTGTTCGCATCGGATTCGATTCCGTAAAGAGAACGCTTAGTTGGAAGGGGAGAGCAGCGCCGCTTCCGGAAGATCCGGCAGCAGTGAGGAGGAGAGAAGTTAATAGGGCGTTTGCGGACGTGTTTGTGGGGATAGTTTTTAAGGGGAGTGTAGGTGTGAAAGAGAGGAATAAGAGAGTGGTGGAGGAGAAGAGGAGAGATGTTCTAGAAGCGTTTTTGAAGGGGTTTTCGCGTTGAGGGAATCCTTGGGATAGGAGAGGAGGTCTGTCGTCTTTTTTTTCTCTCTAAATAAGAGCTAGCGAGCGGGTGGTTATGAATGAATGAATTTTTCCATTGTTATTTTTTTTTTTTGGCAGGATAGATTCGGAGGGAGGTCATTATTGTTGGGGTTTGGAGGGAAGGAATCGGATAGATGGATGGGTGGTGGGTGGCACAGCTTGGAAATGTTATCTAGATATGCGTATGTAACTGTCTAGGAAGTAATGCCTATAAATAAATTATGAATCCATGTTCCTCTACACGTGTATATTGCTATCAGTATCACAACAACACAAAAAAGCTGTCTTATTACATGCCATTACATAGATAAGTGAGAAAGTATTTAAATTTTAAAACGTATATTATATTCCATTAATCATTAAATGACCCCCTAATCCCCAGAAACGAAGTAAAAGGTATCTTTTAAAAATTAATAAATGCTGAAAACATCCGTCCCATTATCATATTGCACACCACACACATCCACAAAAGAGCCCACCACTTCCGCTCTCTCGCTCAACCAGTCCTGAACATCTTCCTCCTTGCAACTTGTTCCTGGGCCCCCGGTACAGGTAACCAAATCCTGTGGACTGTTGTTTACCAAGACGCGGTAGTAGGTTCCGGCGTCGTAACCAAAGCTATCGCATTCCATCTTCTCGATGGCGATGTTGGTGAGGAAGGGGAGGATGGCGCTGGATTTCCAAGCGCGGTTGTAGTTGATGGTGTTGAGGGGCATGGTGCCGTTGATATTGTTGGCGCCGGAGTAGGCGGAGTTGTTGAAGAGACCGAGGGCGACGATGACGGTAGGAGGCAGTTCGCGGTGGGTGAAGGATATGTAGAGATCTTGGTCTGTGGTGGCGTTTGAGGCGTTGTTTTGTTCCGTCATGAGTGTGTTGAAGGTGGCGTTGACCCAGGGGAATCCGATGGCGCCTGAGGCTTCGTGTCCGTATCCGGTGTTGTAGAAGTATTGGATGTCGTTTGTGTATTCGAATCCGAGCCAATCGGTAGGGGAGAGGACGGAGAGATCGCAGAAGGGAGAGGAGCCGCGAATGACGGTTTCGTATCCGCAGAGAAGGGACATGCCGTAAACGTCGTTGGATGTGAAGTTGAAAGCGGGAGCCAAACTGTTGAAACGCGCGGTGACGGGTTTGGTGTAGACTTCTTGAAACTCGCCAGATTCCTCGCTTCCACCTGAGGAGCTGTATGCCGGGCAGGCCTTGTACGGGGTCAAGGAATTGGCGCTCGAGTTCTTTCCTTCGTATACTTGGACAACCTCAATATCCGAGGCATCGTCTGCAAGACCATTGGAGAAAGATTGCGCAGTCTTCACGGTTCTTTCTGCGGTGGACGTCCATATTTTATTTGGAGTTCTCAGGCTTTGATATCTCTGCGCGATATCCACACCCAAGTTTGTGGCCTCCAACTTGCCCGATCTAGTCAACATCTCGATTTCGGGATCGGTGATAGGAGCTTGCCATGTTGAGAGGAAGGAAAGACTTGGAATGCTCGCCCAGTTTACAGATGTGTTTGCGAGCTTCTGTACAAAAGGCTCAATGTACTCTTCGTAGTCGAAGTCATTGGCATAGATTGCAGCATGGCGAACAAGATATGCAGCGCGAGTTACGTTGCATCCTTGAGGAGGAGCAGGATCAGTAGGTGGATCTTGAGGATCGAATGGTGGTGCGGTTCCAGCTAGATGCTCCAATGGATCGAAAGAATAGGAATTGGGTGAATGAGAGACTACATGAGTAGCTTGGAGAGCGAGTGTGAGGAGAACTGAGGAACGCATCTTGAGACGGATGAGAGAAAAGAATTGTGCCCTACCAGTTCTGGTACCTTACCTTATATCCATCCATGATCTGAGGGATCTTCACCGCAAACCTCTCAAGATCATCATCACGGCTTGAATTTGCAATCTTGGTACCAACTAAATCAAGGCACAGGAACGGTATCCACGATGCGATGTATATTTCGTAGATGTGTGGGCACAGTCGGCAGCTAGCTCAACAGGTTTGTTGTTTTTTGTTGTCGGTGGATTAGCTTGATGTCAGCCAAGCCATTTAGATTGGCGAATCACCAGCCACGTTTATGGGTCTACCTAACACCAAAGTGGTTAGCCGAATCAGGTGACGGGTGTCGCTCAGGGGTGCTGGCGCAGTCCCGAGCGTGCCACAGTTATTAGGATGAACTAATTAGGTGGTGTATGCTGCAAGGCCCTATAAGGCTCTTCAAAGTTAATGTCCGCTCTACTAAATTAGGGTAGTAGAGCTTATATCTCAAGCTCAATCAGGCTATAGATAGACATAATGTTCGAAAGCTTGAAGCTCAGAAGCTCGTTAAGCCTAATATCGGCTCAAGCTATGCAAACTCATAAACACAAATGTCTCCCGGCAACTCCGTATTGCCAAAATGACGAACATGATTTCCGACAACCTGGCTCGGCTGGCTGCTGGTTCCAGGCTTTCACAGATTTGCTCTCTGTCTCAATTCACAAAGTCTTTACTTGTTCACACTGAAACACAATCTTCGAAGTCGATGATTCATAACTCTTCTGTTGGAATATCTATGTTCGCAATCATAGTCTGAATTTCAACTTGACGTTCAAAGTTTATTATTTCAATGCCGCCCATCTTGCTCGTATTCTTTAATGCTCTTAACTTCATTCATCAATCTCGTTTCCAATCTTGAACTCAAACATTGCAATATCTAGCTCAGATTGATCTAGTTTCAAAATTCAAGAAGACAAGTACCCAACTCTCTTGCGATGATGAATCCTTTCTGTTTTTACCTACATCCACGATGAATCTTCCAAAGCGAGCAGACCCCTCACTTACCATATAAGGTCTTAACGCGGACTAGGGCATACGTCCCACCCTGGTGCCATCGCGTGCTGTTGACAAATATCACAACTCTGTTCTTCAAATTGTAAGTCTTACATTTGCCAACATTGTTATGCCTCGTATCTTCCAATGTTCCTTCCAACTATTAACTTTCTGCAAATTGAGCCAAATTCTCATCGCAAATATTATGCAACCTGGAACTGTGAGCCAATGACTACCTCCGAGATATCCTCTCTGAAGCTGGGGAGATATTCCTCTTTCTCTGAAAATTATGCGAAGCTCTTCCTTGATACACGTCGCCATTCGACTTCGGCAGAAAATCTTCATGTTGGAATAAACAAGACATCATTGGTTCCTTCGCTACCTTCGAAATGTTCTCAAGCGCCACTTTATAAAATTCGGTGCGGATTGCTTCCATCCTGAGAAAGCTCTCGTCTCATATTTTGTCTTGTTTCTTTTCTTTCCCTTCACTGTCTTTCCTTTCGAGTCTTCCACTCACTTAACCTTACCTAGCGAAGACTTTGGTTCTTCTCTAGAATTGCATTGCAATTTGTTCTTGCTCTTTCTCAAAGAAAGTTTCTCTCTCGGTAAATTATTAGATGAAATGATATTCTCGATGCTCTTTTTGTGTTCCACTGCAGTTCAATGCTTGTCGTCCTGCTGGAACATCTGTAAACAACACCTCTGGGTCAGCTCAACTGACGAGATATTGGTAGGGTGTCAACCTCAGGATCGCAAAATGGCCTATCGTACCAGTATAAGTTTCAAAAACTTCCAGTGAGTTTGAACATCAGCCCACCAGACGGTGAAAGAATATTGCACGTGTTGTTTAATGCTGCTGTCCAGCTTAAGCTAGAATTCGTTCCCTTAGATGATCTCCTCGAATGCAATCACGTGCTTGTGGCATTGAGTGAACTGATACTTCACATCGCGCGCTGCGACTCCTTTGGATTTTCCCCAGAGCTAATGATAGTCCCGCTGAATATGGCTAGAAATCTACCACCAACCTTTATTTCCATACACTTCGGGGTCATCTGTTTGAGGGCTCAATTTCCTCTCCAATTGCCACTTGAGGTAGGAACTTGAGAAATGTTGGCTTGAGAAGATTACGAATAGCGTAGGACCTACAATGTTGACTCTAGTTGTCAATGTGTATTCATCTAAAGAGCTTGCTATGTACAGAAGTGATAAGCCATAAATAGGCCTTGCTGTAGGACTAGCTCCTTTGTGATTCAAGGTCATTCATTCACTCTTTGCTCACGCAAGAATCATTTTAGCACCCGCGGTGCGGATCTCAGAAAGCTGTGACTTAGATTCATGTCGAGCTCGCACGCAATTCTTGCATGGTTGCAAAATCCCCAAATACTGACGTGAATGTTTGCCAACATCAATAATGGGCATAATATTCGTGTACGTTAAAATAGCGGGCCGTTGAACTCATTCTTCTTCGATAAATAAATCATGACAGAAGCAATTCAAAACAATCAACCCTTGACATTTGACAACTTGTATTGCAATCGTTCATTTTCAGCCCCATACTTCGATCCTTTGGTGCTTTATACTGAATCTGACTAAAACCACATTCTAGCTGTAGCTTGGTGATTCTTGATTGTTCAATTTCTATGACCTGATTCGACCATTTCTCATAATTGGAAAGCCAGAGCAGGATTTCTCGATCTGTTCGATCTCTCTCTCTCTCTCTCTCTCTCTCTCCCTGTCTGGCCGAAAATTCATTAGGCAGATGACAAGAAAATTCGGCGTGAAGATCCCAAGATGATGTGGTGCAAGAGGCGCGAAGAATTATATTTCATGTCCTCCAGTGCTAGTCTACAATGGACTGGTACCATCACCAATATGGAAATCAAAAAGTGTATCTCTTCTGTTCCATCTTTACACTTACTGTCAGGAATTCAAAGACCTCAGCTCCATCATTCGGATGAGCACTTTGCAAGTCACCCGTTGATGCTTGAGACACTTGTGCTAGACCTGAGCGGATCTCAGCATCCGAACCAATCCATAATTTGCAATTTTCTGTGCTGAGGGTCGTTCAACATTATTTCCTGGAAGGGATATTTCGACCTAGAATACTGACGGAAAACACTCGTACATCTGGGAAATCTCTGTGAAATAATAGTCACAAAATCCTCTTAGACATCTCACCACGGTTCTCAGGATTCGGCTTTGAAAAGGTTAATCTCAACTATTCTATGGATGGTTTTAGAAAACGACGGTGAATTCGGAGAACACAAATTGATCCTTCGGGCACAATCTCCCCAATCCTACTTCAATAATTTCTCTACTGATTACTCCATCTTCGAAAGATACAAAAGATACCGTAGAAGCAAGCTCTTCATCTCTGAGACAATTTGAAATGCTCCTTAGCAGCGCTCTTCTAGATTTCACAGCACCTCCTTATTTTCTCCTTCTTCTCTATCTAATACCTGTATCGCATTGAACACAGCGTGATGGTCATATGCTGGAGCGTATCGATAGAGGTCAAATAAACCGGAGTAAGAGAGCTGAAGAGGAAAGAGATCCCTTGATCAGCCAGTAAAATTCATCATCTAGTGTCGTATAACATCACTGATTTCCGATGATACAAGAAGTAAGTTCTTCCTGAACATTTTATCTCGACCTGGTAGGGGTTTCTCCCAGTCGATAGTATCTGTCACGTCTCCAGCGAGGAACTGTCGCCTGAATGAAGCATTATGCAGCGTACTTGCGTATGGAGTGTTTCCACTCTAACAACCCGAAAGCGCATCTTGTCGAATTTCTATGCAGATCTCTGCTCTTCAAGATGGGATCTTGCGTCCTCGTGCCCCTACAAGTATTCCGTCCTCGTCGCTGGAGGTATGAAATCGATTATGTGGAGATTCCAAGTGTTTTGTGTGTTTCGTATAGCACAGGAAACTTCCAAGCTTACAATGCAATTGCTGTCAAGATTCAAAGCTTGCAATGCCATCTTCATCGCAACCTAAGGCAAATCGAAAATCATTACTTGCTCTTTCTTGACTTTAAAAAGCTTCCTCTCCCACGGCATTCAATCTCGTATGTAACAATGATTACAAACTTCCATGTCGCCAATGTATTGACTGCTACTGAGAGCGCCAATGGTTCATGCCGAGATTTAAGACGAATAGCTGATTCCTGGTACGAAGTCTCAATATTCCTCATTTTGGAACTGATCTGTCTTCTTTGTCTTCTTCACATTTCATCCAGCCTTGGTCGAACCTTTACGGGCTTCGATGCAAGATCTATCAACTCCAATATCCTCTCGGTGACTCGGGAATTGTTGAAATTTGAAAGTGAGAAATTATAAATCCTCCGTGTGAAGATCAGAATTGGCTCCGTGTGATGATTTCTTCAATTAGCAGATCGATATGCAACCTTTGATGCTTTGCTTTTTAGATCCTAGCGTGATCCTGACACGCGCGATGATCCTGTCTGCAGTCCTGTGAAATGACCATACTTCAGAGAAAATTCTGCTAAGGATATTAAATAGTCATCACCTGGAAAAGATCGAGCAACGCCTCAGTTGGAAGTGATGCTGAGAGAAGATTTTACCATCCCCACGATAATACAGCCACACTCTCATTTGCTGCTCTGACTCAAGAATAAACTGTCCTATCTTTTGCTCTTCTTAGATTTTGAACATTTGATTGTCAGTAGAACGTACAGAGCTATAATACGCATCGTCTTCGTTGGTGTTACATTATCTGCAGCTCGTTGCAAGACCACGGGGCGAACTATTCGACTTCGCCATTTTTCCACCCATTCCAATGGCGTCATAACAATCGTATTCGTATATTTGGTGCATGCGAGGAAATCAGCTCATCTAAACCCATTAATATCACCAAAGAAGAGTCCATTGTTTTTATTTGATTCATGACATATCGAGGTCGAGCTCGAGATCTTTGTTGATGACATGTGCCATGACGACAAGCTCGAGGAAGATTTAGAAATCATCCGCGAAATCTTGTATTGCAATACGTGCAGAAGCAGCATGAACATCCCAGACATTGTTTGCTCTCTTTCTTCTCCTTCTATTGTATTTCTCTTCGTTAATGATGATACTTAAACAAAATCTTTCTCGGAACATTATAGCAGTACCGGAAACGATGGCTAGGGTCGCCGCGTCTCAAAATAAGCTCAATATTTTTTTCAATTTAACCTAAGGGCTGTTATAATAAACGATTGTCTGGCTCAGGACCTTGAAAGCCGACATGGCAGCCATAAGAGAGAATGAGGGCAAGATGATGGCCAAGTAATCCTAGATAGGGATGAAGGAGAATTCGTTATATATCAACAAAATGCACATAATCTTAAAGCATCCGCGTTGAGATGTTATCATATCTTCATCGTTGGGCTCGCCATTCGAACGTTCTTGTTCACTGAGATCCACCACGAAAATTCCTCTCTTCATTCTTGAAGTCAGTATCCTTGTTTGGATATCCATTGAAAGGTTCATCAGTCTTCACATCGGTGTTTGCCTCCTTGTGGTTCAGAATGCACCCAAAGAGCTCTCTATCCAGCAGCATATACGGCGGTTATTGACATGTTTTACCCAGCTGACTTTGTCGACCTTGAGAGCTGAAATGTCGGGGGTCCGTTCCCATCAGAGGTTGAAATCTCCAACAAATAAATTCGTCGCCAATTGCTACGTAGGGGAATGTCGGCAACTTCTCAATCATCTCCTTAATATTCTCCGTGACCTAGACTCACTATTACCCAACCGGAATTTGTGTGATCCGATGGTGTCCCATCTCAAAAGTCGTTCGTTAAATCTAATGCACCCGAACTGTATGCGGTTGTCTCTTATGCATCGTACATATGGTGGACACGTTGCTATCCTATGACGTATCAATTTTCTTTCTCTAGCGACTCCCATAATGCTAGCAAGCACAGTAACATGTCTTTTGCAGAGGTGTGTAATTCAATCTCTTAAGTTGCCGTCGCTAAAGCGTTACACTCGACAGTGTCGTCTATTTCTCCCTCAACTCCCATGGGTCTAGGGTAGTAACTCCGGCATAGCCGAACAATCAAAGAAGAGACCTGTCGGAATATCATAGCACTATGTGACAAACAGTCAGAGTATAGGTCGCGGTAGATGTCCCGGTGACTTGGAGGCTGATAAGATTATCATTCCAAGCAAATGTACGGTGCAATGTTGCAAACTCCGTAGACAACCTCCTTAATAGATATCTGATTGGCTTCCCATATAGTGGGAGCTTATATCTCTCAGCAACTACACCAATTTCCTTAAACTTTTCTCAGTCGACTTGAAGACATTCTCCGGCCTCGGTTCGAGAATGTATTCAGATTCATATTTGCCATATCTTCGTGCTGCGAGTAGGCATAGAAGTCTACCTTCTGTGTAATCCGAAATTTCGGGATTGTGTGGGTTACTATTGCTGCTGTATTAGACTTTATAGCCTATTCAGTCTTAGGCTTAGTTCATGTCTATATCCGCAGATGAAAAAGCACATGTTATTTATCGGGTGGTGGACTGTGAATATTGTTGGTTGTTGGTTGTGGTGCTTCACTATCTTCTTGAGCCTCGAGGGCCTTTAAGCATCATGAGTGAGATTTTTGGTGTGTATGGTAATCTAGGATAATATGTCATGATGTTGAGTAGCATCGGAGACTTGAAAGGGTCCCTGCATTAGGGCGAGGATATGCAGGAAAAGCAAGTAAAAAAGTCAACAGATTTTGGAAGCATCCAAACTAGTGGGAGCCCCAAACAGTTCACCTTTTCTCGTCTCCTAGTACAGAATTATATGCCAATAGAGATTGCATCAAATTGTATGATGTGACAGAATTCGCCCTAATGTTCCTGCCAATGGAGTTTTGTGGAAATTTATTCGATGAGAGCCCTGAAATCTTGAGAGATATCATCATCACGAACCAGAAAGATGAATAATGCATCCTCCGCGCTTTGATGTTCTTCTAGTTCTTCAAACCGTAACAACTTCAACGAGTTCTTTTCTGAGATGTCCTTTGTTCGACGCGGACATGCTGGTCTGTTGCTATGTGTGAAGAAGTTGGGATGTCTTTTTAAATATCTTCTGCGGAGGAAGGCAGGATCTAAGAGTATCGGATAGACTGTTGGTTCCAGGGACCGTAAGCAATTCTTCCATTTTTTAACGTGAATTGAGCCCAAATTCTGCCGCGGTAGGAATTTCGAATTGTTGATGGCAACAAATTTGGGTCTAGAGCAGCTCGGTCATCTACCCTGCTCTTCCTGCTTACTATCTGTTCTTACGAAGTCGAACAATAAAACGGCTGTTCCACGCCGAAGACACTGATCCTATCTAGTGAGATAATCTAAGCGTAGAACTGAGCACGTAATGGTCTTGTTGCCGTTCCTTATTTCCCACCCTGTGAACTTCTCTTGTCTGAGGTTGGTCTGGTATACAGGGCCAGTCAACCCAAAAGATGAGGACATGGCTGGGCTTCCGTGCTCCTAGTACAAACGGCGTTGTTAGAGTTAATCCGGTGTTGTAAAGGACAAGCTGATGTGAACTCCCGATTACCAATTAGTCGTTGAAGGGTGCTGACGGCGGTGTATAAGTTTTCTAGTTTGTGTACTGGTTCTGGCCGGTCTGCACCCGTCAATTGGTGCTTATTGGGAGGTAGATGATTCTCCAAGGCTAATATTGAGAGTCAGAGAGTCTTCATTTCGTCATGAGAGAAGAGAGCGAGGATTGGATGACAGAAAATAAGTCATACCAGGCAAGAGGTGTTCCTGTTTTTGCTGATCCCTGTTGAGTTCTGATGAAATTCTAGATCTTGATGTGTCTATTATAAGAAGAAGAAGAAAAACAGAACTCGCGATGACAGCGGTACAAGAAAGTAGTGGATACTTCATGGAAAAACTGTCAAAATGATGCAAATTTGTTGAAGTTGGCGATATATAGCGAAACCACTTTACAAGCGAAGAGACATGAGCGAGAATGAAGAAAAAGAGAAACTCCTAAGTCCTACGGAAGAAAGAAAGGTATATATCTGCCACACAAGCGCGCCCCAAGGCAGTTTGAGAGGAGAAGCTCCGGTCAACATATATTGCTCTGGTTTCCGTGGCCTGCTTTGCGAATTTGTGTGTGGATAGCATCATCTTACCGACTAATGGGGGATCACATTATCTGGACCTCCTATACGCAAAGTACCTTAGCAGAAATGAAAGTTGCAAACCTAATATGTCACACTCGTCTTGCTGCCTACTCACCAATTCGTTGGCAACTAATATCGATTTACCTCTCAACAGGGATCATCACATAATTTGATACACACCGACTATACCGTACATGATTTCGTGCAGAAATCAACGGACCAGTACTTCATTTCATGTATGTATGGCAGCAGTTACAAACCATGCACATATCGTATCCATGGAAGTGTGCCTTTCCGGAAGTAGCGTGCAATAAAGAAGTTTCAAATATGCGGGCATGTCCGTCACCTTCGCATACATACAAACGGAGAAGAAAGTGGCGTAGAAGAAAGTGGCAATAAAAATAATCCTCTCATGGTATCATCAATCTATTCTCCATCTAGCTAGGTATACTACACACGCATGTTTTACAGAATCAACCTCCCGGGCTCCTGTTCCAAGACAAGCTTGAATCTCTGCATGAAAATTGACGCAGCCTCCATATCAGTTTCTGGAATTGTTACCCAAAACTCATCCGCTGCAACAGGCTCCGGTTTTGGCACCGAGCGTTTGACTGGTGCCGTCCTTGTAACACCTGACAAGAAGTCATAGACATCGATGTTATTGTTCTTCTTCGATGATTGTAATGCTTGAGCACCTTGACGAAGTGCGGCACCGCTTTCCGGTAAAAAGTTTCCTCTAACCCCATTTTCTGAGTTAACTTTGTCAAGCCCGAGAACGGAGTCAAAAAGTTCATCGGATGTTGGTTTGTAGTTCTTTGGGCGGGGAAGGTCATCATTTGCGATATCTGCTGCACGCTCAATGAATGTTGAGAGAGGTATGAATACACCAAGGGTAGATTGTATCCTCTGTTGAACCTCTACGGCTGCTTTCATGGAGACAGTGTGGGCGACACGATGAAATGTGATTGGTTTTGGTGCTGGTGCATCCTTCTTGGCTGGCTTAACTGCCCTGGGAGGAGCAATCTTGATATTGCTGAGGTCGAGGTGGGAGAGTTTGGCGATCTTTTGCGAAAGTTCGGTAGGGTATGAGGAAGATATTGAGCCCAAATATGCTAGAACATCTCCTTTCAATAGTCGGTTATTAGGTCCACTGGGTACCATCTTTTCAATATCAGATGCATCTAATCCACGTGCGTGGATCAAATGTTCGACTGAAGGAAGTAGCGGGTATGTTTGTTTCTTTGCCTTTCCTGACGATTTCTTTGCGGGAGCGGAAGTCTCGGCGGATGGCTTCGAGGTAGGAGGAGCTTCGGCTTGTGATTCTGAAGACTTTGCGGGGCTTGGCTTCGAGGCCTCTTCTTTTGGCGATGGAGGGGCAGCACTGTCTTCAGCTGGTATTTCCAATGAACTCAAATCATCTCCAGATTCTGCGAGAACACCGATTCTTGTGCCAACCTTGATTCCTTTGCTGCCATCTCCCATTGTGATCTTCGCCATAATACCATCATCCTGAGCTTCAACATCCATTGAAGCCTTGTCAGTTTCGATCTCGAGTAAGACATCACCAGCCGCAAATGAATCTCCTTCCTTAACATTCCACTTTGCAATATTGCCCTCGGTCATCGTAGGAGAAAGAGCCGGCATCGTGAAGTTCTGGGCAGCTAGACATGCCGCAGAAGTTCTGAGTCCTACCATCATCAAATATTAATCTCCCATACTCAACCCAAAATTTCTCAAGGATAAATACTAACCTCTGGCAGTGGCATCTTGTCGCAATCCCCTAGCAGTAAGTCTAGCAGATACGCGACAAGCTGTCGCAAAAGATGCCATACTGACTGTAGCAGATATGAAACTCAATTGAGAGTTTCTTGAGGAGATAAGTAAATGTCGAAGATATTCGTGAGATGTTGAGATCAACAAATGGGATATTTCGGGAGGGTACACGCTAGGCCAATTGACAGGGTTGAATAATTTCGCCGAACCTCCGATCATTAATTTTTCCCGTCCCGAACTTGAAGCTCTGGGTTCCGATTTCATTTATTGAATTTTGTTCTCCAGGTATGGTACGTTTTATTTGAATATATATAATTGACTTGTTAATAAGTCGTTGCTAATACTTTCTAGACGTCCGCAATCTCAAGAGGGTGTATTAAATTACATTCTACGACTCTGACTTCCTCCCGAACTTTTCTCTTCATAACTCCAAAACCATGTCGAAATCATCGACTCTTCACATCAACATCCTTATGTCGCTCGACAGCTAGAAAGCCAATGGCAATGCCAACGGCAAAGGGAAAATCAAAACCTAAGCCACAGCTCAAAACTAAGCCAGGGATCGCAACTCAAATCAAATCCCCCGAATTAGTTGTCGCAGAACCACCATCGCTGGCTCCAAAACCTCTCAAGTACCACAGCTATGCCGATATTTTGGCTGCGAAACCACATACCACAATTCTTTACCAAGCAGCTTCGCACACCGGATACATTGTGACCTCCTACATAGCTGGAATTTTTCTTCTGGGATTTGCCGGTCTCACTTGTATGTTTTTCTCATTTGTTGACCAGACATCTCGTTCACGAGAACACCTCGCTAACCCGTCTTCTTCTACTACCAGTTTGGAATAATTACGTTCATATCCCTGATGATATTGCTGTATGGGTTCCCTATGCTTTCGGCGGCATATCTTTCCTCCTCGCTTGTTGTGGAGGCTACGTCATTCTGTCTCCCGCCGGTCTTATAAAATCTATAACCGCCGTCCCTGCCAGCCTATGCGCTCACCCTCCAAAAGTCGCCGCACCTCTCTATGTAGAAGTTGCTCTCAAAAAGATTGTTCCTATTCCATTTATGCCCCCGCGCATTCTAACTCTGCCACCCTCTTCCCTCCATCTTACAAGCCATCTTTATCAAGCCAGAACTCCCGCTGAGGAACGAGCATGGAATAGATTGGTTGAGGCAAAGAAAAGGGAGTTGGCGGAATATGATAGAACGCACATTATTGGAAGAGGCACGCGAAAGATTTCAGTGGGATTATTTGAGTTGGTAAGGTCATTTGGAAGATGTTGGACAAGGGATGGATTCATTCCAGTGAGAGTTACAGAGAGAGGAAAAGGACGAGTTTTGAAATTAGATGGAGAGGCTGGATGGGCACAAGATGGAGGAAGAGCGTTGGAGAAAATTATAAAGGTTCAAGAGTCTAAGAGAGTGGGGTTCTAGATTCAATTAGGGATAGAATAGCCGAGAATCGCTTCGCTAGTAGGGGAACAGGAGAAATGGATCCTAAAAAATATTTGTACAATACAAGACACACACATTACAATAGTACATCTGAGCCGAATATTATGTTCGCTTGACTATAGTATGATGACTTAGTTTACACACTCGTGAAGATCATAAAGTGCTCGTCTGAAAATTATAAATTATCATAAACCTATCAACAGACAATCTGCGTTATTAGCGAGTGGTCACGCAGGGGAAGTAACAGCGCCGTGATCACATTGTTAAACCTATTCTTCCAGGGCACTCATGATTTTGGCATAGGTGTTTGACAGAACATAGGCATCGGCTGCAAAGGAGATAAAACGGCGAAGCGCAACTCAATTCCTCATTCCGTGATTCAATGTTCTTGAATAATCAACTGGAAGTATCTAATCTCCAGCTCTGATTCGAGAATCCCATGATGATCGTCAGATAGTTTCAAAATACTAATACAAGTGTAATTTTGAACCAAAGCACGCCACGATCGCATGGCTCTTCTTAAGTGCGCTCTTTCTGTCAGTGAGCATCTGGTGTAGTTGTAGTGAAGATGATTGCTAAAAATTCAAGGGTATGGTTACATTAGATTGGATGATATGTTTGGATTATTCAAAGAGGTATGCAAAGCTTTGTGAAATTATCTGAGAACTTAGGCAGAGAAGAGGAATAGATTTACAATAAATTCATTGTTTCTCCTCTTCGCCGATCTCATGTTGTCGTTTACACTCTCAAATCATCCAGTGGGTATCTAGAGCCAATATCCTATCAATACCTAAAGGTATATTGTTGAACACATTAGGATATGAATGAGATTATAGTTCCGCATATCACTTGTGACTTTTATCCACCTATATTGCCTGAAATCTCACCGACCAAATCAGACAATGTAATAAGGGTGAGCACGCGTCTGTACGAATACCACGGTAAGTATGCCATTTGTAGACATGCAATAATTGCCAAAATCTCAGTCGCTATGGTAAGTATGCATTTTGTAGATATGCAACAAAATTTAAACACGTCTAACCAAAGCTAGAAAGTGATTGTATAAGCCTCCGATAATGACAATGCCGCGGTAAGTATGCTTTTTATACTTAAACAACAAGTGTCATAACAGTATCATTGTATGAGTAGATCAAGCTTTGGATGCATATCATGATATGTATTGATTATGTAGATATGCAACAAGAGAACAAATTCTCCAAACCAATAATCTGTATCAATATACACAAGATACGACGGTCCATATTGAATTCGAATATGCAACAAGGTCACATTCAATCTCTCTATGTAAGATCCATCCAACCAAAGTCACGGGGCCATCCTGATTGTGAACTGCAGCGAGTACGCCCTTTTCAGATGTGCAACAAAGTATTGTCTATTACTAATCCCAAATTTCTGTAGTAAGGTCTGCGATAAACCACACTCCGTATGACATCTGTAGACATGCAACATAATATCTATTCTACCACTGAAATTAAACGCAAGGCTGTATGTCCTATATCCCACGCCAAGTACGCCTAAGAATTGCAACAAAGAAATAAAACGCTAGAAGCTCTCAACTATCGTTGTCCCTCTCATACTCGTACATATTTTTCCAAACCTTTACAAAGAAGAAGAATGATTTCCCCATTAGAATAAACCACACCTTCAGTCTAGAAGTCGGCTACGATCTCACGTAAAATACATAGCCAAAATCGGATCTCGTCCAAACATCAAGCATCGTAGAAACTAGACTCATGTGCACACTGCAGTTATACCTTCGCTTCAAGCCTGGAACCTGTAACAGTTGCTAGCTGCTAGATTAAAGAACGTGCCCACGTGTGCTGAACATTACATATGAATCAGATACGGAGCAAAGAAGCGAAGTCTGCGAATGCGATTTAAAATCATGGATTTGTAGCGTCTTATTTGTGCGGACATATAAATATATTGCATAAAACTTCTTATTGTTACAATCACCCATACATTCGCGCGAGCTAGACACAGATTATATTTTAAGGTTCTTGGGAAGTCACGGCCAGGCAAAAGTGCAACGGGAGGTTTTTTCCTAGAAAAACTTAATGAGACGAGTAACTATATTTCTGACGACTGACGAACGAGAACCAAGCTATCCTTGAAACTCAGTCATGAGACTGTAAAAAAAGGAACGTTAGATGAGTATTTCGGGAAATTAAATGAAATTTGAAAGAAATAGGTAGAAGTCATCGTGATATGCGGAATTTGGGATACCGCGGCACGTACGCCTTCAGATACGCAACAAAGGAACCTGGAGTCCTACGATATAATTCAAAACTACGGACTGGTAATTACATAGTTGTAGATATGCCACAAAATGATAGGAACCTCACGTTATATATCATAAAGACTCATTATCAGAACAAGATAGTACATATACATCTCTATATATGGAACAAAAGATTAAGTAACGGACCTCATAGCATATACTCACTACAAGAAGATTAGAAGAAGAAAAGCATGCTACGATTGTACGTAACAATAGTGACACGATAAGAACGCTTATGAGAATAACATGAACCGGTTCATACGCATTTTTAGACACGCGAAATCCCAATTAGAGGTAGATTGAAATGACGAACTGTATAAGAACCAGTCTATACTCTATATAAACTCACATTCAGACAGCCAACCAAAACGAAGCAACCTTGTTTCCACGAAACACAATCCTCATCCGTAGGCATGCAATTGCAGATACGCACCAAACCGATAAACGAACCCCTTTCTCAAGTCCCACAAACCGCATACAATAATACCAGAATAGCTAGCTATACAAGCACCCATATCTCCAGACGAACTGAATGCGAGGAACTTTAACATTTACATTCCATTCATATATACATCTATCAACTCCCAAATTTCCAAGCGCATAGCAATCTCCAATTCCCAAATCATACCTCTCTATCTTCCGAATACCTCCCCAATTCCCCCTAATTCATCAATCAACCACCAAACTGTCACCCACAGCTCCTATCTCTAAATAAATCATCTCCCCATTCCACTCCCATCCCATCTCACAGCACCAACGAATCAAATATACAACAATTTCGATTCTATCCCATACCTAAATGCAGATACAAATGCATATACCTATCTGATTACCCATACATACATGTGTGTACATATACACCGTCACAAGATAAAACAAACTCAGCACCAAAGCCCACAAATCTGCATTACATATTCCGAAAGCGAAATAAATTTAACATTCTAAACACAATACATACTAGTAAGATACACATCATGATATCCTATCCAATATTCCATGAGTTGACATTTCGTATAGTGCTAGGATTTCTATTATGACGTGTATATAGGTACCTATTCAGACATAAGTACATATATATATATATATATATATATATATGTAAGCAGAATATGCATTCTGAGTACGAACACAGGTACCGCGATCATATCAACACGACATACTCCTCTTGCTTTGCATTCACACGTATAACACTAGATACACATCCCGCCGGAGAGCTTCTCACGTCTAAACTCGATAGCCTCTACAGTATTCCCTATATCCCTATATCCCCAATTCACAGCCAAACAAACAAGCAAACAAACCAAAGACAACCAAATCAAGAACCCCGCGAAAGTCCGCGCCAGGCAAGACCCAAGAGAGAAAAGTTAAGATGCTACCTTACATCCAAGTCCCCTTACCGAGTTCCGGGAGTTGTTATGATAATCTTGATGATTGGAGTATGCATGTGTATGGAGCCGAGTAGAGGAGAGGTAGGTGACTTCTTGTTGAAGATTGTTTTGCCGGGTTGGGAATTGGATTGTTACTTACTTTGTAAGTTTTATGATACGATAGGTGACATGATTGATACACGCGAGCAATGGAGTTCAGGATTAGGAGTAAAAGGAGTTGAGATGTGTTGAAGTATGATATATCATTCTTGATTCACTAAAATATAACATCGAATCCAAGCGAGTCCGGACTCCAAAATATATACCTAGTAGTCAAAACCGATGAAACCAGTCCTCGACTGAGACGCATATTCACGAATCCCCGCAATATCAATTATCCCGAACGACGATTGAGATTCTTCACCATTCCAATAAGGAGCCTTCAAAATCTTCATTCCCACTCCCCGTATTCGCGATGCAACTTCCTGTTGCATTCAAAAATAGGCTATTACGCATACGCATATCCGGATCTCCCTTTATATATAACACAAGATATATCTGACGCAATTTTCGCGAATTAATCTATATGCCTGGAGACTTGGATACTACCCCATAGACATAAACGAACACTGCGACACTCTAACTGCACTTGGAAAGACGTTGACTCGGAGACGTCGCCAAGTCCCGATACTGCAATGGCGAGACCAGTAATCCTTACCTTAGATGAAACAAAATGTAACGGTAAGACAACACAAGGACTGTCCAGCAAACAATATTCCCATCCATTCGGATTCCCAGACCAGCATACGAGACAAAACCTACCGAATCAACTTCCTTAGAATAAACAAATCAAATACTATCTGTCCATACATTCACTCTAATCGCGCGCTTGGGACTCGTATGTATGTACACGTGCGTGCACATACAACAATACACTTGTTTTCCTTACTCCGTACAGCTTTGTACGTGTTGTACATCATTCAAGACCATTTCGCTACACCACCTTCTATTTATCTCCAGGGGAATCTCCGGTTGGTTCGAGCTTTTGAGTGTAGAGTACGTGCAGATGTGGCTTGCAGGCTTTTGCAGAATACCAAGCGCTTGCGACTGTACTTCATACATGAAGAAAAAATTGGAGAGAAAAGATAACACAATAGAGATGGAGATGGAAATGGAACTGTAGTCAGCAAGCCATTAAGTCAGCTAGAGCCTAGCAGGCAAGTAAAATGAAGAACGCAGTAAACACCGAAAAGGAAATGCAAGAGAAGAAAATGGATACGTGATACTAGAGTTCTACCAATCTCTTCCCATGAAGTGATTTGGTAGTTAATAAGTGAATGGAATATAGGTACTAGCGAAGTCTGACGTGGTACTTATCCACCTGTCATTGACGATGAGAATGGCGATATAAAACTGATGTGCCGGATAGCCATAACCATAACCATACTGTTAATCTCCTCAAATCGTCATTTGTCGAAATAAGAAATATCTGGTTCGTTAGGTACGGAGTAATTTGTGATCAGCAAAGGATCCTTGGCATAATAACACCTACCGAACCATGAAACCATTGATGATCTGATCTAAACTCTTGGATTCCAACCCCTCCATGATTGAATGAATCTACAAACTCTAAACGCCGATTTCATTAGACTCGGGGTTGATGCTGGTCTAGTGTGGTGGGGGAAGTATAATGCAACTTGTTCTACTCTTCTAGAAAGAAAAATAAGCCTGATAAACAGTCGGTGAAGAAGCGAGATCAATGCAAACTGCACCTGGACAGACCCCAACCCATGTTTACTTGTACACTAGATATGCAGACTTTCAGACGTTGGAATTGAAAGTTCTACATATTGTAAAAGTAGGTACTTCGGTAGTCAAGATGTATGTGTAGGTAGTAGTGTTAAAGTTCTTCGTGCGGCCTAGGTTGATGAATCTTCTTTAAATTGGGCGCACATGACGCCGTGATATTTTAATCGTATTTATTTGTGCCACCTATGTACATAGCAGAGAGAAGTAAGAATTATGAGCCTACAGAGTGTCTAGTAGATATCTCCAAAAGCTCGTAAGCTTTTCAGATGTTGGTGGCGGGGTTAATGCTCGAGCCAGCAGTACGAAGGTGGCACGAAATAAACGCTTTGACAGTCTCTGTAACATGCGAGGGCATGACTGTTGAACCAAGAAGAAAAAAAAGATATTAAGATATCGATCAAAGTGACGAGTCTGGTTAGAACTTTAGAAAAAAGATAAGATCTTATCTAAATACCGGCCGGAATAAGGTTTGGTTAGATTTTCTGCTTACCTATTAAATATTCATAACCATGTCCATGCCATTGACGCAAGCCATTTCCCTTCGTTTCCCTCAATCTCAATCCCTCAATCTCACCTCCTTCATCTCTCTCGCTTCACCGCTGTCCTTGTCCTTGTAACAAATGTCTAGTCGGAGAAAAGATTTGATAATTTTTTTCCGATGAAGGATTGCTCAGTCGTTTGTTTTCCATTCGCAATCTTAAACAATTGTATTTTGATTATCTGATTACCTAGACAACAACCGCTGCGGTGGACAACGATAAAGAAAATCATCCGTGATTCAGATAGAATATCAATTGATCTCTTTCTCCTCCTTCGCTTGCTCCGTTATAAACGATGTCATTTCCGATATGCTCATTTCGTTTGAGAATGTCGCAGTGATGCATCCCGAGGCATCCGATACCTAGAAGAATATCTTCCTAAAATATGATATATGATGAAAAGTATCAAATCATAATGTTGAGAGTCACCTGCTTAATTAGCTCATGATTGGGGGGGAAGCACTCTTTTTTCTTTGCAGATGAGATGTAATCCCCACACACATTATTGTGCATATTCCATACATGCACGCCGTGCTCTGTATGGCTTGTGGAATAAAGTATTCGCGAGGCGCGGCCAAGCTTACATATTTGACGGTGCATGTAACACACACACCTTGATGAGTGAGTAGACTAATAATAATGGTAGTTAGTCTCTTGGATTTTATGACCGGCATATACCATTGGCCTACATATCATTATCCTTCCTTTGGATTCTTTTGCCTTGTATGTTTTTTTTTGGGATTGCCTTCCTAATCATTCACTCATCCCATCCAAATGCATGAAGAATGTGAAAGTAGGAAAAAAAATCCTATCAAGTAGTTGCAAATATCGTAGCCACCACTTCAACGATGGCGGGGCTCCTCATGCCGAAATGCGTCATTCCTATTTTGTTTTCCACTGCTTTCTCGAGTCTCTGGTACACCGATCATTCAATGGTGTGTGCGTTAAATCCACTTCTTCCATTCGTTATCAATTTTGTGGATCACACACTTATTAGTGAACCCGTATAAACCGTTTGTATGGAGTGATGAAGTGATAAAGATGGCATGACAGACAATCATTCTCATAGTTGAAGGGAGCTGAGTCAGGAACTAAGCGCGCTTGACTCTTCAAAAAGATCACAGACATTCGGAATGTGAAAGATTAGAATAGTTTCACATGACCTTCTCACACGGGTCATCGAGGCTGAATTTTTGTTTCGCATGTTTCGTATCACCAAACGAATTCGCACTTGGAGTAATATGGATATTGATCAAAATGTGACTGAGGTCAGCAGAATTCTTAGCGAAGAAAGAGTGTGCCATGGGATGGCTCGACGCGTGTAGATTATGAAAAGATGGTGGCGAAGATAGACTCAAGAATGTGTCTCTCGAAGGAATCACTACATACAACCATTGTAAGATGCTCAAGCGGTGAAGCGGTGAAGGAAGAAGGATTCGTAGTTTGGGACCTAAAGATGCAAGCAATGGTAGATGAAGGTATCGTAAGAAAAGGCAGACGGTAGCTTATGTTATGTCTGCTCCTGGGCCTTGGCTTGTTACCCCAGCCCTCAAGTGTCTTGTCCCTTTGGTAGAGCGGCCGTAGATAGTAGTTGGCGTAATGATCCACTTAACCGTTTCCCTAATAAGGTTTTGAGTTTGGGGAGTTTTTCTTCCTCTTCGTTGCCGAGTCTGGGATTCATTTCAAGAAATGCGAATCATGGCAAGATTCCTCAAACATCGGAAACTCAAATCCGGAATGGAGGGGTAAGGAAAAGGATATTCGGGCACGATTGCTCTTGAGGGAAGATTTGTGGTGACTTGTTAAAGTGATGGTGGGGTGTTTGAGACAAGGATAACTTATAATAAATATGAAAAGTCGGCTGGTTGTCTTAGATGACTATTGCTTGCCTTTCCATAGGAAGCCCTGCAGACAGTAAATCAATTTTCTGCCCAATAATCCACCCAGCCTTCAAAATTCCCCATAGCATCCCATCAAAAAGTCTCCAAATAATTTTCACGATGTTACTCAAAACCTGGTGACCTTGACCAAAAATCTTCCGATTTCCAGAGATCTTGACCCATAAGGTTTTGATACTTCCCCCCTTTCGTTATGCTTCGTGACGTCGTCATGAATGACTGGGTTTTCCAGTATTCGACGTGTTCAAAAAAAGTGACAGCAGGTACTCCGTAAATCACTGTATACCCACCCGTTGCGTGCGGGCTCAGGGCAGCATTAATAAGGCATCAAGGAACCTTGGAGGGGTGATGGTTGAATTCCGAAGACAAGGCGTTGATGAAGGAGATGATGTACATTTGATATGCACCTTGGCAGCCTTGAATATGGGTAGATACGAGTAATGGTCGTCGATATATATCGGTGCCGACGAGATGATACAAAAAGAAACAAGCCGGGTGTAGATCTGTATCAGAATATGTATCTTTATTGGGGGGGGGGAACCGACTGAAACGAGGGTATGTTATGATGTAGATGTAGCGGTGGTCGACGATGAGGTGGTAGATGGAATGATCAATCCCGTTTTGGTAACATTGCTCCATGGATGAATATCATCAAGACCTAGGTACCTACTGATACTATCCACTGACTACGACCTACGACCTACTACCTCTTACCTCCCTAGGTATTACTTTTTTCCTTTTTCGGCGTTGAACTCGTTTGTTTTGATTTATCTTCGGTCGGAGGCAGGTAAGCAGCTGGATGAAAAAGCTGTTACCAGCCCGCCGTTACCATTGAATGATCAAAGTGTTAAATCCTAGACACGCTGCCCATAATTACCCATAGTTGCCCATATCGAGAATAGCCCTTCCCGCCCTTCTCGCCCTTGTGTCTCTCTTTGTATGTACTAGGTAGTATACGTGCTATATTTGCAATTTGGGTAGGATTTTTCTTCTTTTTTTAAAAAGGGTCTATGGTCTATTGATCTCCTACCTTGTCTCCTTGTTACCTGGTCCATGACATTTATTACATTCGCGCACAGACTTCAGCCATTAGAGATTGGGAAATGCGACAATCTAACCTATCAACTCCTCGATAGCGAATACTCCAATTTCCAAATCCACTCCACATCTGCGTCGCTCTCCCACTCTTCAAATTAACGAAACATCCTCACCTATTATATCGTCCGTCTTGTCCATCCTCGCCGCCGCCAGATTATTGTGCTCGATAAGTGCATAGAATAATTCCGCTGATCAGAACCAAGAGAAGAGTGAGAAACATCCCCACAAAACAATCCATCCCGCTCTCCTCTTCGCACACCTGCTGAATGCTGAATATTCAATACTCAACCAATACTCAATACTCAATACTCAATAATTCAATACTTCAATCCAATCAAATTTTATTCTTGTGCTGGTATTGGTGCTGGTGCTGGTGCTGGTGCTCATTGCTCGTCGCTCTTCGCTCGTTGCTTGGTGCCTCTTCATCCTCTCCACTCCTCGCTTTCTGAATCGTATTTCCTCTAAACGGACTTCTTCGCACATATTTCTCTTCTTCTTCCTCTTCTTCCCGAGCTTCAGTCTACAAGGTCCTTCTTAAATATTTGTTTTCTGTTAATTTAATTTCTACAGTACATAAATTGTTCAGCACATACGCTACGACTTGATATTGCATCTGGCGTCACAAACTAGGAAGAACCCTTAAAAAAAGCCAGGGAATAGATGCTTGTGAGTGGGTATTTGATCTCATGTACCCTGGTCTTACAGTAGTGGAGTATTCCTGTACAACGAAAGAAATTCGACGAACGAACGGCCGAACTCGCTTTGCATATCCATAACGCCTGCATACACACGATCCATACAGAAGGAAGGCCCTCGAGCCGGTAAACTATTGGTCCCTCGGAACCTTGGTATAATACTTCGCAAGCGGCAGAACTTCTCTGTTTAGATATTGTCGTCGCAGAACTTAGGGAGTGTCCCACCCTTCTCTTCTTCGTTCGATCTTTTTCTCTTCCCAAGAAGTGTCGTGAAAAGTCTCAGAGCTGTGTTGCTCTAGGTTCTCAGCACCACGATAGGAGCGTTGAAAGAGGTACGTTCAAAAAATTTCCTATCCGTTTTCGATCTTCGTTCCGAGAAACACATCTTCTATCATATGCAGGAGACTTTTTTCGCGAACCTAAGAGGCGGTGATCGTAGCATTTGACCTTCTGCGCGTGGAAGACACGGGCGAAGAGCTCCATGGCTTTTTAGGAGATGGCACCAGATGGGATCTTTCTTTCCGAACCATTCACACATGAGATACTATGTTGTTGTCACACCAAATGAACTGAAAACTTTCTAACGACGTTGTGTAATCTGCAGACTGCCCAAGCAATTCCTTTCTCAAAACCTCGAGTCGTACTATTGCCATACCACGAACGTTTCCTATCGAATACAAGGCCAGCTGGTAGCCTGGTTTGAAGCGACTCTTTTCCCGTCGAAGGGCTCTTGATTGTAATAAACATTGGTGAATGAAACACATGCATCCTTAATGATGGATACTGAGGATGGACAGTTCTTCATAAAGGTATTTGGAGACCCCTAACTTTATGCCTTATCATGGCAGTTACTGATAAAACTTTTTCTTGCAGAACTTGGCCCACTTCGTTCGTACACATGAAAAGGCTCTCGCGAATGCTTTACAACTACGACGTCAACAAGCTCCTAAACATGGCTCCTCGAACAGCATATCTGGTGCTGTTGGAGGGTCTACCACCCCTTCCCCAACAGTGACAAACCAGCCGTCATCTGCCTCTTCTTCTACGACTTCCAGTACCCTAGCAGCTGCTCTTTCTCTCCCATACCTTACCTTCGCCTCTCATAACATCAAACCTGCTAAGCTCGCATTAACACCTCATCATCTATTCTATCTCCTTTCCCGAATTGAAGATCTAGGTGTTCCAGTTGGCCCAATGAATGTGCGGTTAGAAAATCTTCATGCAGATACATCAGCAGCAAATTACGTTTCTTTTCTGAGTCAATCCCAACGTCCAAAAGGTCGTGGCTCTGACAATGGATCTATTCACTCCGTGTCTAGTGTGAGAAGTGTGATGTCTGGCATGTCTTCTTTGTGGTCGAACTTTGGCCTTGGGTCTGGAAACTCTGCCGCTCGAACAGAGAAACAAAAAGCTGCCACTGAAGCCGACTTGAAGTACCTGTATTCAGCATTTACTAAAATTCCTTGCCTTAGACTTGCTCCGGATCGTCGCGCGCGTTTGATTGAAGGCTATGAAGAATTCCCGTTCGATTCCGCCGTTCCACTGATTGCCTTTAAAAATGTTAGTGCTTTGGAAATAAGTGATATCGACATTCGACAATTTTTCGGTTGGGACAAGCTAGCCGAGCAATTAAGATCATTGACAGTCAAAAGGGCAGGTGTTGATGATCTAGCTGATTTATTGATCAATATCGTGTTGGATGATATGGACAAAAGGAGGCGGCGCTCTTCCAAGGCACAGATGTCACCAACTTCAACCTTCATTCCCGCATCGAGTCCAAGACGTAGCCCAACAATGCCACATGCCGAGCTGATAAAATCCTGTTCGGCACCTGGGTCACCGGATGGTCGCAGCCATATTACTGATACCGAAACAAGAGGATTAGCGCGTTCTGGATCTGATGGGGCCGAGTTTGGTAAATCTCCCACCAAGCATGGACAAAGACCAAGAAGCAATTCTCCAGTTCGTCCACCAAGTTCTCGTACTGGCTCTTCACATGGCCACCTTCGTGGCTCATCATACAAGGTGAAGAGATCTGGATCCGGGAGTTCACATTCAAGCATGTCTGATAGCTGGCACAACCCGCGGAATAGCACCTCGAATCTGTTATCTATGGGTTTTCTGCCATCTTCAAAGTGGAGATTCTTGAAACATCTTAGCATTGCAGACAACGGCCTGACGGCTATTACTGCCTCCAGCCTTGCACCCTTAGCTAACACCCTCCACTCACTTGACCTTTCATCGAATCTGTTTGCCCAAATCCCCGATTGCTTAGCGTCCCTTACCGCACTACGAGCACTGAATCTCTCTAACAACATGATTGAATCTCTTCATTCTCTTACTCGGAACCCACTGCCTGCTATATCTGCTCTTAATCTACGGTCAAATCGTCTCACATCACTAGCTGGAATTGAAAGGCTTTATCCTCTAGAAAGGCTCGATCTCCGTGATAACAAGATTACTGATCCAACAGAACTTGCTAGACTGACGGGTATTCCAGATATTCGAGAGATATGGATTAGTGGCAATCCATTTACCAAAACACACAGTAACTATAGGACTACGATCTTCAACTTATTCAGGCAAACTCCAGGATACACCGAGGATATTTTGATTGATGCTTATGGACCAGGTTACACGGAAAGGCGGCATTTAGTCGAACGCGCTGCAGAACGCCCAGGTGTGCCTGTTGTCAAACCACCTCCTCCCGATTATGGTCTGTCTGCTATTGAGGTCAATAAACCAATTATCGAATATGCTGTACCAAGAGAACCTGCAGTACTTCGGAAAGAACGACCAACACCCGTTGCTGCGACAAGTGAAATCAACACTGGCACTACGGGCCGAAGAAGAAGAACTCCAAAGCGACGAATCGTAGATTTATCGACTTCAGAAACGTCACCAAGGAAGCAAGGATTGACCCGCGTTCTAATGCCAGAGGAACCACCACCATCTATGTCAAGGACAGTGTCAGATAGTAGCTATGGCATAAGTCCCGTTTTTTCTCCTATGGTTCTTCCTTCCTATGTACCTTCAGAACCTCGCCAGGCCCAAAGACAGCCAGATGTCCCACGTATCAACACTTCAGTATTATCTCGTCTACCTCCAATGCCGGCGGTAGAATCAGTACCTTACGAAACAGCAATTAAGCCACAGCCAGTCAAGACTCCAGATACCCCTGACTGGAACATGAGCGGCGAGCTATATCGGAAGAAGATAGAGGCTCTAAGAAATGATGTTGGGCAAGGATGGTTGAGTGTATTAAGCGAAGAAGGCTGGGAGGCTCAAAAGAAGAGTCAGCCGCCCGGATATCAAACCTCCGAATATGAATCAGCAAATACTATGAGACCGGGCTCTACAATTAGGGCAGTCAGTCAACAGACGATACACAGTGGTCGCACTCTGGGTTGAAGTGCACACACCAAAAGCGATTTTTTTTTTCATGCAGATACGAAATCAGAATGGCTCGACTTTTAAGAGCACATTGGTCGAGTGGTTGAAAGGGAGTGTAGTCCCTGCGCTTAAAGGATCATTGTCAATATTGATGGTGGTTAAGTTAGAGGGAAGTGAGAGAAGAGGAACTTGTTTATTTTGATACCCCAAGCCCATTCTTCATCGTTTTTTGAGAAAATTGCATGACGGACGACTCTACTCTCGATATAAAAGGGCACATTGCATGAAAGAGGCACTTATTTTCTACTTTTATTTATTTTTCTGGCTCGAATTTTTATCATCATGGAAAGCATGCATAGCGTTTAGGTTGGAGGTTCATTTGCTGTTTTTATATATTTCCTTATGAACGAATCAATGATGGATTGGAACAGAAAAAATTTCGGCTTCTTCGAGAATGAATGAATGGATTATGTTACTAGATCTTGAGAGGGAGAGAGAGAATGGAAGACAGCCAGAGTTACGAGAAGAGAGAAATCTTCTGTCAGATCAAGCAATGACATATTTGTAACATATTGGTTTTTTTGTGCATGGAGTTTTATGGTTAGGGAATACTTTTTCATTTCGCCTACCCATGGGTTGATATTTGAGATGGATGGATGGGTCGGGGCGTTTGAAGTCACGAGTAATTATTGGTCTGCCTGACCTGACATGATTGGGCTGGGATCTGGATGGTGGGAGCATTTACACGAATAGTGGATGTGCTTGGGATGGAGGGGCGGAGGTGGGAGGCTTATGTCAATGGGTTATGTTCAAAAAGGAGCAAGCGAAAGTGGACGTATCAGATTTGAGGCTCGGGGAAGCAGGCGAGGGGAGGGAGGGGGGAGAAATTGAGCCTTGGAGAGGTGTGAATAGAGGTGGATTAATGATATGAAACTTGTTCTTTTGTGATGATGATTTTACTGAGCTTTTCTTTTGCATTGTAATGTGCAGTGAGTACAAAGGATAGAGAACAACAAATTCTTCTACCGAGAACGGGAAACTCTGGTGATAGTCAGCAGCAGATGTGTAAGTAAGTATTTCCAGTAAGTGCTGGACAGACGAACATACAGCATAAGAAACGGTGAGAGGAGTTATCTATGACATCATGACACATATGCACGAGAAAACTTTATCCTTATGCTTTCTGGGGACTTTCTTTGAGACTGGAGAGGTTGGAAGACTGGACGAAAGAGAGGGGTTGGAGGGGTAAAAATATATCGGGAAAAAAAGGAAAGGAATACCCTTGAAGTTGCTGCCCAAGTCTAAATTTATTTCTGCACATCATCTGATCCTTTTCCGTATTTCCGTTTTGGGATTGGGGTCTCCCATCTAGCGTCTCTCATTATCATGCCCACCAATGTCAGTACTGGAAGGATTCTAGGAGTACCTGTATACCTAGTCTCTCTTATCGGATGACTGTAAGAGGGTCTTGAAGGCACATCGGGAATGGCGAATGTGACGCCTCATCGGATGATTCGCATTCGCATCGGATGATCGGGTGATGGGTGGAGGTGGAGGTGGAGGTGCAGATGCGTTTGGGTGGATCCACTCGGATGGGTCTATCCACCCAGGTTATGATGGTGTGGTGTAGGGCGGCTAAGTGGGAGGAGAGGAGTTAGCGGGTGGAAGTTTCAGCCCTACTTTTTCGGCGGTGAGGGGTAGGGCGGCGAGGAACTAAGAGGGTTGGTGCTCAGAGTTGGAGATTTGCCTTGGTTGGTTCGGATTTGTGTTTAAGGTTTTGGGTTTTAGTTTCGGGCGTTTAGGCGTGGGTACTTCATCGGGTTTTTTTCTAGCGTGTCATTGTTGATGTACATACCTACATACCTACATACCTACATACATACAGACGTAAGTACCGTACTTGTGTTGAAAAAAATTGGCGGTGTCGCTGGTCTTGCTAGCTTTGCCTGTTTGCCGTGGTGGAATTGGTAGCTTGTGGAATGGATGGAACTTAGCTTGAGCGATGTGCGTTTTGATGTTTGCTAGTTGTCTTGCTTTGGCTTGAAGTCTACTGTCTAGTGTCACATACTTCAATCATTTGCGCGTCGACGCGGGCGCGAATACACCAGCTGGTGTGAATACGGATATGCGGCCTTTGGATTTCGCGTTCACGTTGTTCTTTGTTCTTATTCTCATGTTTGTTCGTCTGGTCTGGTGATGGAGCTAGTTGTACGATGGAGTATGGGATTTGGGTTCTGCAGTAGTCTTCTGTCTGTTCTTACCGCTTCTTTGTCTGTTTTGCGTGGGTGCTTATGCGAGGGGGTTGTGTGATATGTGGATGTGGAGTGTGGAGTCTTGATTGGAGAGGATTTTCTTAATGTTGTGTGCCTTGGAGACGCCGGCGCTAGATTGTGGGGTGAGAGCGGAATCGTCCTTTAGTGCTCAGATTGTCTTTTTTTGCGTCGGCTGGATTGCGGGGTTACTGTTGTGCTGCGCTGTTGTTGTTGCTATTGTACAGAATCTTCTTACTTAACACTAGACCTAAATTTTAGATTTTACGCACCATGCATATACACTATGAGGTATAGTTGGCACATTTCTAGATTGGGTCCTGCGTGTAGATCTTGTCACACGTCTGAAAATGCAAACCGACCGCGGACCGTTGAAAGGTTTTCAAACGAAATGCTATGTGCTTCGCCAAAGTATCAAGTGCTTTCCTGTGTTGCATGTCTTATGCGTACCTACAATTGGACACGTTGATTTAGTCTCGGATGATTCTTGTTAAACTTGCGTTTGTCGTTGTGGCATACATGAATAGGACATGGACCCTCGTATGTTCTCTCACAACTTCCAATTTCAGAGTGGTAGATATGAAAGTATTTGCTACAGATCAAGAGTACATACGAACCATGTTCTTAAGCGTGTAGGACGGTCATTCGTCGGGCTTATGGCTGATCTCTGGTTGTGTATATACAAGTTCGTACGGACTGTGCCTTTTAAGTGTTGTGATTAGCTTCTGGTTTATGAAATGGATATAGACATGTTTATCTTCTTAGAATGGTCTGACAACTGGCTGGCATACGATGGTACCTCACTATCACCCTCGCTCTCGCTTCTGTCCCTATCGATATATGTGTACCTAGGTAGATATTGGATTGAGGTGATGAAGTCATACACTATATTCATATTGTTAACTTCGTCTCGCTCCTCTACTTCTCTCGACCTCGATCTCTCATTTCTCAGATTGCTTGGTTCTGTTCTTGACTCTCTCGATTATATGGTATATTATGAAATGAGAGATTAAGATTCTTGCATCCATTTCGTTGACTATCTGCTGGGCTGAGGTTCAATATGTCTAAATTAAGATAAGCTACTTGAGAGAGGGTGGCCCGGGTGCGATGGAAGATCTACCTAGACTGTTGGTTTCGGTAACTCTGTGAGAATTTGGAGATTGGAAGTAGAGAATCCTGGAATGGCATTTAGATGTGTGTTGATGAAGATAGCAAGATGGACGAAACGGACTAGGGTAGCTGTGTGCGGTTGTAGATGCTTGGTCCCAGAAGACGCTGTGGTGGTTTCATATCTACAGAATGAAGAACATCATTGGTATCGTAATCGATCTGTATAATATGATAGATAGCTTCTTAACAAGAAGAATTCTGCTAAATCGATACTCTGGTTTTGGGCTCATGGTGTGCGTAGAAATTATACAGGCGGAGGGATGACTGCATTGACGAGATTGCTATATTAGCTCACTTACTATTCAAAGAGTTACTCAACGTGATGTATGCATATCGTCGAAAGAAGAATTAACTCAAGGGAAGAGAAAGCAGATACAATCTCTCGCTAAAAATAACCAGAATCCTGTTGCCTTTAGAGTCACAAGCAGTGACATGGGTGGCATGATATCACGTGATAATGGCTAAAGTAAATGCTCAACACTTCAACCTCTTCCATAAGCATTAGTTGTTCACCAAATCTACAACAATCTCTCGAGTCTCTGTTGACTTCTTCCACCAGATTATAGATAGATGTCATTAGCGAGACTGTAAGTAGAGGAAGCTGTACCTCCACCATAGCATTACATTCCCAATCCCTTAAACCGAGTCATCAACGGTCTACCACACCACAAAGTCTACAATTGCAAAATACCCAAAATGTCCAAACCACCCACACTACTCACCCTCCCCGTAGAGATCCGACACAAAATCCTCCACCATGCTCTTTGTAACCATAGACTTGTCCGAGCCTCCAACCGAATCAGCGGATCCAAGCTCCTTGGCGTCGAGGGTCCCGACGGACAAATGCTTCCCCCGGATAAACGCGAATACTTCTACGGCACCGAACTCATGAGCTCCATGTTTGTCGTTTGTCGTCTCATGCATGCTGAGCTTGAAGAAATTATGTTTACACGCTTTGTTTTTCACGTGCGTTTATCTTCCGCGCGCGAATTCGTGGATACGATTAGTCCCTACGCGCGTACGTTGATACGGGAAATGGATGTGGTTGTTACTTTTGATCTTAGTCGTGATGAGATTCCGACACAGGAGGGTATGAGTTATTTGAACGAAAAGCTTCCGCTGTTGAGAAAAGTGGATGTGACGGTTGAATTTGTGAGGGCTCCATTTCGTGGTCGTTTAGAGAAGAGCAGGATCAACGCATTTGCAGATGGGGTTGTGGAGTTTGTTATGGGTTTTGCGGAGGGTATGAAGGTTGTGGTTACTTGGAGTGATTTTTGGTTGTGTAAGAAGCAGATCATGGATCTGTGTAGTGATAAGATGGAAGAGCTGGTGGTAAGTTCGAAAAGGGAGGGAGTTGATTATGATGTAAAAGTTTTGAAACTTCCAGAGACTAGATAACTGGATGATAATGACTTATGCTAAAGGTATCTTACAGATTAGTGTTTGCGATGTTAGCATTATGATAGTTAAACTTGTGAAGCTCGTGGGTGATGCCAGGTCGAGGTCCACACGTTTTAGATGCTCGATCAATAGTGATTTTGGTAAAAGGTTCCCGAAACATCTTTACATGGTGGACCATCTATGCTAGGGTCTCAAACTTATCATGACTGCCTATTCAAATGACAATATCTACGACGATACAAGCAACAAATGCAAAAGACTATAGTCACGTCAATCACACAATACCTCCCGTCTGGTGTATCGAAATCTTTGATCCCATTTTACGCGCCCAAACTTATATGATTTATGTCATCACATTCTAATATACCTTAACATGTAACGGTCTCGATACGTTCTATCACACATCAACAACGAGATAATATGGTAGAAAAAACTAACTTAACATAACCGTCATCCCAAGCCCCTATTCCACGCCCATTCTATGAATCCCAATATTTTACTCGTCCATTCTTTTCCGAACACTCTAGGAAAAGCACTGCAGAAACAGGACAAACAAACTATCTAGGAGAATAAAAAGAGCGAGAAAACTTGGACTTCAACTTGTGACAAAATTAGCTGTCCTGCATATTTACAGTATACCCAACTACTAACATCCTCTCTATATCTCTTCTTCCTACTACAGTGACTTCATCCAACATCAACATCCTACCATTCAGAACTATTCTCATCCCTCCTCTCATCAAACCCAACAATCTCAATCCCGATCCCAATCTCCCCTTTTCTCCAATTTCCCCATCCACAAAGAGATATTGACCACCTATCAAGCTCCAAACAGTACAAACCACCCACACCCCAACCATCTTCCATTCTGCACACTATCCACATATACATCTCCCAAATTCGCATCTCTCGTTTCAATTTGACTATTAACCACTGTCTTCCCCCCCTCTGAATAAACGCGAGATGAGATATCCCACCACCCCTCACAAATTTCGCAAAAAACAATAATCCACGCTCACCCAACGGATCTCCTTCCGCCTTACAAAAAGACGTATGTGTCACGGTACACTATATCCTGAGATACAAACATGGAAGATTCTCAACAAATCACATCACCAAACAAAGGAGGGTCATGAATGAAAGATATATACCTATACCCATACCCATACCCAAGCAACCAATGATCAAAACACGTATATTTTCCAATCCCAAACCTCCCCAATCTCAACTTCCAGCCCTCAACTCCCAGCCCAATTAATCAATCAATCATCCCATATCTCCAACAGAAAATCTTCTTACGATATCTAAATTAAACCGCTAATATATCTCCACTTCCACCTCCACCTCTATATCCACCTCTCACTAACTACCTCTACATCAACCTCTACCTCAAAATCCCAATACCACTCTCATCCCACAAAACCTATCTACAAATTCCATCCATCCATCCATCCACCTATCTAACCCTCCCTCCCTCCCTCTCTCCCTCCCTCCCTCTCTTAGTACAATATAGCATACCACACCGCACTTCTGCAAGAGAACTAAGTGATAAGTAAATCAGTGACAAGTAAATTAGTAACGAGTAAATCAACAACAAGCAATCAAGTAACGAGTAAATCAGTAATGAGTAAATCACTGGCGGGTCACCAATCAACCAACCAACCAACCAATCCATCCTGAAGTTTTCAAGTATCAATGATGAGATATCTCAACTCCCGGTCCCGTTTGTCTCTCTCAAGTCAATCACATACTCACGTGCTCACATACTCACTCACTCCCTCACTCAATCAAGTGATTGAAGTGACATAAATCTCTAGTAGCGATATTGATCTCGATATTAAGAATACGTCAAGAATTCTCGAGGTAGCTAGAAGAAAAGATATCCAAGGTAGGTGCAGTCATGGGAGAGAAACAGAAACGAGCGAGGGAGGGGGGAGAAGCGAATGAGAGAGGAGGGAAATGGTATTAGTATATCAAAATATAATAATCATGAGACTACAATTCATTTTTTCAACTAATCTCACCTAAAACAAATAAGCGAATCAAGCATTATTAACCCATAAATGGAGATATATATACAATGTAATAGAATAAGCAAACGATCAATCGCCATTGGTGATTACCTTATATCACACCAAACAAATAAAAAATGTCAAAAAAGTATTCAAAGCATAACAATCATTCATTTTTTCCTCATTGTCTAAACTAATTACACACAACCTTCTCAACTCTAAGCCTTGCGAAGATGTGGAGGAACCCATTTACCACCAGCAGCAGTTTTGGGCGCAGGCGCAGGAGTAGGGGCAGGAGCTGGAGCTGGAGCATCACTACTCTTTTCCTCGCTTCTGCTTGGTGGACTTGGACCACTAGCTGCTCCCTTGGCTGCTTCTCTTTCTCTCCAGGTGGATTTACCACCGGCAAGAGCAAGAGGTGCACGTCTCTCTCCAGTTGATGATCCAGTGCGTTCTGAGGTTGGTGCTGGACGAGGAGCTCTTTCGGTAGATGGTGCTGGGCGAGGGGCAGCAGGTGCAGAATCGGAAGGAACCTCCTTTCCTTCGGCACGAAGTCTCTCCTTTTCTCTCCAGCCCAACTTAGCACCAGTGAGAGCAAGAGGAGCACGTCTTTCACCAGTTGAATCTGATCTCTCGATAGGAGCGCCACGAACAGGCCCTCTTGCCTTTTCTTCAGCTCTTCTGTTTGCAGCTTCCTCAGCTCGTCGCTCTTGTAACGCAGCCATCTCCAAGGCCTCTTGTCTCTCCTTCTCACGGATTGCCTTGAGCTCAGCGAACTCAGCCTTTCTCTTCTCTTCTCTCTCGTCCTTCTCAGCCTTCTCCCTTTGAGCACGTTCTTCTTCTTCCCGAAGCTTTCTCTCTTGTTCTTCACGCTCTCTCTTTTCACGAATCTTGCGTTCCTTGAACTCCTTTCTACGTTGAGAAATTTGTTTCTCGAGTTCCTTCTCGGCATCACGACGACGTTTATCAAACTCTTCGTGTCTGCGCTCGGCAATATCATCACGGAAAGACTCGTAGTGAGAAACCAGTCTTGCCAATCTGTGCTTGAGAGCAACATTTTCCTTGTGTTTAGCTTCAGCATCCTTCAAGGTTTGAGCCTTAGTCTTCTCATAGGCGGCCAAATCCCGTTGTCTTTGTGCTTCATAGTCTTCTGGCAACTTCTTGGCTTCTTCCTTTCTGAAAGCTCTCTCGAGATGATCAATACGTTTACCGGTAATTCTTAACTTTTCGTTTGTATCATTCTTCTCACGCTCGAGTTGAGCCAACTTCATAGCACGAAGTTTGTTGCCGTCAAGGTTGTCCAAATCATCAAGATCGATGTCAAGAGCCTTGTTGCCAATCTTGAGGTCATCGATTTGCTTTTGGAGTTCTGCTTTTCTGACACGCTCCAATTCGGCCTTGATACGATCATCCTCACGCTTCTTTTGTTCGGCTTGAAGACGCTTGTCCTCGGCTTCTTGGAGTTGTGCAGCCTTGATACGTTTTCTTGTGGCTTCTTCCTTCTCTTTGCGAGATTGAATTTCGGATGCTTCCTCCTTTCTCCTTTGGATGGTTTCTTTGCGCTTCAAGGTCTCCTTGTGCTCTTCATCTGCACCAGCCTTAGCTCTTGCGTATGCTTCATCACGAGCCTTGATTCTTGCTTCATTGAAAGTAGGATCAACATATTGAGCAGTGATATACAAAGCCTTAGAAAGACGTGTAAGTTGAGTTCGTACAATTTCGGAAGGAGTGTTTTGGAGTCTTTGAACAGAGGCAGTTTCGGACTCAGCAGATCCTGCTCCAGATCCAGCGTGGATTGCCTTGGTAGATGAGAAAACATCAGTGTCGAAGCTAAGAACACCAGTAGCGTGATCCATTCTGATAGCGAGATCACCCTTCTTGTTACCGTTCATGATGAACTTCTCAATTGTTTCTCTAGAGACTTGGAATGGCTCTGGGAATTTGGCGAGGTTCTCGACGAAGTTAAGATCAACAGTCTCGTAGACTTGAGAAAGTTGTTGGAAGAGTCTGGTCAAGATGACCTGTTGAAGAGGAAGAACATATTTCTCCATCTCGGCATCAGCGCCAATTTGAGACAGAATTGGGGAGATCTTCTGGCAAATCGAAAGAGGATGAAAGTCAACTTCGAGAATGTTGTAAAGCTCACGAATCTCAGGGCGGGCACGCTTGAGAAGACCCTTGCTCATGGCGTCCTTGAAAAGAACGGCACGAGTAGGAGCTTGAGCCATACCAAGAAGATGAGTAAGACGAGAGTTCTTGTTCTTCTTTTGCTCATCAATGTCAACCAAAGCACCACGAGATCTGGATGTGCTGATCACAGGGATGGCGAGAGCGGACAAGAGAACGAAGGAAGCAGCCTTGGAGAGGTCAGCCTCAGAGGTTGCTGGGTTGTCCGACTTCTTGCTTTGACCGGCTGCAACCATCTGAGCGGATTGACGGAGAAGGTTATAGTATCTTGACCATGCAGCAGCATGGAAGAGATAGTTCTCACCAACCAAGAAGATTCTGGTCAACTTCTCATAGTAGTTGGCCATCATAACATTCTTAGGTGGTCTCTTGCTCAGGCTGAGCAAGGTGTGAATATCCTCAACACTTCTGAAAGCCTCTTGCCACAACTCAAGCTCAACTGCCACATTCAATTGTTGAAAACGGGTCTCGAGATGACGTTGAAGGGTATCAGGGTCGTTAAGGTTGATGGCATGCATTTGAGCAGAGTACTTGGCAGCAGTTTGAACATGGTTTCTGAGCAATTCGCACAATCGACGGAACTCGGTCTTTCTGGTGTATTTTTGGCAGAACTCGAATGCTTGCATAGCAGTGCTTTGGTACATGATTTCCAATCTGGCATTGTTTCGGAGGATATCGAGAACAGTTCTGTATGTCTCCCACAAAAACTTCAACCATGGTGTAACAATGGCGCGATCTGTGCGATCTCTGGATTGTTCCCCAGATACTGTTGACAAAAGGATAGACTCTGGGGTTTCGGTAGCTTCCAAATCATCGACACTTGCGGTTGCTGCGGTTGTATCTAATGACGATTGAACCTCATCGGCCTTTGCTTGCGCAGTCTTTACTTTCTCTTCGGCCAACTCGATGAACTTCTTGAGAACGAGCTAAATCAAATACATTAGCACCGCACATGTAATCAATACTACCACCACTTACCTCGATTGTGCCAATGTTGGTGTTTTGACTGATGTTCTTGTATTGGTATAAAGCGTCCTTTGCGAGTTTTCCTTTCTTTTGTTCAACGGATTGTTCCACCAACAATAGCATCACAGGCTCTAACGAGGTAATGGGGGCATTTCTCGATCTTTTCGAAGTAACATGTTCGTGAAGTAAGACCAAAGCTGCTTGAGCTTGTCCGACACCCATCAACTCATGGGCGCGCTTGAGGACATTCTCGGGTTTTTGATGAGGTGGAGGAGGCATGCTGGGCAGCACTCTAGTGGTGTTCGTAGGGTGTTGCGATAATCCGGCTGAATATTTTCAAAGATAATATATTTATCTTTGAAAACAGAAAAAACGAAGCGGTTCCTGCCAGATAGTATTGTCCAGGGCTGGGTAGGTACTCCGACTTGATGGATATCGAAGTGGGTTGAGGTTTCGTTAACAAATTCACGATAGCGATAATTTCATACAAGAGTTCATTCGTGTGCGGAAAGCTAAACTAAAAATGGTTAAAGCTTTGTTTTTTTAAGGCAACAACCGACTTTGAAAGAAATATTTTGGCGGTGAAAGATGGCATAAAAGGCAGGAGGGGTGAGTTGAGTATCAAAACAAGCTGAAGACAAATAATAATAAATACACCAAGACACAAAGGTCAATACGACTTTTCGAGTGTTGGTTTGCGCCTATACATGAAGAGCAGTCGACTGTTCATTTTCGATAATCCTAGGAAATTGAAGAGTATCATTCACTTGATCGATATTCGACTTCGCCCCCTCATTCCCTCGAGTATCAAAACACGCTCTAAAATAAACTACATAGACAAACACATCCAACTATTCTGAGAAAACTTCTTGCCTTCCAAATCATCAAACGATCTCCTAGGGCTGTATATGTACCTCGAATAGGTAGAATCTTTGAATTCGACACCCTATAATCCATGTCAAGCTCGTTCAACAAATATCTTGGGTGATAATAAATATTAGATGTCCCAAATATGTATTCATTTTCAGATTCATTGTTGTGTATGAATCGAGTAGATGAATTTCATGAATGTCCTTTGAATTAGCATAGAATTCCATAGTTCAATCAAATTTTAGGATCTGATGTATCATTAGGGATAGATGACCTAGATTTCATTCCCTAGGCTCTGGTAAACTTGGCATACGGTCCCGTCAGATCTCATATCAAGGATGCAAGCCCAGATAGGTCTTTTATCTAACCATTCCAATCCAACAGAGTATTCTGCAGCATGAACTGCATCATAATCTCTCTCAATCCTCTCCCAAACCCTAAATTTAAAATCCACCACACTCCTCATCTCCAGGTCTGCATACCCCAAATCCTCCCTCTCCTTCCAATCCCGTGATTACAATTTTACCTCTCTCATTTAGAATTACTTTCTCTTCTTCTTGCTTCTTCTCCTTTACCTCTTCTGGCTTAGCTTCATTCAGCTGGAGAGCAGATACGGGGCTGGAAGCTGAGGGTTGAGATATGGTGTTAACTGGGGTTGAGGTAGATGCTTTGATAGCTGTTGGTGCGGAATCTTTCTGTGCTGAAGATTGGAGCTGGTTGTTAGGTGCTGAGTTAGAGGCAGAAGCAGTGGCTGTTGTTGTTGCTGGGACTGTTAGTCTTGGTGGGGATATGGCCAAATGGAAGTGAGGACGGAGAAATAAGAGAAAAATGATGGTATAGAAAGCTGAGGCAGAAAACTTACATTTCTTTCCATCAACATGGCCCAGATCTCTTGACGGATCAATGATATTCCTGAGTCTCTTTTTCAATTCTTTTGTTTCTAATTTTGTATTGTAATTAGTAACCTTTCTTGCCCAGTCATGGATTCTCAGATTCATCAAAGATCGCGTTCAAAAATCCCAATCTCCATCCCTACCCAAACTCACCCTCTGTTCAATATCTCTCGAGCGATAAAGAGACAAAAACGGAAAAGGAGTACAAACCAGGAAATCCTCCCTCACTTTTCCGATCCCAAAGAGTATGTTTCAATATCTTAACTTCCTTTACTTCATCCACGTTCTCTTCCGCTTCTCCTTCCTTTTGACTAGCAGCATTCTTACTCGCGTTCGCGTCTGTGAACAATTCAACAACAAATGTACCACCGGTACTAGGTTGAAGGGCGACTTCTCCGATATCTGTTCCGAAGGTTGAGAGGAGTTCTTGTGCGAACTATTCAGGGGTTGTTAGATTAGAGGTGTGATATTAGAGGTTTGGGAAGCAATGAGAACGAGAGGAAAGAGATAAATGGAGAGATTGATGACATGTTGAAAAAGACAGGAGTAAGAGTACGAAGGACCTCCTCCAACTCTCACTCATAGAGAATGAAATGCAGATCAGGGCCAGTGCATGTGACTACCAAATCGAAAGCCTTATGTATCTCAGCACCTAACTTTGAGTCCGCAATTCAATCGTCCAAGGTAATAGCAAGAATGACTTTACAGGATATAATTACATCGGGTAGACGGAAATACAATATCACTAACATGCTCGCCCTTTCTATCTCCATAGACAGATGAGAATTACTTATTCCATATCCCATCAAGGCATCAAGGCGCTGCCAGGATGAAAGCCCCGATTAAACGCCAGTAAAGACAGTCTAGTCGTCTTTCTCCTTCCATAATATTACATCACTTCATGATATCTTCCACAGCAGAAATACAGTATCGGGGAAGATGATCCCTGGAGGGTTTAATATCGATCAACAGAGTAACATGAATCCACTCGGAAGAGAAGGAAACCACCCATTGCCGCCACCCTATCCCATTCTACTCCAATGGTAGAGATATGTTGTAAATCCATCAAGCAGCTCGCAAGAGTTCTCTATTCGTTTGATCTCACCCATTCAACGCATCATCTGATCCTCTAGACTCCAAATATCAACTCCAAACCCTCCTCCCAAATGGAGCTCAGCTCATCTCCATCGTGCTAAAAAGACATCCCGCCTCTCAACAATTCCTCCACAAATGAGTGTTTCCTTCCCATCAACAATATTTTATACTCATTTCTCTCGCAAACATCTACTCAGATGCCTATCTACGTCCAACTGCACTTGCTTGAGACCCCACAACCAGCAGTATCATCCAACCACCCATCTCCATACAATAGACACACTCAACCATACATACCCTTACCCCCCCTTCTCCAAATGGCCACAGAAAACAAACAAGCCTCAGCAAAACACACACACCCTCCTCCCCTCCCCCAAAAACCACTCTCAAGAAAAACAAAACAAACAAACAAACAAACAAACAAATAAAGAAACGAAAAATCCACATACATAAGCCGCCCTCAACATCCATTTACACTGCGTGCAAAACTGAATCGACACCCGAGGAAGTTTAATCCCATGCACTTGACTCATCCCCTTCTCATTCTCATTCTCATTCCCCCTCAGTCTCTTTTCCTCTGCTGTTTCCCCTGTGGCAATCTTCATTTCATTGATTTTATCCATATTATCAATCTTATCCAAATCCCAATGCAAAACCTAGCCCAAATTCAAATTCGATACATGAATCCGATTTTCCACGAAAAGTATACAGTTACGACCCCGTATAAAATCTCAATCAATCCCTCGTAACCCTAAACCTAATCCTAACCCTACTTCTATTTCTAATCCAAATCGCGATTTATAATCATAATCACAATCACCCGTCAATCATAAATAAATAAATAAATAAATATACTTCGTACGAGTACCGATGCCGGTGCCGATATCAAATCTTCGTAATTATTATATTATACCGAGTGAATAAAAGCAGTGTATAATTTTCCACATATATTATAATAAATACCTACATCGTGCGAAAAGTTACCTAGGTAATTATCTACCCTACCCTACCTTTTGTACGAGCCAACCCAGACCGGTATCGTTTTAACTTTTTTTCTTCTTCTGTGGCCCGTCTTCCCCGGTGAATTTGAGTTACCTTACCTTGATTGATTGATTTGATTGATTGCCGGTGCTCGATCGATGATTCGATTTATTATGTTCAATTTGATGGATTTATTCATTCAAAATCTAATTCATAAATCTAGATCACCGAGGTCTTCTCTGTGATTTATTACATACCTACTTAGATATATGCCTACCACAGTCTACAAGACCACTCACTATCACTATTACTACTATTACCATTATTACTACTACTATTATTACTACTATTACTACTACTACCATTATCACTATTACTATTATTATTACTACCACTACTACTACTACTACTACTACCACTACCACTACCTAGCTATTCTTCCCCATCCCATCTCAATCCAATCAATCAATCAACCCAATCAATCCCATCGTTTCCATCCCCATCTGAAATCAAATCCCCCCCATTTAACATTCCATTCCCATTCCCATTTAGTTTCCCACCTCGGCGAAGACGTCTGTGCTAGACCTATCTACCTAGTTCAATACCCAATCCACTCCAATCCAATACCATACCATACCCAGTCATTACCTCTTCATAGCTATACCTGATCATAGATACCCACTATCCACCATCCATCCATCCATCCATCCATCCATCCATCCATCGTCCATATTCACATCCACATCCACATCCACATCCACCCACCCCAACAAGAAAAATAAAAATCCCAAAGTTTCTCTCTCCCTCGAATCTCCAATCCTGAATTAGAATTTCAAACTCCCAGAACCAAGGCACGCACGCAAGATAAGTAGGTACCATACCGTACTAGCCTCTCCAGACTCCAACCCACCCACCATACCAATCTACGCAAATACTACCAACCCAGGTAAGGATAAGCCAATAACTACCTAGGTACCAATACCAACATGGCTCAAGCTCCCACTTGACGCACGCACGCACGCACGCACGCAAGAGCCCGCTGGGTTCACCAGGAGAAGAAATAAGCAAAGAAAAGAAAAGAAAAGACAAAAAGCGAGGAGAAACAGGAACAAGAAACAAAATCAGAAACAGAAACAGGATAGAAATGGGTCATGCAGAACAGATAGATAGATGGGATGCATGTAGGTGAGTGGGTGAGTGGGTGCAGATAGATGCAGGTGCAGAGTGGATTGGGATCATTTTATTTACTTGGGATGGGGTATTACTTGACTTCATTGTGTTGATTTGTATGGAGTATACTGGTATACATATACTTTATTACACATATATCTAGAACTACCTACCTATATACTTTCATTCTCAAGTTTGCGCAGAGAGTGGGATGAGAATTATGAGACGATGGATTATGTACGTACATAGTTATAGTTTTGTACATACATACATACATACATACATACATACATACATACATACATACATACATACATACATACAAACCTAGGTATATTGAGATTCAAGATGTGCTAAGCTAAGAATCCTTCTCATCTCATCTATTTCTCCCTCCCTCTCTCTCTCTAGAAAAGAATGAAGAGTAGGTAGATATAGATATCTAAATACCCAACAACTTACAAGCAATTATAAATCACAGGGAAAAAAAAACAGAAGAAGAGGAAGACATACAAACAAACAAACAGACAGACAGACAGACATCTCTAGAATCTAGATATCTATCTAGTAACTAGGTATCTAGCTTACTTTCTTCAGCTATCTATCTACTCAACAAGTGTCATGTCATGTATGTATGTCCTTACTCTGAAGATCTCAATCTCTAATCACACTACATGCACCATATGCACCACATACATCCCATCAAACAAACCTCCAACCCTCCAACCCTCCAACCCTTCACTCCATCAATCCATCAAATCAATCAAATCCATCAACTGTCAAATACTCAACTACCTACCTAGTTTCTCTCCTCCAGTAAACCATCACCCATCCATCACAAACCATCAAGCATCAAAGACCAGACTCTAACAAAAGAAGCAAAATCAATAGTCTCTCTACCTATCTACCAGTACATTACATGACAAGATCAACAAGAGAATCTCTAACTTAGCTCTTAGGCACGTAGAGCAAGTAAATTCACAGCCAGCTTCTGTCATTCATTCATTCATTCATTCATTCATCCATTCAAGTTCTTTTCCTTTCCTTTCCTTTCCTTTCCTTTCCTTTCCTTTCCTTTCCTTTCAGCTGAAGACCAGACCAACTCAGACTCAGACAAACCAGACCAGACCAAAATCCCCATCTCCCATCTCCCATCTCCCAATAAATCAATCCCATTCAATTCTATTCCCTTCTATTCAAATGCTATAAAATACACACCTACCTACCTCCCTACCTACAACATACACCTATCCATACCTATCTGAACAATATAAACAACATAAAATAATATAAAATAACATAAAATAACATAAAATAATATAAAATAACATAAATAACGCTCAAACACTCAAACCCCCAAATTCCCCCCAAATTCCAATCTAAACCCATAAATCCAAATAAATAAATAAATTGGCCACGAAATTACGCCATCCACTTACCAATTCCACACTCATTCCACACCCATTCCATAATACACCCATTCCCCAGTATTGCTCCAATACACCAATTCCAATACACACCAATTCCAATCCCAATCCCAAGTCCACAATGCACCAAATACTCAATCCAAATATCAATCTCAAATATCAATCCCTCCCCAAGCACCCCCTCCCCTCAGATACCTAATAAGTAAGTAGGTAGGTAGGTTACACAAATTTCTGAGTAGAGGCCAGACTTATTATATATTGATTGTAACTACCGGGATGAAATCAAATTCACTCGGAGGGTTTCGAGTCTCGACTAATAACTGTTAAATATTACTTACTTATGGTAGGTAGATCAAATATTGAATATCAAATCTCAAATCTCAAAACATCAGATGATAGCAAATAAACAGCTATATAGTGGTACACATGTACATATATAATTCATATAACATAATCCTCACTCACTCACTCTCATTCAAAAGTCATCAGATGTGAAGATAGATAACTGCCAAATACAATATAATATCTCAAAAATGCATTAAAAACAAAAGTCTCTTCATTCGTATAAAAAAACAATACCATCTCAATGACTTTCCATTGAAATAATCCTATACACAAAGAAGTCCATATGAAGGTGCATACTATGTTTGTTGGTAGTCCTGGGGGAAAAAAGGTGCAACTACTACGAACAGAAACGAAAAAAAAATTATTACATGCTTCTTTTCCCATTTCCCCATTTCACTTCTTCATCTTCCTTCTTAATGACTTTATCCTGCCTTTCATTTTCATCAAGAAAAGTCTCAAACAATCGCACGCCTCAAGATACACGTCGTAGATACAATTGAATCGAGAGTAACCAGCTTGCTATCGTGCCCTGTCGATGATGAAAATGTACCTCCAATTGGTGAAATATGCTAATGCTTCTTCTGGTGTCCTCATAAGAAAAAAAAGCAGGCGTATAACGGAAAGGTTCGAGAAGAAACATTGGAATTTCTGGGAATAATGTCGAAGAAGGCTGAAAAGTGAATGATTTCCCCAATACGCCCCGTTAATAACGCCCTTTATTCTGGTCTGCTACCTCCCTCTCTCCCTCTGTATGGTGATGTACGTGATTTTTGTAAAAGGAAGGATCGATATCGAAAGTGGTGTATCTGAATGGATTTATGAATTGAGTGATTGATGAAATTATGATTGGTCATTGTCGGGTCGTTCGTATGCTTTCCATTTCGAATTATCTTGATGTATTCTTCCTTGTCTTACATCACCAAACAGCATCCACCACTTTGTTGCGGCGCATATGGATCATCCTTCTTATCAATGGTACCCCAAATTGATGGAACCATAAAATCTTTAGTTTGACTGGTATATTGAATAATACTAAATGGAGATCACGTATAAGTAACTTCACGAGTAGTCAAAAGGTGAAGGGGAGTAAATTTACCTCTTAGCAGCTTGGGAGACTGGGATCCTTTCGCGTTCTAAATCTTCTCGGAGTCGGTTGTTCAATTCAGTAAGACGTCTTAATTTGAGATCTGCCATTGATTGTTTATTCTTCTTAATTTGCGATGGGTCACCAACATCTCGAGATGAATAACCTTGAGGCATGATTAGAGGTGTAGGTGTAGATGGAGATGGAGGTAGTTGGGTTGGCGTGGTTGTGTGGTTGTGTGGTTGAGTCGAGGTGAGCTGGATCGGGAAATTAGTTCAATTCGTGTTGCGACAGACAGGATAAGGAGAAGTCGAAGCAAATAGGTTGAAACATACCAAAGAAGTGTATGGTCGTTAATTACAATTAGAGATTGAGTGTTATAATATCAGAAACAAATTGAATTGAACTGATTGTCGTTTGACGTGATTGTGATGTATTTGAAAGGAGTGGTATTGTTTGTGGTTTGGACTTTGGTGATGGTCTAAGGTCGAGAACGATGGGAGGGAAGTTTAATTTGGATTGCTGAAAAGAATCGGTACGTCGGTTCGCTATTTCCCGTTTAAGCCTTGAAAGATATGGATAGGTAGGTAAGAAGAAGAAGAAGAAGAAGTGATCAGACAAACAGATAAGGGTGAAATGAAGATGAAGGTAGAATATGAAGAAGTGAATATAGAAGAATAAGAATAATAATAAGAAGAGTAGTAGTAATAAAAAATTGATATGTGTATCGACAGGAAGGTTAATTATTGTTTGGTACTCTTTGGAGAATTTTTACCTTGGTAAGTTACAATTAATTACGGTACTCCTCTCTTATTAGTCAGTAGGGGAAAGAAAGGGACAAGACATTCGATGTGGCTTTTGCTTTTTTTTTATGTTTCTCTTCACTCTCTCACGTGATGTAAAGAAATCCCTGGCAATGTACGAGAAAAGCTATGAAGATCTTGGTACCTAGGTAGTAGGTATCACGGAAAAGCTCACTCTCAGGTCCTCACTCTTTTAACATCTAGCTATCTTTCCACCCTACCGCAATGCGGAGAATACCTACCATACCAAAGCTCAATCTTCTCTGGACGTTACCGAATGATTGATGAATTCTACCAAGTTTCACCCTCTCACCCTCGTAACTTCTAGCTATCCTTCACAACTTGACATTCAAAGGATCTAGATCTCTGCGTCCTCTTGCCATACATCAAACGACCAAATCTATTAATCTCTAATTTCTCCAAGCCTATAGCTTTCAATTACGGCATAGCCACAATTCACAATCTACAATTGACAAGCTACCAGCAAATCAATCATTCCACAAGAGATCTATAATACAATTATTAAGTTAAGAGTCTACTTCACGAACTTCAGACTGTCTAATCTCAAAGAAAAGGCCCACTCTTTCTTAACCGACAACTAGCTGTACTGTACAAAATCTACTCCGTATATCACAATACCAGCACAGAGTTTTCAGTATGTATTGATTGATTACGTTGACCTAGTATCTATTCTTCAAATTTCCTTTCGAAGTTTGACAATGTTCTTCAAATGTGCATAGCAAGCCGTTCTACAAAACAGATCTATCTATAGTCTATATATGTCAAACTTTCTATACCAAAATCCTACAACGATCCGATTTAACATCGTAATTGTTTCATCGAAATATGAATGCATGATAGATCACTGGCTCATATTATGGTCAGCGCGCAGTGACAGTTGGCTGGTATTATATACCTAGACGAGCTGATAAGGAATATAAACCACATAAAAGACCTCAAACTAAATACCAAGTATATATATATCTCCATCCCCATTTGAAAGATCCCGAAAGTTTAAAAGAATTTGCCCGGCTCTCTTTCTTCTCCATTGCAGTACCCTCTTCACCCATAACTACCCATCAGATCCATCCCCGCCAAACACCTCTCAATAAACCACAAAAGATCCCAGTGAACCCTCTAGATACAAACTCTCATCCAACTCAACGTCGAAATCTGCACCTCCCCCATCTTGGGTCGAATTGTTTGATTTAGAACTCGAACCGCCATGGTTCCCTGGAAACTTTAACTTGGACAGACTTTGGGGATGGTCCAAGCCCATCTTATTCTTTACATAACTATGGTCGGCCGACACAAGGCCTATCCGCGTGTAGAAGCCATTTGGTGACATCGCCCGCTCCTGAAGAAGTAATGCATGAAACCAATAATCCTCATGACCCGGTCCATCCAAGTTTGTCAAGATGGGAACGACTATCACCTTTTCTCTGCATTGGTCGAACGGCACATCCAGTTCTATAGTCAGAACTGTACCTTTATCGTTCCCGGCGAGGGAGTGAAGTCCAGGATTTCTCTGGTCGTTGACAAGTTTGTCACGTATTAGCAGTCCCCGCGCACGAAAATATCCATCCGAAATGGAACCAGTGTCATCGACGCCGGAAACGGGCGTCACTCGTACCTCATCGATCTCAATGTGATATTTGGTATTGGGACGGATGGAAGGAAGGATAACAACGCCATCAACCGAGGCCCAAGACCAAGTGGGTGCTCGATAGTCTTTTGGGCGAGAAGTGAAACAAACGCACCAGAGAAGTTGATCGGCAAACATAGATCTCCAAAGGCCTGCCATATAGACGTCATCTAAAACTGCCCGTGTGCACTTGGCCAGCGCACTGACTGCAGCTAGTTTGTCCGAATCTCTCGTTAGATGTGTTCCACTGTAAAGAGTAACCCACCGGCTCCATCTATCATAAGCAATGCCTTTCATGGTCTTCTGAGCCCCGTCTATCAAATGCTTCCTTTCATATAAATCAGAGCCCGAGAGTGGTCGGATCTTGAAATTCTCCTGCTCGCAAGCTTCTGGTAGCCCTGCTGGATATGTTTCGCAACTGGCTATCTCCCTGCATTCCCAGAGTAGTTCACTATCACGAAAATGGAGTGAACGAGGTGATAAGACACGTTCTTGCAAAACCCAACCTCGCACTAGCAGTGGTCCACTGTACAGTTTTTCTCTCCAGATTTTTTTGTTGAATAGATAGAATAGATCGTTCTTAGCATCTTCCCATCTTGACTGGATTGCTGGACATGTCTCCAACATCCTGGGGTCTCGAGGTCGAGAAAGACCCTCATGACTATTTTTCGAGACAGTAGCCATAATGTTCAGACTACTGCTGCCATAGACATCTTCCATCGAGACAGATTCAGCCTGCCAATCATCTTCAGAGTCCTGAATGATACAAAGTGAGTCTATCCATATGTAAGGAATGAACAACTTTCTAGCAACAAATATGGCCTCAATAAACGTCTTCGGGAGTCGCTCGAGAGAGATACCAGCCTTCAAACTTTCTAGATTCGAAATTGTAAGCTTTAAAATATCAGAGTTTCCCCAGCAATGACTCAGGGTTGAGTAATGTGAGTCCTGGACCACTTCTTCCTTTGTCAGAACAAGCCTGACATATTTTTCGCTTCCATCAATTCGAAGCAGTCTAGTTGGCATGAGGCACTTGGATACCAGTGAAGTGTTGCAAGTGGTATGCTTCAATAAGCATTCACGATACCACTTCGAGGCTTGTGACAGTGCAGCATCTGACATTGTAGTATCGCCTGCGATCGACGCATGATTTGTGTCTGGCCCTCCATACTCTAGATTGAAGAATAAGTATGGCTGGATGGCAAGATCTATAACTTTGACCTACTTTCGTGTGACATTACGGTGAATTCATGATAATTGTCTCCAAAAAGAAACTGAAGGCACCAACATCGTTGGTCAGATGCGTGATTTAACTTCCACGTTGAAGGTGTAATCAAAGGAGACGCTCCTGCGATTGCAGCCTTATAATCTGTCTTATTGCTGAAAGATGCCAGCAGTCGATAACAAATCCAACATCCAGAGGCCGAAGCATCAATAATTGATTGCAAAGAAGAATGATGAGGATTAGTTTTCCAGAGGCGAACTGAATTACTCAACATTTGACGGCCACAAAATATCTTCTCGCATGCTTCGCAAAGCATCTTAATTCTGTCTTCAATACTGCAAACCACGCAAATACACAAAGGAGGCGATGAAAAGTCATTATGTTAACTTTACATCCATCAGCGCAGCTGATTTGCGCAGCAAGGCCAACTCATCAATACCTAGTAAATAGAAGACGTAATCTTATACATCTATTTGATTGGCCCAGAATTATCCAGCCAATCATGAATTATGACCCTGGCGGTTAATATTGTATAAAATAGAAAAACACACAGTGAGGCTCAAGTTGAATACTCATCCAACTAGACATTGGATGAACCAATTGCTCAACAAAACAACAATGACGACGGCAGTGCATTCGTGTGGACACGCACCCATATCCATCCATAAAACATGTGTGCAATCTTTGCGACCCATGTTTACCTAGGATATCTATATCAGTTTCGCTATCCATAGGCTCCTGGGTGTAAAAATCAAGTAGTATGCTTTATGGTGATCCAGCTCCGAGAATAACGTACCATAGAAACCCAAACATATGAACCAATTGAAAATAATGCAAGGTAAGCCATCAAAGAACACAACGACGCATCTTCACTCCATCACAAACAGCGCTGCATCTATCAACTCAACAAACTCTCTCTCACACAATATCAGCATCGTAAGTCTCGGACAAATCCTGAGTTTGAGTTTGAGAAGTGAAGTACTCTCATCCTCTTGGTCTTAAAAGCTTGGACCATAATCATACCACTTCGCCGAACTTAACTTCCCTTTTCAAGAATCAAAAGTCTTAGTGAATCTACCTGTCAATATCTTCAATAAACGATTTTAATGAAACATGGAAGAGCTTACCATTTACAACTCTTCTATATTTTTTTAACGCTTCAGACATTTTCCTATACTGTCATTCAATCTCGAAATAACATAACTTCAAAGAGTCTTCAATTTGGCGAGTTTAGTGCTGCCGGTTTCTCATTCATCCAGGATCGGAACTTATTGGAATAGTCAACTTACCAAATCAAACTTCACTCTAGACGTCTCGAGCTCTCAGGATCTTTTCTTGAACGTGGGTTTGATAATACAAGCCCAACTATCAACTCACAGTCTTTATTCAATTCCCGATTCCAGTTAGGGCCTAAGTGAGGAAGTGGATATGAAGAGAAAAGCCTAGTGGTAAATGCAATCTTAAGATCGAAGCTCTCGAGAACTAGATTGAGATATATACACAGACATCAATAATTGGAAGTAAATGGGTTACATGCATGTGTGCTGGGAATGAAATCTTAAGGAAGATACATGTATTAATCAGTATCTGGACAGGAGGTAGAATGGGAAGATTAACATTGAGGATACACTTATACTACATGTGAGTTAAAATACATATTCTCGCCCTCACAACCCAAAAAACCCGACCTCATCATTCTCACCCAGCAACAAGTCCTGGTACATCACCCTATTTGATACACTCACAATACACCCTTCCATTGCATCTCCACTTTTCCTTTCCATCCCCTAACATTTCGCGCTCAACTAAACATGACATACAATATCCTAATACTTCAAAAACTCGACACGCCTCAACCTTCACCTTTTTGGTATCCGCGAGGATTTTATCGCAGGTGTCTTTGATAGTGCTTTTGTGATATAACTGCAGGAGTTGGAGTTGATGTAGGAGAGGAGTCGTGGGTGTAGTTGCCGAAACTGGGGAGGTGGATCATGTAGGTGTATGTTGGGATGGTTCAAGAGCCGTAGCCAGTGGGGATTTTGGCGCTGTGGTAGGTGTAGCAGGTGTAGTAGGCTTGGGCGATTTATTTATTGGAGCGGGTGAGGATAGTAGTGGGGAGGAGAATGAAGATTCTGGTGGGTTGATTGGTATAGATGTTGGATGTTGAGAGTTTGGAGTCGGGGAATCAGGTTATGATGTGACGAAATTAGATCAAGGAAGAGAATGAAAATGAGATAATGTGACTGAGATGAATTTCTCGGTGGTTAAGCACTTGACAATAACGATGGCAATGACGAAGGAAATGAATGAATGAATGAATGTATGTGTATATATTCATATTTATACGAAAATACGGATAAATGGATAACGAAACAACAACACATCCAATCCAGTCCACTCCGATCTTCCCAATCCAGCCTTAATCCTTTCATATCAAAAGCTCACTCCAACCCCAACCCACAAACTCCAAACTCACAAACTCACAAACTCACAAACTCCAAACCTCAAAATAAGACAATTCATAAAAATCAAATACCTAGGTAGCTAGCTCGCTAGCTCGCTAGTCATGAGCTCTAAATTATAAGATCAAAGTATAGCAAAAGCAAGTAAAAGCAAAAGTAAAAGCAAAGAATGGATATAAATAAAGTGAGAAAGATAAAGTGAGAAAGAAAGAGAGGGAGGGAGAGAGAAAGAAAGAGAAATAGGAAACATCTAAATTATTTTCAGAATTATCATAATCATAAATATAACTATAAACATAATCATATACACAATCATAGAAAATTTCAATTCCAGTCAAAGCTTCAACGCGGAACTTTCAAGACGAAAACTTTTAAAGAATCAAAATCAGACCAGACCAAGTAAAATCAAGTTACTGTCAAAACTCACAACTAGAGAGGAAAACGATGATGTGATGAAGGTATATAACATATATTGTCATATTCGGTATTCATGAGGATATTCAATTGAATCTCTAAACACTCCGTACCTATTTTCCATTCCCCTCAACCTCCCCCCTCCCCCTTCCTCTCGCTCTCCTCAACTCCCACTCCAAGAATACCAAAAAGAAAAATCTCCAAAATCCCAAGTCTAATCCATTTCCCAATCAATTTCCTTCCCATCCCATCCCATCCCAAAAACCAAACCCATCACCATGTCACATCGCACATCCCCCCCTCCCAAATTTCCAAACCACATTCCCAAGGAACCCAATCAATAATTCCAAATCCATCCATCCGTGGCGCACAAATCTTCATTCCTCCCTCCACCAATCCATACCCGCAATCCGTTCATCTCAAGTTAGTACCAACCCGCGTTCATAATCTTTTTCTTCCTCTCGTCTCAAAAAGGAAAGAGTAACTGAAACCCTCTCATCACTTAGGAGAAATATAAACTCTCCTTCCGTCACTCCTTCATTCTTTGATGTTTTCGTTATTTAGGCAAGCTCTATCCAGCTGGTAATATTATTGATAAGTAAATGTTTATGTATTATAATGACTTCGAGAAATGATGATCTGAATTTCAATAGATCATCTCAACTTTGATGTATAGCAAGAATTTGAATTTTGCTTTCTCCTTTACTTCTCAGTTACTTCCAGATGACAATGCCTTTTCCTAAGAAACTGATTCCATTTGCTTCGTTACTAACCGCGACATTTTTGCTTTTACTCGTTAAGTCATTTCTCAGCACTCGATGGGAACCGATTGAATTAGGGGCTGGTCAATGGCACAATGATATACAACTATATGGTGCGAAATGGAGGACGATGCAAGAAACACAAAAACCAATATCCTTTCGTCCAGGGATTGTGAAACCATTCCCTGCAACATATTCGAAAATGCTCGTTATCTCCAGTACGAAAGAAGAAGATGTGAATTGGATAAAAGAGAATTTCGAAAATGACACTAGCATCCAATCAACCATATATACAGCGAACGATCCGAAAGCCGAATATCATCCACCGAAGAATAAAGGTCATGAGGTTATGATATACCTGTCGTATATAATTGAGAACTATAACAATCTTTCGGACGTTAACGTATTCATGCATTCTCATCAAATGGCATGGCATAACAATGACCTTTTCGACCTCGATGCGGTTCAGATGATATCGAGACTCTCTTCCGAACGTGTTACACGAGAAGGATATATGAATCTACGGTGTCATTGGCATCCAGGATGTCCGGATTGGATGCATCCAGGAATAGTGGAGGAAGATGATGACAAACAAGAGCAGACTATTATGGCAAGAGCATGGCTGGAACTTTTCCCACTTGAACCTGTCCCAAAAGTGCTCGCACAGCCTTGTTGCGCACAATTTGCCGTTTCGAAAGAGAGGATTCGAACTCTACCACTGGCAAGATACATTTCCTATCGAGATTGGTTGTTGAGGACAGAGATGTCGGATTATATAAGTGGTCGAGTGTGGGAATATATATGGCAATTTGTTTTTGCAGGACAAACGACTTTATGCCCGAAAGAACACATTTGCTATTGTGATGGGTATGGTATTTGCTTTGGAGGAGAATTGGAATACCAAGCTTATTGGGAGAATCAAACCGAAAAGGACAGTTTGAGTATTCAACTTGAGGACTGGAATATACGGAACGGAGAGATGCAGAATTTGATAGACGAAGGAAGAGGAGATGAGATAGAGAATTCTGAGAAACCGGACTCTGCAATCAAAGAGAAGCTAGAGAGGGAGATTGATGAAATCCAACGCTGGCTAGAGATCAGCAAAGAAGAAGCAATGAAACGTGGGGATGTGGCTCTTAATCGAGCGATAGAAGCTGGTAGAGGATGGAAAGAAGGAGATGGTTTTTGATGAGTCGGGTGGATCCATCAATTAATTGTGTCATTGTGTCTTCTCCCACTGAAGGTTCCATCCGACCATAATTTTACTCAACAGACGAAGCATGAGATTATCTCAATTGATGATCACGGTATCTGTTCATGAATCTCTTGGGGAACAGTTACTTTCAACTTGAGGCGACACACCAGAAACAAGGAATGACCTGGTTTGAGAGAGAAAGATCGACGACTCAACGTCTGGCACTTGAAGTTCACTACCGTAATCCTATATATGGATGATTAGTGTGCCGGCTCTTAGCCCAAAAAATATCTTTGCGATCACTCATTAAGGTTACATCAGAGTTTAGCCTCATGTCCCCTGAGAGATCCCGCACACTGCCACAGGAACGTGGAGCACATGTCGATCACGTGTAGGGTTCATGGTCATTGAGTCCTTGCGTCCTTGACGGATTTTGGCATATTTTCTGGGTTTTGTATGATGTACCGATGAAACTATGCCATATCTGGTGTGTAGAGATGGTTGAAATGATGGATTGTCCGATGAGATGGGGGAAGAATAGGGATACCTATTGAATGATTTGATTACCTGTGGAATGATTTGATTTTCAGCTTGATTTGGAAATTGGAAATGGTAGAGGTTCAAGTGTAACCTTGAATGATGATAGCAGATCAAATATTGGACGGGAAGAGAGCAATATGTAATATAAAGTGGATGGGGGAAGGGGTGGGATGAGATGGATACGAATGATGGATCATGGTTCTCTGCAACTTTTCAATACTTGGGTGATGGATATTGATACCACCATAGCAATAGCAGATCTCAATAGATAAACCATTGCGAGTTGGTGGATTAATACGGGAAATACTTTGTTACGGTCTCTGAACATTTGGACAATGATAGTCTTTCTGATGAGTATCATCTGTATTATTGTGTGTATCGTTCCAAGGTAAGTGGGATCTGTATGAATGACTACTACGGTAGGTAGTGTACATTGTGTGTAGATGGATATTCTCCGAAATGATGTTTTCCAAGGTCTCATACCAGTAGATGATGATGATGATGATGATGATGATGATGATGATGATGATGATGACGATGAAAGATATTGATAATCGATGATGTTGATGATAGTTGGTAGATGATGTCAATACATTGATGTTGATTCTTCAGATGAAGTTATTCCAAATCTTCCCAGGGTTTACATGGACAATCCACCAGGTATTAGGTCGCCTACTAGGTACTTAATAAGGAGGTACACTCGCTCGTACATTCAATAGGATTAAATCCCACCAGCCCCACCAGCCCCACTATAAGTTCTTACCCACCTGAGCTACCCTCCACCCTCGCACCCTCGCACCAGACGAAGATCGGCCATTCGAAGATCCGACCCATCGATAGATATCGTTTCCGCCTTGACTCGTTTGCTCGTCTCCGCGCGTTCACATCTTTGCTTCTTCCACTTCTTCGGCGCCTTTTTCTTCGATTCGACATACAATTTTACGATCTCGTCTGGTGAATGGTCCAAGTGACGATGGCTCAAAGATCGGTCACCTTTTGCTCTCATCGTAAGCGAACCGTGTTGTCAGTAACAAGTTAGACTGGCGCGACGGGATTTGATATCTGATAGATTAGATCAGCTTGAGATCAGGTACACGATTAATCAAAGGGCCAGACCACTGAGTACTTACCAAGTAGTAATATGGCGCTGATGTACATCGTATCCGGAACCGTACAAACAGTGTGAAACAATTTACCGATAATGCGGTCTCGAGGAGAATAAGATAGGATGGTCAAGAGCGTGTCGATGATATTTTTGTCACGGACAGAGAGATGATCAGGTACCTTGTCTCGAGCGTATACTTCCCATGTCACTGTCACAATGACCGTTACACCGTTGGTGTTGTCTCAATTGTGGTGTACATACTATACTATATGTTATGTTGTATATATACTAGGTACGATGTACATGTGCGCATGTTACCAGAGTTCCAACGTTTACTAGTCACATTGTACTTATGTTGCACCTGCATTGCACCAACGTCTGTTTGTTTGTTTGTTTGTTGTAGATACATATAAGAGGGCGTGAGAGGCACAGCGTGGGAAGTTCATACCATTGGATGAGATGTCTTTTTGAAGTATCACTCATTGAGTATGTAGATGTAATCAAAGCGACAGTATTCCTTTTTTTTATGACTTGGTAATGACTTGGTAAGAGGTATATGACCACCTATGTACCTTACCTACCTATCATGATCAATTGGTTTCAACACGATAAGTTTTACGAGAAAGTCTTTCTTTTTGTACGATATTGAATACACTATGTACAATGAATGCAACGCAGAATGCAATGTGCAATGCAATTTACAATACCATGTGCAATACCATGTCTTCTCTTAAGAATGTGCTTTTCTCTTTTCTTTTTCCAAAGAACATTGGATGAACACTTCCAAGTTCTTTCACAAGGCAGGGACTCTCTCTTTCATCTGAAGTCTTGAAATCTAAATCGTCGTCGCCAAATCTGCCAAATCTGCCAAATCTGCCAAATGCATTTATTGGGATTGAATATCCCGCTAAGATCAATAGTCAAGACTCGAGACTCAAGACTCCAGAGCCACTGAATACGACTAGAACTAATGAGATGAGTAGTCTGAGCAGTGAGTGCCAATTACAATTACGATCGCTTCCTAGTACCTTCCCACCTCACCTGGGCTCCGGATCACGATTCACGTTTTGTTCTCTCTTGCCGGTTCCTCGCACAGTCAGTCGTACTCGATCGAATGAGGAAATTGATGGGTCAATGTCATTCATGGTCATGGTAGCTTCTTTACTCTTCAGCCCCAGATTACTAAGTTTCTCATCTGGGTAGGAAATTAGGAAGACGACCGACCGACCTAGGAACCGTGGACCTAGTAATTACCCCCTACTCACCTATCGGGGTAAACAGAGATTGATAGATCGGTACGCCACAACAACCTACTTACCTCCCTCCCCTACCTAATTTGGTATATTTTGCACACATTTACACCTCGAATGCTAATTGAACCAATAAGAAATCATACCATTAATTACTTTTTACGAACCTTAAAGTATCTCGACCTTTCACACCAAAAAGCAATTCTACCCAGGGTCACATTATATTAATGGAATGATACCGTCGTCGTCGGACGCACTCAACTTAGATTGGGGAATTAAACCTTTTTCTAATTTTTAATCTCTTCCCACTTTCCACTTTCCACTTTCCACTTTCCACTTTTTAAACTATTTCCATCGCCACAGGGATGATACCAGTTTCCCCCTCTTGATTCGTCAATTCCTCCATTTCGCCCAAGAAAATCATCCTAGACTCCCGATACTCCAAGGATTCGTCATGTCGACGAAATCAACAGGATTTGGAGAGCAATCACATTCACAACAAACCCTCCAAAGAAACGGTCGTGCGTATGGTCCTGGTGTGCGCACTATTATAGGTGTTGAACGTAGTAGTTCTGTCATTGGTGGGAACGGGAATGGATATGGCAATGGATTTGGAAATGGAAATAGAAATGGAAGCACGCCTCGTCTAAGGTCTCCTCCAATTCTCTCTTTGGTATGTCATAAAACTACTCGCATCTGTCTGTGCAATCCTCCTGTCTTTTTTTCTCTCTCTCGGTGGAATTCCAATTTTGTACATCTTTCATTTCTACCATTGGAATATATACACAGGTACATACATATCTTCATTATACTCAAATCGGAGGATATCTTCTTTGCTAGTTGCATAGATGTGGAAACACTTGAAGCAGAAGAGAAGGAACAGCCTTCAGGAAACATCCCATGTATGTCGACGATCATCATTAATTTTCTCCATCATTTACCAAGACTTGATTTACCCATCCCGCAATTTCACTCATTCTATACTATTGATTTTCATCGGAGAATTGATTCCTCTCTTGATGGATTCGTGTGAATTGTGGAAAAGAGAACTGCTTCAAAGCGTCACTTAATTTCACTTGTATTTATTTCTTGTCATTCGGCGCATTATCGTCCAGTCATTAATGTTCAATTGAGATTTGTGAAAAAGACGAGACGAGATATTTTTTTATGGCTGAACTGACATCACTCTTGCCACAATTAGTTTCCTCATCCTAATCAATCGACATCTATCGCGCCTACAGAAATGAACATTCAAAATTTAGCGGATCGTCGTACAGGAACCCTTACTTATGGAAAAAATCCCGGCTTTACGCTCCCCATCAAAATCGACGAAGCAAGTGCAGGAGAAGAAGAAGAAGGCGGTGCAGAAGTGAACGACATACCGTTTTACAAACCCTATAGAGCAGGTTTGGGAGCACCTCATTTGGGAGGACCATCACAAGCAAGTCGATCGAGAAGACATTCATTAGAGAGACCATTCGACCCTAGCACTCCGAGAAGGGGAACTGCCTCACCCACACCCAGCAAGTCGGCAAGGATTCTACAAGCTCAAGTTGATATTCCATTGCGGTCAAGGTAAGTTTTGAACGATTATCTACTGCTTTGACAAAGTCAGTTGACGTATCCTAGTAGTAGTCTTTACAACGAAGAACATCGCGAGTCTGGAGAACATCTACAAGAACATTTTGATATTCCAGAGAGTGTAGAAATTAGAGATTCAAAGCAAAGTATACTCTCTTCGCCACAATCATTATCCTCGCCTTCGACAATGCGTTCGCGTTCGCGTTCTCGAGGCGGTTCCGTGTCGTCATATCAAACAAATGCGACATCTCTACCAGCACTGCAAAAGACAGGAGTTCTAGAAGAGGGAGAATTGTTGGAACCATTGAATGAAGAAGATATTGATCCTGGATCTTTTGATCTTGTGGCGGCAACTGAGACTGGAGGCAAACGATATTCTCTGGAGACGAGATCAGAACAACTCTTTTCGACAGAGCATTTGCGGATAATTTTCAGTGACCCTTCGCTACTCTTAAGATTCACTTCTTTTCTAGGCGCACATAGACCTTCTTCAATTCCCATACTCATATATTACCTAGATGCTGTTAAAGCACTCAAGGCTATTTCATATTCAAATGCGATTGCGGAAGCTCTGGAACCAATTCCTGGTTTCGATTTTACCGCCACTGCAGCCTCCAAGACAATGAGCGCTGCGTTGGAAGAAAAGGCAACAAAGGCTTTCGATGTTTTGGTTCGAGAGGATCTTCCTGCTTACATTACATGGGCATATATACAGACCGTTAGTATATCGATTCAGAGGCGAATCACTGGAACTTTACCAGCGCATCTGAGAGAGGCATCTGAGGGCTTAGCTGAGGTCTTTTGTTTAACCGATCCTTCTCGTCCAGATAACCCTATTGTTTTTGCCTCTGAGGGTATGTTGCAACGAGCTAATTGGTAGAATTTGGCTAACTATACTTTAGAATTCCACCGAACCACACAGTATGGTATGAGCTATGTTCTTGGCAGGAATTGCAGGTTCTTGCAAGGGCCAAAAACAAATCCCTTCAGTGTGAGGAGAATTCGAGAGAAGATTGAAGCCGGTCAAGAACATTGCGAGACTTTCCTGAATTAGTAAGTTTTGTCTGAACACGCTTCGAGATGATGGCTAATCAGATAATAGTCGACGAGATGGATCTCCATTTATGAATCTTCTAATGTGTGCCCCACTGTGCGATAGTAGAGGCACGATTCGATATTTCATTGGTGCACAGGTCGATATTTCGGGTTTAGTTAAAGAATGCTCGGAACTAGAATCCCTTCAACGTCTTGTTGCGGCAGACGAGCTTGCCCAGGGGCGTGAAGCAGAACGAGCAGCAAATCCCGACGCAGAATTGGAGGAATACCCAGGACCACCACCGAAAGACGAGTTTCAAGAATTAAGCGAGATGTTGAACATGCAAGAGCTAGACACAGTACGCAAGTGGGGAGGAAGAATGCACAAAGAAACTGAGGAGGATCACCCCGACAACAGTTTTCAAAAAGGAAATTGGCATAAACCGAGATTACATATCAAGAGTACAAGCCCCGAGAATCTAAATCCACTTGGACGTATTAGTGGAAAACTCGGTGGTATATATGAAAATTATCTTCTTGTTCGTCCATACCCAAGTTTGAGGATTTTGTTTGCAAGTCCGACACTTAGGGTACCTGGCATCTTGCAATCGCCTTTCATGGCGAAAATAGGTGGTAGCAATCGTGTTCGTGAGGAGTTGACCCAAGCTCTAGCTGATGGACGAGGTGTCACTGCTAAAGTGCGTTGGGTAACAAAGGATGATATGGATGGTCGATCACGATGGATTCATTGTACACCACTTATGGGATCGAATGGTTCAATTGGTGTATGGATGATCGTTATCGTCGACGATGAAACTTCACAACACAACAGCAAGAGATATAGACTCGCCCCGTCTGTAGATCCACGATTTGGAAGAACTATACCATTTACGAGCAAGGCAGAGAGTAGTGCGGGAAGTATCAGGGATTTCTCTATTATCCAGCACAATGGATCTTCAGCACAACCAAGGACGCCAAGATCACACAAAAGTGTTGATCTTGATGATGAGGATAGTTTGAGGAGTGGTAGTCCGTATACTTTGAGGATTGATTAATTGATCCACCTGAAAACATCGAGATGGTCAGCGGATGATTTTTGGTATGGCCAACTCGTGTTTTGATTTTCTTTTGTCATGGAGGTTTAAAATATTGCTGTACTACTAGCTGGACAGCTTAGGCTGATGGGTGGGATGGGAGGTGGTTTTCTTCTTCAGATGATTGCGTTGCATTCTAGCGTGTTGTACTGCTTGTCGTACTGTTGTTATAAATTTGTGTTTAAGCGTACTGTATTAATTATACTGTCGGATTAGAAGTACCATGAAGACGAGAATTCTTGTTGGGGGAAGGGGGGTATGACACGTGGGATATGGAGAAAGAGATGAGTAGGAAATGGAAGGCAAAAGGAAGATGGCTGAGAGGAAGATAAACTTAATATTGCAGCGAGGGAGCTTGCATGATTGCTTGCAAAAGGAGGATGAATGACATTGGCAGTAACATCAGGTTGGAATTTTTGGCGCTTGACATGATGGTGCACTTATTGCTTTGGCTATGGCTAGAAAAATCGCTTGGCTAGATTGCTTGGGCTACCTATGTATAATATGATATCGTATGATGCCGACTCATTGTTAGGTGTCTCATTAGATTGAATTCCTCTAATACGAGTTATTCGAGACGCGAGCGTATCTGTTGTGATGTGATGTTACTTGTAAGTTTGAATTGAGTGGTGTGGTGTGTGTGTGATGTGTGTATAATGTGTGATGTGTATGAAGAAATGTAATGTAATATGATATGATATGTATGTAATGCAGTGTGATGTGTGTAATATCCCATATTTTGGACTGTGAACCGATCCGGAAGATTGAGATGTGGAGGGCAGGAAGCAGATAGATAGATAGGTAATAGGTAAGTGGATGGGAGGTAGGTAGATAGAATGGGTAGATGGTCAAAGTATGAAGATAGTCAAAGTATTATATACATGTATATACATATCTAGTATCGATATCTACCTACCTACCTACCTACCAACCCATCTGATCAAAATACACAAGAAATACACAAGTCGATACGCGAACACGCGAACACGTAAGAATCCAATCCAATCCGAATCCAATCCAATCCGAATCCAATCCAATCCAATCCGAATCCAATCCAATCCGAATCCAATCCAATCCGAATCCAATCCAAATCCAAATCCAAATCATTCGAGGGTGGGAATTTGAATCATTTGAAGTATATGAGGGAAGAGAAGCAACAGGAAACAGGAAGAGGAAAATGTTGATTTCATTTTAAAGTTAAGCGTGGAATTGGATTGGAATTGGAATTAGATTTGGATTCGAATGTAGAGAATGAAAAGAAAAGGAAAGTGAAAGTAAAAGACAAGAAAGATCAAAAGGGGAAAGAAAAGATATTTAAAAAACGAAGGGAAGAGGGAAGAGGGAAGAGAGGGAAGGGAAGGAGAGCAAAGTAAACATCATCTGACAAAAATTCCATATACACCATTTTGATGCTGTACAGATTCCATACAATTCTAAACCTTCCAATTCACATCATTCCCACCTAATAACTTCAAAATCAAAAATCAATCACAAAATCAAACTCCATATCCTCTGTAAAACACCCAAAATATCTATCCATGAACCATGTCCATAACCATAACCATAACGCTGATCCTATCTTATTCCATGCCATTCCATGTCATGCCATCCCGTATGTTGATCCCTCCCCCCTATCCTACCCTATCTCCCACCACCATCAAAATCAGACGCCCAAGGTATAATACAATGCATCATTTACACATTACCAATTCGGATTTTTGAAACCATACATATACCATCACTTGATAAATTTCGACCATGCGAAAGAGAAAGTAAGAAACCTTGGATCGTATCATGATCACTCTCCCTTTCCTACCCTTTTCTTTCAAAGAAAAGTTGGCCTCCACATAGTCCCATTCCGCGTTTAATTCGTCTGTGCCGATCCATGCCGTGCAATACTGAAACTCTTCGCTGAAGATGAAGCAGTCTGTTGATTTCAATCAACTTGGTAGAATGTAACGATGTCCTCATTCGATGAGTTCCATCCAAACCCCTCTCTCACCTAAACCCTTGGCCCCCCATTCCACCCCACTCACTCCCTGTTCCTTGTGCATCACCCCCTACATTATCAAAAATTCCGTCCAAATTCATCCCAGTACTATACACCATATTCTGAGGATTGAATCCTGTACCCCCTGCTCCACTGGTGTTCGTAGTTGCGTTTGTCCCGTGCATCATCCCACCCATGCCCCCTCCACCAACTCCTCCGTTTCCACCTCCAGGTACTGCCCCAGACATATCGAAACCGTGCTGAGCCTGCATCATATAAGGTGGTAACGGACCGAAAAGTTGTCCCTCCAAATCATCAAACATTCCATTTCCAGTCCCTGCTCCGCCACCCCCCATATACATTTGCTGCGCTCTGGTATTATCTATATCATTTTCCTGCTTCATAATTTGCGCATCGAATTCCATCATCGGTTGATTTGGATATGCAAAAGGATCTGTAGATGGGAACATCAATCCTGTAAGATATGGTATACTGTTATTGGCATTGAATTGGTTTTGTACACCATATTGTGGAATACTATGACTAGTCGAAGCTGTGCTTTCAGGAGTGCCAGCAGTGGACAAATCACTCGGTGATACGAGATCTTGAAACCCTTGTCGAAGATTTGGATTGGATGCTGTGTTCATGTGGAAGCGGTTGCTTAGATTTTGCATTGGAAGGCCACTGGTTTGGAGCGAGGTAGGGGTCTGAGGGAATGTCGTCGCGCGAGGTATTGGAGTGAAATGACTAGAATTTGGTCTTGGAATCTCGGGACTACTGTGGTGCGTCGGTTGAGTGGACGACGGTGCTGATCTCTTCTTCTTCGATGAAGCCGAAACGGAACGATTCTTTAACTTCTCTGGTAGTTGTTCAAACAGTGGCTAATTTGGGTTAGGTGAGTATTACATTGTGGAGTGGGGCACTAACCTTGAGAGTTTCAGAACATCTATCGGCAGCCATACTTCTCTGAGCAAGACCAATCAGAGCATCCTTTCCATCATTTGCGTCTGCCAAAATCTCTGCGGCTCCACTCTTATCGGGATTCTCAAGAACGTAGTATACCAAGGATATGACAGAAAAGAAGGTTGTGTACATGGTAAACCAATATGCCCCTACCAACAGACCTTGCTTCTTCATCTCTGCAGTAATATGAATGATATTGCGGGCTACACTGACACCAGCAGCTGCACATGCATATGATCGCTCATCAATGGTTTTCCCAGCACAGCTTTTTCCAGAGACATAATGAAGAAAGGGTCGATATAGCATCATTTGAACGTGCGCGTATGCTAGTCGTAGAAGTTGTTGTATACTATGTTGCCATTAGTAAATATTCATGACCACTCCAAGGTCTAGAACATTGGAGCAAATCTCGTATCCTGTATCAAAGTCTAGTGTCCTTGACTCACCGTGTTAATTCGGGTGGACCGTCACCTCCAGGACGTAGTCCCATAGGTAACATGTCCAGCCAATCTGCTAAATCCTTTTCAATTTCTCGAATTTTTGAGTGACTAATGGTATATGATGCTTTGCTGTTTCCTGAGATAGATTGTTCTAGACCCTTTATCGGATAGATGTGCTTAATAACCTTCGATGTAATACCCATAAGTCGAGTGTGAGCATTTGCAGCCACATACAATGACATCTTGCCAGGGGGCATAGGAAGTATCGCGTCCTTAGTTATGTATTCATCATCTACCTCAATTGGCATATCTTGGTCAATGTCATCGCTACTTAACATTATAGGAAATCCTAGAATAGCAGAAACATAGGTGTCAAGCTTTCGTATTATCCAGAATACTCGCTTTCTAGTTTCCCGCTCAATAGGATTGAAGTTGCCACTGAGACTACGGTGTAAGCCTATGCGCAACGCAGATCTCAGGGCAAGACCTATGTAAGAATAGCATATGCTCAAGTTTGATGTTGCTTGTAAGAACAGGATCATGAATATAATTGTTTGCAAAGACGTCATGTCGCGACAATCAGTGAGATCCATCATTTGCCGAGCGGCCTTGTAAAATTTGAATCTAATGAGATGTTAGTCTTGCAATATGTTGGAGACAAAGTAGCACCAAGATCTAAGCTTGTACTCATCCGTGAAGTTCGGGTAAGACGAAGCTACGGAGCTATATGCGAACTGTCGCTAGAAAGACTGCACTCACCCTTGATCCATACTACTTTTATACTTCTTTCCATTCGGGTCCGTGGAATTAGAGGGCTGTGACGAGAACATGCAACCCAAAGCTAAAGCCATATATAGTAACGGCAGGAATTTATGCTCCTCATCACCAAAACTGTCAGGTGGTAGATCGTATATCCTATTCAACATTTCATAAAAACTGGGTTCATGAACGAAACGTAAGAGACAACAAGCGCAATGCAATGAATCTTCACATAAAGACATGGCCACTTCTCGTGGGGGTAGATCCATTGTGTTGGGAAGACCAGAATCATAAGGGGAATCAGTAGATGATCTTGGGGATTCGAAAGTGGGCGGCATTTGCGCACGTGGTGGTTTGGGAAGCAAGTTGGGAGATCCGAGTAAACTACCAAATTGTTCACGTAAACGTTTAATGAAGACAGTTCCCGAGGAACCACCATGAAAGTCCCAGTTTCCACGTTCGTCAAGATCGAGTTGCCCTGTAGATTCTATCATTGATCGCAACTGCGCATCTTCTTCTGATAGCTGTGGCGGTTGTGGGGTCGCGCTTCGCATGGAGCTCGTGGTCGAAGGGGTCGTTGGCGCAACCTGTCGGTGTAGTAATGATGCAGCATCTATGTTTGGATCGTTCAGATTTATGTTTGGGAGATAAGCTTTTATAATGCTCTCTGCTCGTTGTAGACGAAGCTCCAACGATTCGACATACTGCGGCGCTGGGTTCCTTCTTCTATTTGAGGGCTGATCATATGTACAATCTGTTTTGGCACGTTGGTCAACGATGGATGTAAAAATACGTAAACCACAAACAGTATCGTACCATAACTATATACAGTGCAATGAGTACAAGGCTGCTTTCCATCACACTTTATTTTCTTCCTCCTACATTCATCACAAGCCCTTGTAACTCGTCTCCTCTTTTGCAAGGGCGCCGGACGTGGTTGCGATGAAGGCGCAGGCCAATCCTCTGCTGGCTCAAGGTCGGGCGATGATTGATTCGGACTGAGAGGAGTTTCTTGACTTGATTGAGTTTGAGCTGCGGGTTGCGATTGCGGCTGTTTGTCGGTTGATGTGCCTGACATCTTTGAAAGATTATAAGTAAGAAAATTGAAAAAGACTTCTTGAGTCGCAATCTCAATGAGAGAAAGGAAATGATGAATCAATTGTAACTTTCTATTATTCTGCTACGATTAATGGAATCACAAATCGGACTGGCCGAATGAGGTATTGGTAAGGAAGGTAGTGCTCGGGCAATTGACCCCTCTTATTCTGATTGAATAGTCTTGACGTTGACGCCCTCGGATATAAGGAAAAACTGGGCTGAACAAGAAGAGTCAATAGGAAAAGGGTAAGGCAAGGTAGTAGCAATTGACAAGAAATGTTCCGCTTGGCAGCGCAAGAGATGCAGATATTGAGGTCTTGGGAGGTCTGACAATGTATGGATGTATGTATGGATGTATGGATGTAAGAAAGTAATTAAGAGAGCGTGCGAGAGGTCGATCGTTTTCTTCTAGTGACTCGATGGAATTCTATTATGCATAAATTGCATGAAGTACCCAGTCTGCTGAATAATAGCATACCATTGGGGGAAAAAAAGGATATTTCTTCTTTCCTCTTCCTGTTATTCTTGCATAGGGACATGTAAGGAAAAGGTATGCGGACGTAAAGAAAATAATGGATGGAGCAATTGCCATTGTGCCATGGTTCAAGCGTTACTGTAATGAGATAACGACTAATAAAGAAAGGATGATTTCACCCGAATATGCAAGCAAGCAAGCAAGGCGGATCTTGCGGACATGAAAAGATGGGATGGGATTGGATCGAATTAATTGATTAATTGGGTATCCCGAGCTGCTCTCTCTTTTGGGTCTTTTGGGTCTTTTTTTTTTGGCTTTGAAATGGATTGGAAATATTGAAATAATTGGGTCCTTCATATGGTAGGAGGGACCAGTGAAGTGAGTGAAGGTAGGCGAGGTAGGCGAGGTAGGGTAGGTAGGGTAGGTATGATGGAGAAATGGAGAAGTGAAGATGGAAAAAGAAAGAAGAAGGAGAAAAGAAAGAAGAGGAAGAGGAAGAAGTGATTAAAGTGATTTATTACCTTTGTAGGTTACAACTATACCAAGGTCCAAGGTCGGTGGGTGGTGGATAGGTAGGTCGGTTGATGGTAGATACTAGGTAGGTAGGTAGGTAGGTATGAAGTAATAAATAGACATTTCCCCCCTTTGCTCTTTGAGTCCCTTCCCTCTTGGATTGTTGTGTTCTCGCCATTTGACGTTCATTGATGTGATAATAATTCAATAAAATAATCTATTCTGTACGGTACGGTACCTAGGTAAGTGCGAAGCAAATACAGTAAGAGTTCACGATCGACACTCAGTCTTTCTCAAATAGGTGAAGGTGTGCAAAGCTTAAAGGTGCAGAATAGTGGGGCAAAATGGAAAGATTTAAGAAAACGCCAGAACATCATTGCCAAGCCACTTGGAATCATTCGATAAGAGGTCCGCCGTCGAGCGGGATCATTAACCATTAAGTAATCATGAGCAGGGATCGTGAAGGGATGAATTCCGTATTCGCTCGATTAACCCAAGTTGGGTCACACCGTCACCGGACTATACCGCATACTTGTTAGGAGTCGAATTGTGAATGTCGGAACGTCGGGACTGATCGAGGCGAGGCGTGAGGAGAGGAGAGCATCATGTAAAATGAACGGGAGGGAAGAGAGAGCAGACGTTGAATGCTGTGAGGTATTTGTAATATGGCCATTCGCATGTGTGGGCGTGTACGGTGTCGACTCCGTATCTCCCTCCCTGGCTTTTCCAGCCTTGTGAGTTCAAGGATGTTCCATCTACTCCGTATTATCTGATGAGGGGTCCGAGGAGAAATGACAGAGATATCAATGGCAAAGTCTTGGCAAGGCGGAAGCTAGCGAGGATGCACATCTTGAATGACTCAAATTAATCCATCAGGTTAATTGCACTTATTCACATGCGGTGGATCATGGACGATATATGTAGATACCTAGGTAGGTACTATTATAGATGGACGAAGTAAGTTGCACAATAATAATAATGAGTCCTAGGTAGGTAGGTAGTCACGTGGTAGTCAATGTTTTCATCCGAACATAATACTCGACTCGTTTGAATCCGAGGGATAATCCGAATGTAACAATCACTCAATTAATAGTAAGACTTACCTACCTACCCACCTAGCACTTTTCATATTCCACCTCCACTTCCACTTTCACTTCCATTCCCATATCCAAATATCCATGGATATACTAGGTCCTAGTAGCCACTGCGAAATCCATTTTTGGTGTGTGCCACCGTGTGGGCTATTTTGTGAGTGTGGGGCCTACTTCCTATTCTGTACACTTGCATTTGGCAGATGACTTTCCTTTATCCAGATACCCAGGTAGGCAGTACTTTTCGAAATCCGACTAGCCAAGTAACCATTCAGAAGAAGAGATGCTCCCAACTACATTTGGAGATTTATCATGGCTTGGTATCCTCTTGTCCCTTTCTTTTTTTCTGATCCCACCCGAGCCACCTTATTAGTAGTATCTACCTAGTACTTAAGGTCATTCTCGTATCTGTACTGCATATCTCTCCTCGGGTCTACTTCAAGATATACCCGGGTAAGGCTGGGAGACCCATTGTCTTTTTGGGAAAAAATATAAAATTATGTCCGCACTCTTCTCTGTACAGTGTACATATCTCATATGCCGTTCATCACATCCGTGCTGTCCTGTTTTGCTCTTGGAAGGTCGACTCGACCCAGGTATCCTTGTTCAAATAATACGGCGTTTTCAGATGACTTGCATCAAGGCGTCATTTCCTGTGATCATTTCACTCTTTTCGCCCAACTCCAAATCCTTATCAATCTAATAATATAAAGTATTCAATCCAGCCAGGTAGTAGTAATAAGTATTGGGTGGGTGGGGAGATATGCTCACATCATTCATCACGTTCCAAGATACAAATAGATTTGCTTTGCTTTCCACCCATCAAATCCTCATCGTTTAACGCCATTCAACGCCCACCTGCATCCCCCGAGCCCCCCCCCACGACGAATCAAGCCACAAGCCACAACGCAAGTATCATGAGCCCAGCTGGAGAGTTTCTAGATTCTCCTTAGTGCCCGCATAAAAGGCGAATGAGGGGCAAAAATTGGAAAATGGAAGAATTTCAAGGTTGGAAGGAGGGGCATGGCCGCATTTGAGTGCGTCATACCTCAACGTACTCCGTACTCTGGTACCCTTCTTTGTCAATTGCATCAACTTTTACGAATAGCAAAACTTCAGAACCACACAAATGTCATATATCGTTGTCTTCATTGGCTCCATGGGCTTCAGTCCCTTCACATCCATGATATGAGACAATGAGCTTCATGGATTATAATTTTTGGTTTTCGTCTTGGTAAGGTAACTTTGGGTAAGGGAGAGAGAAAGAACGGAAGACATACAGAAAGAAAGAAAGAAAGACAGAAAAGATGTACAATATACATACAATACAGGATGCAATAAGAAAAGATCCATCCAATGCAATCCTTCTTTTATTTGGGTCTGGCTGTCAGAAAACCACAATAAGTGTCAATCTCTTACACACATGCTCATTTTCATTCTCATCAATTGGTCTATCAGATGTGCTCTCTGGGATTCTGACTTCACTACCCACACTCTACATAGTATAGTATGATGGGTTAGCAGGAAATATACCTTGGTAGTAAGTAACTTTACACTCTCATATGCTCGCTACTACTATTTAAACTTAAAAGAATCTATCTTCTTTCCAGTCCTCTTTTCATCTAGCATTTATTATTTTTTTATCCAATCGAGTTGCAAGATTTGTAAAATCTTAGATTGTACCTGAATTACCTACCCTGAATTGTTCTGGAAACGAACAACAAAGGAACCCTTTGACAACTTCACAAAGCTCTACTTGAGATACAGATTGCTTGAATTGGTTTGTCAGGTGTTTGGATCCTGTTATTATCATTTACAACTTCAATTGATAGATTTGATATAAAATATAACCAGCAAGATGACTTCCATGAAACCAATCTTCTGTGCTACCCACCCCAGAGCTTGCTCTACCGCATTCGAAAGAGTGAGTTCCCAATTGATTCCGCAGCTCTCTTGGCCAATTGACTAATGTATCTTTAGGTCTTTATGACTCGCGATGATGTCCTTGCCTGTGTTCACGAACCCTTTGGAGATGCATTCTACTTTGGTCCCGAGAGACTTAGCCCGAGATATGAAGATGATGAAGCCGCGCGCCAGGAGAGTGGTTTCGCAGATAGTACATATAAGACGATTTTCGAGAGAATTGAGAAAGAAGGCAAAGAGGTTAGAATTAAATCCGCTTCCACTGTTATCCCGGTTTTACTATTACATGGCTTTGATCCTCCAGGTATCTCGGAGCTCTCGAGATTAGTTTGGGTATAAGACAAGCGTCTGACACTATGGACTCTATTTTTTACTATTTGATACCCAACTATTCTCTACACCAAATTATCAGAGCTCGAGTCCCATCTTTTGTATTCCACGTCCTCTTTATCACTCTAAACTATCTCATGGAACATATATTTTTCATGCGCTCGAATTTGAATCCATATCAGCATGCATTGTTATTCTGATGAATCAGCAACTTACGCCAAAATAGGGAAAACGACTATTCATCAAAGACATCATTCACTACCTTGTACCTCCTCAAGGGAAACCAGCATCAATTGCTCCCTCGCTCGGAGGTAAAAGTGTCAAGAAGGGTGTCGGTACCAATGGCGAAACAAACGGAGTAAATGGGGCGTCAAATGGGGAAACCAATGGAGTTAACGGCCACACAAATGGTCATACCAATGGCCATACAAATGGACACACCAACGGACACTCTAACGGCACCACCGCCAAAGCCCCATATCCATACAACACCGTCGCCGAGCCTGGAAATCCCACTGTCGTCCCCGCAGAAATTCTCAAACAATTCCACTTCACCTTCCTCATCCGCCATCCCCGCTCCAGCATCCCCTCCTACTTCCGCTGCACCATTCCTCCCCTAGACAAAGTAACTGGCTTCTACAACTTCATGCCCGAGGAAGCTGGTTACGATGAACTCCGCCGCGTCTTCGATTTCCTACGTTCCAATAACCAAGTTGGTCCCCACATCGCCAGAACACCCGAGTCTGAGGCCGAGAATCTGAAAGATGAGGAAGTGAGTATTACGGTTATTGACGCAGATGATCTATTGGATAATCCAGAGGGTATCATTAAGGCGTATTGTCAAGAGGTGGGCTTGGAATATAATGCCAATATGTTGATTTGGGATACTGAGGAACATCACAAGAAAGCGCGAGAGGCGTTTGAGAAATGGAGGGGCTTTCATGATGATGCGATTAATTCTTCGAGTTTGAAGGCCAGGGAACATGTAAGTTTTTTTCATCTTTCCTTTCTACTTTTCCCTTCCTTTTACGGATTGAGTTAGATTGAAATGATAACGCAAATACTAACACATTACAATTAGAAAAAGAAACCCAAGACCGTAACTCAAGAAAACGAAGAATGGACCGAGAAATACGGTGCGGACGCGGCGAAAATTATTCGCGAAACGGTGGATGCGAATATTGAGGATTATGAATATCTGAAAAGTTTTGCGGTTAAGGTTTAGGGAGTTTCCTCTTTGGGAGAGGGGAGGGAGAAGATGGATTCTCAAGGCGGGAAAGGCGAATGGAAAAACGGAACAATAGATGGATGCACCATGAGAGTGATGAGAGTGGGCGGTTTGGTATTTGGAATGGGGTTGGTATGGGATTGGATGTGGGAGGATAGGATGATGGTTAGGAGATTATTTTTTTTGTGAATATATATGTGTTTGTGTATATATGTGTGTGCTTTGATATGATGTGATGTGAGATGGGATCGAGTATATGAAACATAAAGCCTGAGATGACAAGGGTGGAAGAGAAAGAAAGGAGATAGGAGAGATCTCGCTTGTGGTATTTATATATATATTCATTATTCTCTGTACTTCACAATTTGGTATAATTTGGTTTTGGTTTGGTTTGTTTTCTTTGGATATAAAAATGAGGAGAAGGAGAAGAAGAGGGAGAAGGAGTAGATAGAAACGATACTATTGTGTATATAAAAAATACAGTGTGTCATGTCATCCTTTTTCTATAGTGAATAGATGCCTACCTAGGTGTATATATATACCTATTTCTATCCATCTAGCATTTTTGGTTTGAAATTTAAACTTTGTATATATGTTCATATATGCATACCTAGTACATTGAGACAAGAAAGTAAATATGCAAATGCGGTGTGATGCGGCGTGATACTATGTGATTTTACAATGTATATCTACATCTACATCTACATCTCTCGCCCTTATCCTATCCCTACCTACATCGCAAACACAAATTCTCATCTTAAAGAATTTTAGTCGCAGGATTTTCTGTCTCTGTCACTGCATTTGATTTGTTTCCCAAACCCAATGGTTGAGCTCCCGCTCCCGCTGCAGATTCCAGCCTTAATTGCTGCGTCTCAACCGCATCAACCGCAGCAGCTTGCTCGCGCGAGAATTCATATTCCTGCGCCGAGCCGCCCGTCCTTTCCATCCATGCTAATTTTTCCAACTGTGCCTGTCTCTCCTGCGCCCAGTTGTCGGCGGGGGATTGTCTGATTCTTTGGGGGAGCACCTTGGGACCCTTGCCCATTGCGCGGTGTTTCTCCATGAGCGCTATGTGTTTTGCCCATCTCTCTTCTCTTGCTTTCATGATTCTTTCGTTCTCCTCTCTATTCTTCCTCTTCTTTTCTTCGTTGGCTTCCTTTATCGCTGCGCGCTGGGCTTTCCATTCCGCTTGTTTTTCGGTGCTCAGTGCTTGTCTTTTGAGGATGTCTCGGTTGTTTCGATCCCAAGGTAGAGTATCGTGGAGAACAGCTTCGCCCCAGATATCAGATCCTTCGCCTGCATAACTTGCGTCTGCCAGATCGCTCCATTTTACTTCTACGACGCCTTCCTTTCCAATTCCCTCGAGACCTATTCTTTCGCTTCCGTACCTGATATCTTTGAGAACAGCCGCCATGTCGGCGACGGTGTTAGCTTTTTGGTCGTTTATTTTGCGGGAGCGCAGTTTGGAGGTGAGATGGATTTTTGATTTTTGATAGTCGGATTCGCCCGGTTGGGGCTCGCGTTTGAAGAGGGGGGAGGAGGGGTCCCAGGAGTGTTCGTGCCGTTTGCGGTATTCGCGAAGTTTTTGGAAGGCGCTGAGGCCGGAGGAGGAACAGCCAGGTGGGAAGGTTATTAGGGCCATGGGATGCCAGTGGTCTTTGCGGAGGGCGGCAGGTCGGGTCTTTTTGCCATTGTAGGGGAGTTGGTGGAGGGAAGAGGTGTTCTGGTGGGGGGTTAGTGAGGGTTGGGGTGGAGGGGGCGGGGGCGGGGCAAAAATGAGAGGATTTGGGGCATTGAGTATGTTGGTATAAAGTAATTGAAAGGCAGAGAGACAATACGTACATCCATTCCCCTCGTGAGTGAGTAGACGACTTGATTCGTCCGTAAATGATTATAGACATATATCTGCTCTCCATGTTCCGGACGATTGGGTGGTTGTCTCGCCGTCACCGACTTCGTTGATGCATATCTGACACCCGCTGTCTTGCTGACCGAATTGCCGATGCAATTCCGAAGTGATGGGACACTCATGACTATCAAGAATGTCAATTGATTGACTGGAAATGCGGGCGACAGTAATAATTTCGATATGTTGAAAACCAAAATTGTCCTAGCGTCTTTGGCTTCATGGGTAAGTTGTTGCCTGGTTGAATTATGTAATATTGGGCTCCAAAATCAGGCCTCCAAAAAGAAACTTTTTTGTTGGTGCCCGGGCGGAAACCAGACGGATGCAAGCGAGCCAACTTTTTTGGTGTGTGGGGTCAAAAAACGTGTGGTTTGATGTTGACGTTTCTAGAAGGTACGAGGTGATCCTAGAAGCTCATAGGATGGTGCGAGTAATTTCGAGATATATCAAGTATTTACTATGGAATAGGTCATCGTATGGGTCTCATCTTTGAAGCTTCCTATATAAATGAGTGTTCTCTTTGTACTCGAGATATTTCTTTCCTCATCATCAAGAAATAAAATCACATTCAATTCGAATCACTCATTGAAATAATCATTTGCTTTATATAGAAATACTCTTGTATGCTGAAGCTCGGTACTAAACTCCGCAGCATAATAATACCTACAGAACTTATTACTTACGTTTGAAACCATACAACAACGAAAAACACACACATACAAATTGAACACACAATACCGCAATCATGTCTACATCTGACATGTCCTTTACCACTCGGGCGACGAAGTCCATAGAAGATGCCATGTCCAACGCAGAACAACATGGATCCTCTCAGCTTCTCCCCCTCCATCTCGCACTCGCCCTCCTCGATCCCTTACCCGACCTATCGAAAGACCAACAGCAGACTATGAACGCCTCTCATGGTCATGCTTCTCAATCACTATTCCGACAAGTAGTTGAGCGAGCCCATGGAGATCCACAAGCTCTCGATCGTTCACTGAAACGCGCTGTTGTTCGTCTACCCAGTCAAGATCCTCCACCAGAACAAGTTGCCGTTTCGCCTGCTTTCAATAAAGTTTTGAGGGCGGCGAAGGAATTGCAGAAGACACAGAAGGATTCTTTTATTGCGGTGGATCATTTGATTATCGCAGTTACTCAAGATGCGGCTGTTCAAACATGTTTGAAGGAAGCCAACATGCCGAATGCTAAGCTTCTGCAAGATGCAGTTTCGCAGATTCGGGGAACGAAAAGAGTCGATTCTAAGACGGCGGATGCAGAGGAGGATAATGAGAACTTGAAGAAATTTACGATCGATATGACGGCGATGGCTAGAGAGGGAAAGATTGATCCAGTTATTGGCAGAGAAGAAGAAATTCGCCGAGTCGTTAGAATTTTGTCGAGACGTACGAAGAACAATCCAGTCCTGATCGGTGAACCTGGTGTAGGAAAGACGACAGTTGTGGAGGGATTGGCTCAGCGAATTGTCAACGCTGATGTGCCGGACAATCTTGCTGCTTGCAAGCTTCTTTCTCTAGATGTCGGATCGATTATTGCTGGAAGTAAATACAGAGGAGAATTTGAAGAGAGGATGAAGGGTGTTTTGAAGGAGATTGAAGAATCCAAGGAAATGATAGTGCTTTTCGTCGATGAAATGCATCTTCTCATGGGTGCTGGCGCCAGTGGTGAAGGTGGAATGGATGCTGCGAACATGCTTAAACCTATGTTAGCACGTGGACAACTTCACTGTATTGGTGCTACCACTCTCAATGAATATCGAAAGTACATTGAAAAGGATGCAGCATTCGAACGTCGTTTCCAACAAGTTTTGGTTAAGGAACCATCTATTCCCGATACCATCTCTATTCTCCGTGGATTGAAGGAGAAATACGAAGTTCATCACGGAGTTACCATTGCAGATGGTGCTCTTGTTTCTGCGGCCACTTTGGCTGCTAGATACCTTACACAAAGGCGACTCCCAGATTCTGCTGTTGATCTTATTGATGAAGCAGCAGCAGCTGTTCGAGTTGCCCGAGAGTCACAACCTGAAATCATCGACTCCCTTGATCGAAGACACCGACAACTCGAGATTGAAATTCATGCTCTGTCTCGTGAAAAGGACGAAGCCTCGAAAGCTCGCTTGGCTCAGGCTAGGCAAGACGCTAGTAACGTTGAGGAAGAACTTAGACCTCTACGTGAGAAGTATGAAAGCGAAAGAAAGAGAGGCAAGGATATTCAAGAGGCTAAAGTCAAGCTTGACCAATTGAAGGTTAAGATGGATGAAGCAACTCGTCTTGGTGATACTAGCAAGGCTGCTGATCTCCAATACTATGCTATTCCAGAACAAGTAGCATTCATCAAGACTTTGGAGAAAGAGAAAAAGGCTGCTGATGCGGCTCTCAGCTCTTCCTCTAACCTCGATTCCGGTGGATCTCTCATCACTGATACTGTTGGTCCAGATCAAATTAACGAGATTGTTGCTCGATGGACTGGTATCCCTGTTCAAAGACTTAAGGCTACTGAGAAGGATAAGTTGTTAAACATGGAGAAGGTATTGGGGAAGATAGTTGTTGGCCAATCGGAAGCTGTGAAAGCGGTCTCAGATGCCATTCGACTTCAACGAGCAGGACTTTCGAATCCAAACTCGCCACCAAGTTTCCTGTTCTGTGGTCCATCTGGTACTGGTAAGACACTTCTTACCAAAGCTCTTGCCGATTTCCTCTTCGATGATGAAAAGTCTATGATCAGACTGGATATGTCCGAATATCAAGAACGACATGCACTTAGTCGTATGATTGGTGCACCACCTGGATATGTTGGACACGACGCCGGAGGACAACTTACCGAAGCCCTTCGTCGCAAACCCTTCTCTATCCTTCTCTTTGACGAGATCGAAAAAGCAGCAAAGGAGATTCTTACAGTTCTTCTTCAACTCATGGATGATGGTCGTATCACCGATGGCCAAGGACGTGTTATTGACGCTAGAAACTGTATAGTTGTCATGACATCCAATTTGGGAGCCGAATACCTCGATCGTCCTAATGCTGCTAACGGAAAAATCGATCCTACTACTCGTATGATGGTCGAACAAGCTCTTAAGGATTATTTCTTGCCGGAATTCTTGAATCGTATCAATGCTACAATTATCTTCAACCGTCTTACCAAGAAAGAAATCCGTTCGATTGTCGATGTTAGACTTGGAGAGATTCAAAAGAGACTACTGAATAATAGTAGAGATGTTCGCATCGATTGCTCTCCTGCGGTGAGAGATTATCTTGGTTCAGCAGGTTATAGTCCAGCATATGGTGCTAGACCTCTGGCAAGATTGATTGAGAAGGAGGTGTTGAATAGAATGGCGGTGTTGTTGTTGAGGGGAGCAATTAAGGATGGAGAGGTCGCAAGGGTTGTCATGAAAGATGGTAGAATTGAGGTTTTACCTAATCATCAGGGCAGTAGCGAGGAAGTCAGTAGTGAAGATGACATGGAAATAGATGAAGTGGATGCGAATGAAGCATTTGGCAGGAGGGGAGGAAATAGAGGGTACAGATATGAAGGGGATAGTGATGGAGATATGGATTTGTATCAGTAAAGGACTTGATATAAGGGGATAAATGGGTAATTCATGATGATGGTTAATGACTAGGGAATGAAATGGGCGTTGGGAGTTTGGAAATTAGGTCTAAAATCAGATTATGATCATCAAAGGAAATTAAATTTATTTTGAAGATACTAAGATTTTAAATTATCTATTGTGTTTGTGTGAAATATTGGAAGCAGTGATTGATCTTGTGGTTGGTGAAGTGAAACGTGATGGGAAATAAGAGATTAATTGCGGATGGCGGAGATTCTTGAAAACAGTAGCCTATTGGATAGAAGTGGAAGGAGCATGCTGTGGTGATGAGTTGGTATCAATTGTACTCTGTCCACTGTTTGGGGGAGCAGGAGAAAGGTATAGTGAGGAGGACAATGCTATTGCACATAGTTTCTATTTCTATTCATTTATTTACCTGTCTATCATCCTTTCACTAATCGCATATGGATAAGGATATCGTCTGAGATCGAAAAGTTACAAGTGAACCAAATACCAATTCGCCTAATTACTTTCTCATTTACTCTTTACCGCAGCTTGGGCTAGTACTTGTGGAGGATGGGTGGGAGCGTTGTATTTTAGTCCACCAGGGAGTCTGGATTCTACGCTGGGTGAGGATCTGAAGTGTGTAGTTTGTTAAGAGGGTTGTTATTGTTGGTTTTGATCTGTGAGGTTGGGGATTCAAAGGGTTTTGGGGAAAGTTGTGGAAGTTGGATGATTGAGTCGGGGTGCTGATGCTGAGGATGAGGATGAATGGATTGGAAATTTGAGGGTTGGAGGTAGAAGGGTTTGATTCTGCATTGGGTTGATTGGTTTGCTGATTGGTCTGGGGAAAGTTACAAGGGAATTGGAAATATCGGCGTGCTGTTGTGATTTATCCCGAGGAAGAGCAGGTAGATCTCGGTGTTGAACTTTTGAGAGGTAAGGACAAATGTGTGGATGGATTTGGACTTAGGGCACCCAATTGCCTGAGATGAAGTTCATTATAATTCAGAGCTGTTTTCTTTGCTGGGGATTGTTCTGAGATTGATTAGGATTTATGGGTGTATATTTCGTGGCTTGGAGGTCTTTAGTTGCTAAGATTGATCGACGAAAATGAGACAAGAATGACGGGGTTTTATCTTGATGTGGAATTTTCGCTCGAATGTTTGATGTACGGGAATTTTCTATCTGTATATGTCGGATGTTTTCAACAGTACGTTAGAGATGTCAGTTGTTTGGTCTGTGGTAATGAGTAAAGGGTATGCTTTTCCTGCTCCAAGCAGATTTGGTGATTTCAGCTTAGTTACAGAAGTCAATGATGTGAGTAAATATAAGTTCCTATCATTTCTTCCAAGGTGAGTCTTCGACAGAGAGAATACAGGATCCTGTGGTGTAATTATCGATTTTGCCAGATCTAGTTCCAGGAGTATGTCAATGGGTGAAAATACAGTGGAGGGAGTGTTTGCAAGTGGTGTGGAGCAAGAGTATGTATCATTCCCTGTGCTCCTATTGGGCTAACATCCAGTAAGGGCTTTGGTAGAGATGGCTTAGATAGATGTCTAATTCTTTAAGAGCTACTCAAATACCCGAAAAGAGACGTGAAGGGTTTAGTTAGAAGTAATAAGTCAAAGGGGGTGCAAACTTCACTTAATAACAGGATAAACCTGAGACCATTTCGATATATTTGAGCTTAGAGATGACATTCGCTTTACCCTATTGTGAGACATTTTTTGAGATAGTCTTCACATCTTGATTTTAAGAGAGGATGGCCGATAGTGACATTTCTTCATGCTAGCAAGATTGATTAGAAGAATGGAAAATGGTGCTGTGCGTCATTCTTACTATGAAGGAAGACTTGAGCATTCTCGATATACTAGATGACCTCGAAGCAACCTATTACTCGCGCTGGGAACATCAACTTAGATTTCGTCAACCACTAGGAGGGCTAAAATATCCAGGCTTACAGAGCTTAGAAATAGAGCTCCACAATCTTTGCTATTGTACGATTGAGAGCTATAGGCAATTCTCGTAATATAAGAAGGGATGGAGTCTTCTAATTGAATAGACGAGCTTATCCTCATTCCATTCATCGTACTACAAGGACCAATTGGAGCTTATAAGTGTCTGGAATAGTCAGAGAAGATCTTTGGAATAACTGAATCTAAAGCAATAAGTAACGAGCAACTACATGTAACTACAATGAATAAGGTGTTCCTTTCACCTTTCGTCTGTTGTACTGTCATGACATTGGATTGGCATGGTTAAAATTAGCGAGTCCATGCAAGCTTATCAGACAAGATTGATATCACGTGATAGATACTGTCTGTGCTCAAGCTGTATAGTTCCAATTTGTTCTTCTCAGCCCTGTCCACCCCACCACGGAACTTTGAAGTCGAATCGCCGATTGGACTATACCCGAACAACCATGAACACTAGTGGTACGGCTTCCACCCCTCTTGGTATGTAACCTTATAGCCTAATATCTCGATAAACAGCTCTTTCTAACCTCGAGAATCTATCAATAGCTACCTTACTCGAAGCTTCCCGCGAGAAAAGTAGAATCATTAAGGAACGCGACGAGACATACCTTCACTTGACCGGGGAGCGAAATAAGGACAATTGGACGCAACAAATAAAGGAAATTCTTATTCGACTTACACTATTGCAACAGGCAGCGCGCGCAATTACAGCACAGAGACCATAGATCAAGATGGCTTCGTTGTATCCACCAATGTCACCTACTATGAGTAGGAAGAAAGCTCTTGTTGTTACTGGTAACTTTGCCTATTGGATCTTCTCAAGTAAATGTGTGAATAGCTATTGACCAGCTCTTCTTTTTGTAGATCCGCCAAAGTTCGATCTTGAAAGCTACATTGCGAATTACAAAGGTGAGATATCAAATCTTCTGTGCTATGCGATGTATCATGGACATTTATAGCTAACATTTCTTCTTGTTTAGGCAGAACCAGACTTGAGCGACTATATCTCATCGGCATCACCTCCACCTTCCTCGGCGTCGAAGCTTTAAAAATGCTAATTAAAGAAGCAAAGCGAGGAAAGGATGTTACGATTTACATGGATGCATGCACTGCTATGACCAGAATTGCGCCACATGAACCAGAGGCTGTTAGAGATGATCAATGGATTGATGCTACAAACAAGTCCAATGCTGCGGAGGCTGCAAGCTTGGAAGCACAGTTGAAAGGCTATAAGAATAATTTAATCAAGGAAAGCATTCGGGTAAGTTATCATACTTGTGTTCCACTGCAGGTGGATTCCGAAGATTGACTGGCTGATGAATCGCCGAACAGATGGGAAATGAAGATTTAGGCAAACATTATGAAGCTACAGGTCAACTAGCACTTGCATTCGAAGCTTATTCTCGCATGCGACAAGATAGCAATATGTCAAGACACGTAATCGATGTTTCTAAACATATCATTGAAGTTTCTATTGAAAGAAAGGAGTATATCGCAGTTCTTTCCAACGTTCAAAAGATGAGAGGAACAATTGTCGGCCCAGATGATGAGAAGGTTATTAAACCATTTTGTCATGCAGCTGAAGGTATCGCACAAATTCATGCTGGGCAATATGCTGCCGCTGCACAAACTTTCTTGCAGACACCTTCGGGAATGGGTTTGACTTACAATACAATCATCAGTCCTAACGATATTGCTGTCTATGGAGGTATTTGCGCTTTAGCCACTATCGATCGTAACAAATTACAAAAGACAGTTCTCGAGAACTCCGATTTCCGCGCCTACCTCGAAATGGAGCCACACATTCGTCGAGCCATTCAAGCATTTGTCGGCAGTAAATACTCGGCATGTTTAGAGATTCTGGAGTCTTACAAGGCTGATTATCTACTTGATATTCATTTGCAAAAGCATGTTGATGAGCTTTACACACGTGTCAGAAGCAAGAGTATCATTCAATACTTCATTCCATTCAGTTGCGTTACCTTTGAGACATTGCACAAGAACTTCGCTCCACCTGGAAAGAATATTGAAAAGGAAGTGGCAGAGATGATAAAATGTGGCGAGCTGAATGCTAGAATCGACCTCGTTGCTAAGGTACATCTGTTTCCTTTTTTCTTTTAAGAAAGATCAAACCTCTAAACTTCGTTCCTCTTACTCAATTTATCATGCTAACATATTCCGAGCAGACCCTCGTATCAACGTCCAGAGCCAACCGTCAAGAAATTCAACAAGAAGCTCTCAAGACTGCAAAGCAAGTCGAACGTGAAGCTAGGCAACATTTGCTACGTATGAATATCGTCGCTTCGGATATGGAAGTCAGATCACATAAAGAAGGTGGCAGAAGTCGCATGGGTGGCGGATTGGCAGGCGAATTATTTAGTGGTAATTAAGAGAAGTGTCGATGAGGAGCTGATGACATGATAATATGATACGATACGATGAAAATGGCGTTTACAATTGACAGGGGCCCGAGGCTGATTCTCATTTGGGACGGCGTCTATGGTTCGGGGTAGGTATTTATGAGGAAGGTTTATTCATGTGCGTTGCATGGTATGGCATGATAGGTAGTTATGGGCCATTTTCCTTTCTCAATACTATTGATTGAAAGATGAGAAATCAGATAGATGGTTGTTATTTCGTAGGCATTAGGGAATACTATGACTTATGGATATTAATATGTATCATTTGCTTAATCTGATGCTGTAAAATTGTGTGTGAGAGTGAGAAGCGGGATTTGGAGGGGTTCGCGGGGTGGAGGTTGATTAGCATGGGGTAGTGAGCTAACGGTGTATTCTTTGAGCAAGGAGGACAGGGTAAGGAATAAGAGAATAGATAAATAGGGTGAATGTTGTGGTAATGGTAATAGTACTAGGAATGGTATCCAGTGGTTGGTAAACTGTAATGCAATAGAATGAAGAAAAGGGGAATCCAGGCGTAAGTCGATTGTGGGGAGGACTTTAAAGTTTTGAAGTTTTGGTGTGGATATTGGAGGAGTAGGGGAGTGATATGGCATGTTGGGTCTGGGATAGGGGTGAGAGGATAAAGTATTTGTTTTGGGTTGTGGTTTTTCTTAAGATGGGAGAGGAGGGAAGGTGGGAGGAGGGGGGGAGTGGGAGGGGAAGGGGGAGTAGAGGTGTTTATTTAGATTTTTAGAGGCAGTAGATCTCTGGATGTGCGGAGGGAGGTTGTTGGATCGCGGAGAAATGTTTGGCTGGGTTTGTGGGGTTTGTGCATTGGATTAAGTTTATTTGGTTTCATTAGATTTGATTTGATGAATATTTGCTGCAGGGGGAGGTGAACGGGGGGGGGGAAGAGGGGAAGAGATGAATAGGGAATGGGGAATGGGGAATCTGGATTTCGAAGATGTGGGAGTAGAGTTGTTGGGGGAGGCCGGGGGTGGGGGGTTGAATTTGAATTTGAATCTGAATTTGAATGCACAAATGAATTGGGAATCAATCTGATATCAGTGAATGAAGAGGAGATGTTGATCTATGAATGAATACATGAGCTTCCAGGAGACCAAGTGGAATAAGAAAGCCTACGCTTGTGTTGCAAAGGATACCCGGGTGGTGTTGGAGAGAGAGGGGAGAAGAAGAAGAAGAAGAAGAAGAAGAAGAAGAAGAATAGCATACCTAGTGCTATATATAAGTAATATATCAATTTGTGGGTATTTTCTAGGGGTACATACAATAAATACACTACTGGCAATCCTTCCATAATGAACTTACATATCCATCACATTTTGATGTCTAAGACAAGGAATAGGAAGGCAACATAAATGACTTCCGGGAATTATTTGACGCCCGACACTTTCTTAACGTTGAATCTGATGGCCGTCAAATTTCAGTTGTCAGATTTCAATTTCGTTAATGATCAGCATTGGGCCCTCGTAGTAGCCCAATACATCTTGGAGATGGAAATTGTCCGTGGCCGGAATGCTCTTACAGTAAGACTGAGTCCGGGGAAGCTTTCTTTTGGTGAAATTCTGGTTCAATTGTAGAGTTGCTTATTGTGTTAAAACCGTGGTAGTGTAAATGTGTTGGCGGGAGATGAAGAGAAATATATGCCGGGTTCTCGGGAAACATATAGTAACGTAGCGCTGTAAACATCAAAGAGATACTGAAAACATGGTTGGCAGACCGAAGAGTTTTCTGCTGCTGTTCTAAGAATGATGTGTGCAATTTAACATTGATAAAGATACTTCACACGCTTGAAGTCAGGTATACCGATTGTTGGAGAAAGTGGTTGATAAAGACGTGAGAAGCATAAGTAGCGGCCTTGAAGAAGTTCCACATGAGAGGACATTGAAGATTCATGAAACAACATAAAAGAGTGCTAAGTTGTTCTGCTGTTGAATATTTAGTCTTTAGGTCAACACGCACTCGATAGTATTGGTAACAGAGGAACATTAGCTACAAGCTTCTGTCAAAGGTGCGAATCCGAAAGTTTGATGGAGGACAGAAGAATGTCACACATGTCGGCGTCGTGTATCTTGTGATTGATTGAGAGATAATTTAGGAAAGGCAAGCAATCCTTTGATACGCGATATTGATAAAGTGCGGCAGAGATGGTGTTCACGTTAGTATTCTGAAACGGGAGAGAGAGGCACTTCCATAGCCCAGACACATGAATTTTTGTAAAAGATATTTGGAAATATGTGATTAGGTTATACTTAGCATAAAAAACGCGAACCCCTCCGGGACTCGCTACTGATTCACCGGACGGGATATAAGCTATTTTAGCTATCAAAGAAAGAGAACATCTGCGTATCGCTGCCGTTACTTGTTTTGTTGTGTGATGATAGTGCTCAGCTGTGGGGTCAAGGTATTCAGGCCTATCACCTGTCATAAGGAGGGGATGATTTCAGCCCAAACTCTTGGTAAGATGGAGATCTTAACTTTTTGCCATGAAATAAGGAAACCATGGTATATGAATTATGTAGCAATATATAATGTATAGTCTCAAAGAATTTGAAGCCTTTTGATACCAAAAGGAAGATCTAGGAGAAGGGGGAAGCAGTCGGCCTCTCGCCTTAATGAATAAAGGGGGGAGATCGGAAGAGAGACGAGAAAGGAGAGAGGAAAATCAAAAGAGCGAGGTAAATACTCCAATTAGATAACTTGTATGGCAGGGCTTCAAAACAACGTGTGCAGCAGCACACCCTAGATTGTAGTGCAACTTCCCTATTATAAACTAAGGCTCTCTAAGTATTATCAGATGCATTATCAAAGTTAATTGAAGTTCAGACATTTTCTGATCCACTTTATCGACACTCTCACCCAGGAATAGGAAATCACGGTATAATCTTACTTCATAAAGGTTTAGTGTGAAACAAAGCTGTTGAATTTATACGGTGATAATCACTGTTCAGGAAGTCTGAAAAGCATAAGAAGCTAAGATATGCATGCAGTGTGAAAATCCCCAGATTGAAGCGTAAAACTAAACCAAGATCACCACACTTATGGCAATTGAGTGAGCATCAAACATTGTAACGCGCAAGCTTCATATCCCTTAAAGAGAACGAATGATATTGATATCATTTCAGTTGCAAAGCTGGACATTGAATCATTGCTGCAGCACAAAAGAAGTGAAGTGAGAGGCACTACACCCGCAACAACAAGAAATATCCGCGACTGCATTGCGATCGGTCAATGGTAGACATTCCCATTTCGAGATTGCTTAATCCAGGTGCTAACAAAGTCATGAGAGGGCTCATCAATTCAGAAGCCGAATACCATGACAACAGATTAGTTCGGGACTCGGCAAGGATGACACAGGGGCCGATCCGATAGTCTCCCGACAAGAATTTTCTGGAAATGTGCGGGTTGGTGGTTAAGCAGCTGTTATTAGATATAGCGGGGTAATCATGAGCTGATAAATGCATGTGATCTGCCAAAGTACCGGCTTGTCGGGATGAAGCGAAGACAAGAAAAGAAAACATATGAAAATTGAGGGGATTCCCATGTATGGAGTGTCTCGAATCCGATGTGGCTTGAGATATGATATATGATTTGCTGCAGAAATTAGGGTGGTATTGGCATTGCAGTTTCTAGGCACAGACAATGTTGAGTCTAGGAAGACAGTCTTTTGCGGCTGGGCCATTGATCATGATTGATGAGATACTGTTGGTGGGGTATCAAGTGTGCGTACATCTGTAGAAACGGGCTTGAGAACAAGCCGGTGAACGGTGAACGGGGAGAATAAACAGGATGCACCAATCAGATACATGAGGGGGAAACATCAGTAGGTAAACAATCTTCTCACAGGTACACAAGAGATAGAATGTACGTTGTTGTTGGCGACTAGTTGTGTATAAGGTTTGATTCGTCAAAACCCAAAATAGGAGTAGTGGAAGGGGCCGAACCTAGTATGGTTGAGTGAAAAAGAGGACTAATTCTTGACCTTTTAAGGTACGGGCGGGACCGATATTATAATATCGGCGATGATGTGAGCTAGACCGCTGCAAAAGATCTTGAGAAGTTGAGATCTTGACCGATAGTGCAACACCAAACATCAGTGCGGTCATTGTTCTTGTCTGGATATCGTATATCGTAAATGCACAACTCCAAGTCTAATCTAATCCTCCACGTAAAGGTTGTCGTATTTACATGTGGATTTGATGAAGTATGCTTGCGGATATCCCCAATCTTGGAAGAGTGGAGAGAACAGTCCGTACTCGAGTAGATGTGAAATAGATGCGTGGCTCGTATATTCTGTCCATGCTGAGTAGTTAGATGTCGAGTATATCCATATTTGGACGAGGAGTTGGTTTTGTTGAAAAAGACTGAGAGCAGATCTACTTCGGGGGTTATAAAATTAGGAACATAAAAGCAGCCTTGAAGAAAGAGTGAAGCAATGGAGTTTTAAAGTAAAAACCACTGCATAAGCGCTTTAAATGTATCGCTGCTTGAAAATGACTGACTATCATATCATTGGAGGATGTAGGCGTGGAGGGAGTTTAATGGAAACAATGGCAATCTCGAGAGAAGTGACACAGGAATCTGATTTAAAGAGAAATGCACCTAATGTTTGTGTACATGAATGACTACTTGTTACATCGTGAGACTTTGCATTCACAAGAGAAGAGTCAACATTTGTTCATATGGTGACACAGTAAGAGTAGCCTCATCACCCAAAATAGACTTGCCCTCAGATACAATAAATGGTAAACACTTACACTTACACTTACACTTACACTTACACTTACACTTATTACACTTTTACACTGCACTTACCTACATGAGTACACACTGGTAGCCCTCTTATTACTTGGTAAGATATACTAGGTAGTCATTCATTGAGGTTATGTAGGTATGAGGATTCGACATTGGTAGTTATCTTGATGTAGGTACTTATACCTAGCTAGGTGCTCACAGATAGGGACTCGAGTAGATAGATGGCTTTGAACATTCTATCAACATTCTTGTTTACCATCATCATCATCATCATCATCATCGTAGTTCAGTCTTATTCACCCACACCCGCACCCGCATTCCCATGCCATACAAGATATAAACCGTTGGCTGACTCGTGTACTTACTCCATGCATTTCGAGATGCAGTCAACAGTCCATGATAGTCAACAGTCAACCAGTCCTAAGCAAGGCATAAAGCTAAACTGATCCTCCAACTTGGCTATTCGTCTTCTCCTCTCCCAGATTAATCTCACCACCCCCTCCCCCTTCGTAACCCCTTCGTAACCTTTCATCCTTCCAACTTTTCTTACCTCTCTAATCCTATGCATCACATCACAGTACAGGCAGTCTTACTATCTTTGTGAAGAAACGAAATCATTCCTCCCCCAAAAGCGAGCATTTGTATGTATGTGACTTGGAATAACTTCAAAAGTTTCACTTATCCCACCATATAAAATTAACACCACACGATTTATACCGGAAAGAGATAGATACCAGAAAAAGAAAGGAAAGGAGAGGAAAATCCGAATCACCGATATAACATAAGAAAACTAAAAATTTTCCCCTCTTCTCTTTCTACCTAAAGACTCTCTCGACTCTGTCTGGCTCTCACGCTCATCTTATTTTTTTTCTTCTGTTCCTGGCTCCACTGCGTGCTTTGTACGGCCGTTCTCGAACCTTTGACCTTTTTTTAAGGCGATAAACGAGAGCGCGCTTGTTGAAAATACAAGAGAAATCCGACAAGCCCGTAACAACTTCATCCCTCGACTTGACAACCACGAAATATTTTCGAGTCGACAAAGATTACTTTGCGAAACTTCATCGACGATTCTTAAGACGAGATTATCGCATCCTTTGCGACATAAAGCGGCGATTCAATAATTCAAAAAGGGCCGGTGAATAAATCATAACAAGTCACCTCTTTTTCACATACCTGTTTACTCAGAGTTCTATTCAGCTTAATACAGTTGGTGACTTCTCGAGCCCAATTTGTTAACACTGCCACAACATCACGACATCAAGAAAAAGACTCCTTGAAGAGTAATTTCGACGTGGTTTTCATCAAAGAAATCCATTGAGGCGGATTCAACTTCATTGTAAGTTGTTCGAACCCTCCTTAATTCTTGTTGAGCTTGGCTTCCAACATAATCAAAAGACTCCATCTACCTACACCAAGTTACCTTGGCTTAGACTAATTCATAACGCGCAGCAGATCGGGAAGTGAAGTGAATTAAAGCCCTAGCGTAAACACATCTACGACCTTATAATCCACTGTCTTTTGACGTCCACCTGCTGCGGATTACATTACAACACCTACAGTCAAATTCTCCTGAAGGAGGACAAACGCGATGGCAGAACCAGAAGTCGATCTCGACTCTATCATTGATAGACTGCTAGAAGTTAGAGGCAGCAGACCAGGCAAACAAGTACAGCTTTTGGAACAAGAAATTCGTTATCTTTGCACCAAGGCTCGCGAAATTTTCATCTCTCAACCCATCCTCTTAGAGCTCGAGGCACCAATCAAGGTATGATATTAAGCATTCATTTGTTCAATGCGCTAGGCTCGCAAAGCAATACTGATTGAATGGCATGATGATAGATCTGTGGTGATATTCATGGTCAATACTACGATCTCCTCCGTTTGTTCGAATATGGTGGATTCCCTCCCGAGGCCAACTACCTCTTCCTTGGTGATTATGTTGATAGAGGCAAACAGTCCCTCGAGACTATCTGTTTGCTCTTAGCATACAAAATCAAATACCCCGAAAACTTCTTCATCCTCCGCGGTAACCACGAGTGTGCCTCCATCAACAGAATCTACGGTTTCTACGACGAGTGCAAGAGAAGATACAACATTAAGCTATGGAAGACATTTACTGATTGCTTCAACTGCCTCCCCATTGCAGCAATCATTGACGAAAAAATCTTCACTATGCACGGTGGTTTGAGTCCAGATTTAAACTCCATGGAGCAAATCCGTCGTGTCATGCGACCAACTGATGTGAGTCCACCAGATAAAGCTTTTCATTTGCCAGCTCTCAATGTGCCATGGGAGGAGGCCAGAGCTCTTGCTGATATGAAACTAGATTCCTGATTGCGGTCTCCTTTGCGATCTCCTCTGGTCTGATCCAGACAAGGATATCACCGGCTGGAGTGAAAACGATCGTGGTGTATCATTCACATTCGGTCCCGATGTTGTTTCTAGGTTCTTACAAAAGCATGATATGGATTTGATATGCAGAGCTCATCAAGTCGTCGAGGATGGTTACGAGTTCTTCTCAAAGCGGCAATTGGTAACACTCTTCAGTGCGCCCAATTACTGTGGAGAGTTTGACAATGCCGGAGCGATGATGAGTGTGGATGAGAGTTTGTTATGTTCATTCCAGGTAGGTCGCAAATGCAGTGTCCTCATTTTTATGAGTGTTATATTAATTTTCCTCTTCCAGATTTTAAAACCAGCGGAGAAAAAACAAAAGTACGTCACAACAGGTGGTCTAGGTGCCTCCAGCAGGCCCGTCACTCCGAGGAAAAAATAAAAATGATCAATTACGAACTTCCTTTTGTGTAGCAGGTTCGGACGCAGATAAGCTTAATTCGCGATTTTCCACGCAACGAATATCGCCCTCGATCAATATGCGCCCTTTCACCGATCGCTTCTCTTTGGGATCCGTCATCTCACCAGACTTTTGCAAGTATCCTCCAGACCTCGATCTCGACCAAATATACCTATTTGCGCGACACCTTCCGCATCCTACCTTTCGTTTCCTTATTCCTCTCATTGCCAAATGCGACTTTGTACACAACAACTTTTCCATTACGCTTTTCGATCACTAACACTAAGGATTCCACTCGATACGTTTTTCCCAACGACTTTCGGCCAAATCACGACCTTTTGCTTTGAATTGACATGCCAGCATTTTCACGACATGACGATAGATACATGGGACGTTAATCGGGCGAGTTTCGGTTTTCGGGTATTGGCATTCGGATTTGGGATTCTGGTTTTCATAGAAAGGCGGGAGGGGAATTTTCAGAGAGAAGGCTCATGACGGGTAACTCATAATATTTGTGTTCATACGTTTGAGAAGGGGGGCAATTGATTGTGCCGGGCAACGAGATAAAGAAGGGAAAAGGGAAGGTAGGATGTGCATGGGTTGAGCACAGAAAGCAGAAAAAATAACTCAACGATGCGAATTGTACCTTTGTTCTATGTAACTGACCTTTTTTTCACTACACCTCATTTGACACTTTTATGGGATGAGCTATGTGTGTTGATTGATCTTATTTTATTTGGTTTGATGAGTGAAATTATGCTTGTTAAGACTTTGTGTATGTTGGAGGGGATAGCGTGATAATGGTTTAGGGAATGGTTTGCATGTGCCGTATGGGCAATTGCTTGGTAGCTTTGTCAAACTCTCTTGCATCTTTTCTTTTGATGTTCATTCCAGGTTGAAGCTTTTCGTAGCTTTAGCTTTGGCTTTGGTTTAGGTTGCCATTGCCTAACGTATATTTTCTTACTTTCTTAGGTTGCCGTCTGTCTTTGTTTAGTCTTGGTTTGTCTACTATGTGTGGGGGCACACTATGTTGTTATCATTATTATCGTTATTGTGATGATGATAGTTAGACCCGATGATTGCAGAGATGCTGTGATATGGGTAAGTTCAGGTAGGTACTGAAGCAGATAGGAAGATAGATATCCCTCTCGAGGGCGGACAAGCACAGCTGGAGACACAATGGCAATAGGTGGGAGATGGGGGAGGAGGATAGGATGGGATAGGAGAGGATCGTCCATGTGTGGTGCACAGACTGTTTGTTGTAGGAAGGAAAGAAAGAAAGAAAGAAAGAAAGAAAGAAGGAAAAAAAACTTTGATTTGCATTGTCATTATAATTATGATTCTTGATGAGTTGGTTGCGATTGATGGGAGTTTTTTGATGTGTACTGTAAGGAATTATATTGCATTGTATTGCATTGTATTGTATTTCATCGTATATCGTGTGGTACGATGTATGTTTAGTAGTAGTATTACATTAGTACTATTATTACCTACTTATAGTACAAGTGTCTGAAACTTTGTATGAAGAAGATGAGATGGGTGGTGTACGATGTAGATCGAGGATTAGTTTGGATGGATGAATGGGTTAGGTTGGGTTGGGTCTGGTTGTTTAATTTGATTGTTTTGGGGGGAGGGTGGTTGGACGGGTTGGACGGGTTGGATTAATTGATTAATTGGTTTTTGTTTGGGAGAGAAAGTTTATTGAAATGAAATGAAATGAAATGAGAATGGGATTTGGAGTGATTTGGAGTGATTTGTTGATGTGATTTTTTAATATTTTATTTGATTGTTTGATTATTTGATTATTTGGAAAGTTGGGCAGGAGAGGAGGGCCGTGGGGAGAGTGTTGCGCGGTGAGTCTGTGCATTTATTTGGATATATTGGTAGATGGATGGATAGATGGATAGATGAAGGATGAGAGGATTGGGCTCTGGGAAAGAAAGGGAATGAATGATATGATAGAAGGTAGGTGATGGTGTGGAAGGAGGTAGGTAGGTGGACTTGAATTTGGATTCTGATGGGGGGTTGAGGTGGTGTTTGTGTGATTTGAAGTGGAGTGGCGGGGAGGAGGGAGGAGGGGAGGAGAGGAGTAGATGAGAAGGAAGAAGGGGGCAGAGGGAGGGTGATATATATGGATGTTAGAGTATGGTATGGTGTTGTATGGATGTAGATGTAGTTGAAGATATAGATGTAGTTGAAGATGTTGTAAGCAATGGATTCGTGGTATTTAGAAGTGGACTTTACTAATTGATCTGATGTAGGTAGATACTGGCCATTTTCTTCTCTGGGGCTTATATATCAGATATTATGAATATAGGTCTCCTACGTAACCACTAAATAATATATACAATATGTATCAACCTTAATCTCTCTTTCTCTTATGCTCCTATCCCTATTCCTCTTCATCCCAAACCCCCTCCAAATCCACATGTACCCTTATCTCCTTTTCCCCCATAACCCTCCAAATATTCTTCAACTGTTTGTTGACCTCTTCATCTCTGCTAATCCCGTTCTTTCTTTCACCATTGCTATCGTTACCGCCTATCCCACATATATTCTCAAACCCAACCATGTAGATTCCCTTACACCACGGCATCCTCGCTATCGCTTGTTTCCAAAGCTCTACTATGCCATTTGCTTTGCGATTCATTTCTTCTCTGCTAATTTCCCTACTAGCGGACCCTGGTCCAAGTATCAAAGCTTTTGATGATAATACGGGTGAAGATGAGGATGAGGAAGGTAGAAACTGAGGGTATACATCACAGAATAGTAGATACAATCTCCAAAGCGCACTCGAACTCGCCAGTCCAGAATCTGAGTATGATTTTGAACCTTTAAGATTCAACGCCGAAACGAATGTTGAGTTTATCGTATTGAGGTTTGGAGATGCAGATTGAGTGTTTTGAAGATAGTGGTGGATAATGTTGAGATAGAGGGGCAGCATGTTATCATTTGCAGAAGTCGAGCTATGCAAAAGATCAGAGAACAAAGTGCTCAGAGTAATAGGGCTCATAAGTTTCGTAATTCCGAGTCCCGGGGATGTGAGCAGGGAAAAGAAAATCGTATTGTTTGGAAATAAGCGTAGCGAGGCGGTGAGTTGTGAATGAAGGGTTTGAGGACGATAGGGGCCAGATTTTGCGTGGTGATGTAGCAGACGGGCTGTGGATTGGTGGAGGAGAGATAGGGGGTAGGCTAATCGTGGTGAGCTTAAGCGGGAAGAAAGTTGGACGGAGAATGCGGTGAGAATTTCGAGAGCGGAGGTGATGTTTCCTTGTTGAGGAGCCTGGAGAGCACTTGTGGAGGTGGTGGTTAGGTACTTGAGAAGGGCAAGGAGTTCGGTATACAGGACTGCGTGTGTAGGATTTTGGATGGTAAGGAAATGGTCGCGGGCGGAGGAGAGATGTTGTTGGGTTTTGAGGAGGGCAGTTGGAGTTATTTCGGCGGGGATGGTTGGTTTGGGAATACCGTGAGGGATTGAAAGGAGGTGCGACAATGCGGTTTCTCTACATCCGATTGAGATATTTGCCCATACCAGACTTTTCCAGAGGTGGGCTGAATCCTTGTTGTCGTTGAGGTCTGGCGGAGAGACCGTAGATTGATTCATCCCTAAAGCTGCAGTGTAGATTCCATTTGACATTTCGTGGTTGCCTTTTGACCATTCGATCATAGCGTACGCATTGTAGAGCTTGAGACTGGAGGAGTGTTGTTTAATGAGAGTTTTAGCGACCTTCTTGATGGTGGTGGGCTCGTTTATCCATTCAAATGCTAAGTAGTATTCTGCGAAATCTTCTATCGGATATGATTGTGTGAGTTGTTTCAAAGTGTTGCGAACCCACGAATAAGAAATGGGTCCATTATCTTCATTACCGTACACTTCTCTCCATGGTTTAAAGCTATTGAACCAACTGTTGCTAAACATAGATTCTGGGGCCATTGCAAGAGTCGTTGTAGGAGCTGCGAAGACTAACGTCGCTTTTGTTTCTTCGCTCTCGATCGATTCCTCACTAGATTTCTTCATGTACTTCTCTTTGACCCATTCAGAATCATAGTCGAGCATCTCATTATATAAGCAAGAATCATGGCTCCAATCTACCCCTGACTCATGATCTTGAGTAGGCATAGAAGGCAAATGACAAAATATCAAAAACGCATTCAACAGAGATCTTCGTAAGTACTCGGCAGATTTTGGCAATAGCAAAAGAAAATTCTCGATGTCAGTGAACAGAATGACCCTATAAGGATCATCTTCCACAGTATCATCCATGGTTCTTGCAGGTACTCTAGAAGCTTTGCTACGAGAAGATTCTGCGATGACCCAGCTTTCAAAGAGGCTTTGCCCATCAAGTGACATCTCTGCTTCATCGGTCTGGGCATCTGGAACAGTTGAATCATCTCCTGTTTCTGCAAATATTTCCCAGCCTAGAGAGCCTGGCTCCCCAATTCGTGGAACTTCTGCCTCCCAAAACTCACCGAATAGCTCAATTGTTCTGTTTTCCACTAGCCCTGGCGCCTCATGCTCAGTGCGTATGGATATCTGTCCTTGAAAATTTATCTCCAAGATACCTTGCCAAATTGCCACTGCGAGTTCAATGAAGCCTGATTCACGGATGAAAAGAGTGGCCCTGAGCACTACATATAGGAGCTGCTCGTAAAGTAATTTCACAGAGCTCCATTCTGGCGCGGCGCTGATGCTATCCTTCAAAGAACGAATCCTGCCGAGGAATACTTCACGTACATCCTCATATCTAAATGTTGAAAAGTTACTTTGTCTGAAATCTAAGTATTTTTTCCATAAGACGAGACTATTGATGTTGTCCTTTGCAATCTGTGCCCATCGCTCAGCTTGAATCTTTATTTCCCAAATCTTTGAACCCTCCGCCATCAGGCCAAGAAGTAATCGTTCGCGGTCCTGTAGGTAGTGGATCTTATTCAAAGCCTTTTCGTACATGTGTATTTTAATGTCCGCCGTACTTCTGATCTCTGCATTAGTGATGCGACGACTTTCATCTCCTGCTTTTAGAAGCATATCTTGATGCTCAATTAATGCAAGCCACGCATCTACATCATTTGGGGCATGCTCTATTCGTCTGGATAGCTCTATATTTTTCTGTTTGATTGAAGACTCAAGTCTCATAGTTCGACCAGCATCTGACCCTGAGGAATCACTATCTGAAGCATATTGGAAAGCGTTATCCTGAGGTTGATTAGACGTTTTGACCTTCCCTTTTATTGAACGATAATGAGTATCATCATGGTCAGATTCTGAATTCGAACCAAGTTCTCGATCCACTCTCTTTCGCTTTTTACCTCTACTAATCTGCAGGGGAACGAAATCGTCATCGTGCAAGAAAGGTTCCTCGGCCAGAACTTCTGAACGGATCTTCAAAAGGCGAGGCCTGTCTCTCTCCACTTTAGAAAAAACGTATTTCTCTCGATTATTGGATCTGAAGTCTCTCGAATTCGTAAGCACAATACCCTTATCATCTGAACAATCTCTGTCAATTCTTGTGTCTCGAGGTGCACCAAGAACGCGACCGGCCCCAATTCGATGAAATGGTGGCACACTGTAGCGGTGATTGCTTCCATATATCAGGTTCTTCACATCTCCTTTTCTGTCAACAACATAAATGTCAGAGGCAGTTTCGGACCCCAAGACATCTGGTTGATGTTTGGTGGACACTTCGGTAGAGCTTCTTTGAATTTGTTCCTCACTTAGAGGCCGATGATTGTTAGACGAACGGCCATCTCTACTCCGAGATCTACGGCGTGAGCTATATCTTTCATTGTTTTCCTCCCTATTCCTATGCTTCTCTCGACTCCGAGATCTGTGGCGAGAGTCACGTGTATGTGACTTCTCCTTGCTCCTAGACCTATGGTTCTCTCTACTTCTAGATCTGTGGCGCCGACGATAATTTCTTGGACGTTCTTCTTCCTGGGTATGTTGTCTTGTCGCTAATTTGTGTTTATCCTCCTTTTCGGAGTCTATAACTGTGAGAGTGCTAGAAGGTTTTGAACGGAAAGATGCAAATTTGGGAACGGGAGGATTTGCTTCCGTCATGATTACTAGCACGAATTTAATCAATAGTATGACTACCAATGAATTCAAAGAATATAATCGATGAGGACGGGTTGATCTATTGTGAATTTATTTACAATGTTACTGCTGTAAACTTGGAACTTTACTCTTAAAGCGGCAGTATCAGCGGGCCGAATATTTATCCGACCAAATTTTTCGATAACGATAGAGCTGGAAATTTTTATTGAGAAGTTTGAGTGAAGTATAAGCGTCGAGAAATAATATTCTTGAACTTCGACATGCCATAATTTTGTAACATTGTGGTATCGATAATCACACAATGGCTTCTTCACTTAAAGCACAGTTGGCGCAGATTGCGACCAATTCAACCAATTCATTAAATCTCAAGGCGCAAAAGGCTGCGCATTCAAAGTCTCTGATTTTTGAACCTAGAATCGCGGCATCACAAAGTTTCGACACACTCTACCCATTATGTCACGAAGGATTTCAAGAACTATGTCTACTCGATGGTCGGTTCCTTGAGTTCCAGAAGACAATCTTCAGCGAACAAAGTCAGGCGGTGGATCGTACACAGCTGCCAGTGGCAGAGATTTCCGAATTAGACAAACGGCTGGAGGCATTCTTGGGATTAGTCGGTGGCCGTCTACGTCTGAATCCAGCAATCAAAGCAGTTGAGTGGTTGGTGAGAAGATTTAGGTATGCCTCTCGAATTCCAACTTTTTGTTCTCGGAACTAATTCATGTAGAATTCACGAGTACAATACATCCTTTCTCTTGACAACTTTCTTACCCTACCATACCCTACCTATATTTACAACACTACTTTCCTTAATACCATCGAAGATTCCGGCAGAATATCAATTTCTAGCACCATATATTCGATCCTTGACCCAACCACAAAGAAGGCCAATTGTCACAGCTGCGACCGATAGCACTATTTTCGCCTCGACACTCAATGCATATGTTTTGCGCATATGTAAAGCTAGGCAGCATTATCCTGCTCTTCTAGCTTTTTGGGCTGGTATCATGACTGAGGCTACGAGTAATATGCTGGACAAGGCCCGTTCTGGGAGAAGAGGAGTTCAACAACAAAACGAGCAGGATGTGATAATGAGATTGCTACCAACTCTCAACGAAGGTCTTTCGATGCAAAAGGTCCCGGACTTGCGAATTGGATGTTACATGATCTTGTCAATCTTAGCTTCCAAAGGAGGGTTGGACGATAAACTCCTGACAGCAATGATGGAAGCATTGGTTCTTGGTTGGACTAGCGAAACCGTTCGTCCTGGATTGGTCTGTCTTTCAATTTTAGCACAACACAGGGGCGCAAAGCAGATCACAAGACGTGTAACCAAAGAGCTGCTCAAAGTTCCGGATCTTGCAACTCAATTGATTGAACTAGGAAAGGAGCGACGAATCGATCGACTTTCCAATGGACTATGTCTTGCCCTCGTTGACAGAATAAGTAAAAGCGGAGAAGTTCAAGGTCTTCCAATCATCGAAAAGATTGTGGAACATAGTCTTCTTAGCGACGCACAAACTTCTGTGGTTGTGAAGCATCTACTGCTGGTGGCGCATCGTGTTGATGATGCTACAGATTCCGAGAAGAACACTCGAGCGCATCTCGCATCATCTCTTGTTGCGCTAACACAACTTACTGGTCACGTAGGGACTGTTATTCAAGGTGCATTAAAAGAGACGGATGTCGATATGGATGAATTAGAACTAAAGCTCTCCACCACAATTAGACGAATAGAAGCAGCAAAAGAGGCAGATGAAGATGTGGTAATGGGAGATGATGATACGAAAACAGAATCTCGACCCGATTTCCGTCAACTAGTTGAAAAACTTCCACAAAGCAGTGACAAGGAGACCTCATTCTTAGCGCATGGCGCTTCCCGCATCTACCAAGATTTGTGTCAAGCATTTTTGGTCGCCGCGGTCAATGCCGGCGACTTGGATGTATTTGATGAGCTACCTGTCATGAATCGCGCAAGCGCCCTGGAAAAATCTCTATATCTCACATTTTATATTAGAATTTGGTGCGGCCCTTATCCAGTCATGGCCCGAGTTTCTGCACTTCACTTGGTTGCTCGATACTTATCAGGACACGACAATGCAAGCGTGGATATTCAAGGAATCATACCATATGCAATTTCAGCGCTTGCAGATCCTGCGCCTAAAGTTCGCCGTGCAGCAGCAGAGCTTATCCTCAAAATTGAGACATTTTACCCGGCTGGCGCAATCACAAAGAAAGCATCGAGCTCCCGACAACAATGGGCATTTGATGATATCTATGGCCCAGGTGAAGGAACTCAAGAGACGAAATGGTTGTCAATTGATAACGCTACTCGTCTTCTGAGAGAGGTTTTGGTTCCAGCTTTAGAAGAATGTGTTCTCGATAAAACCCACATTGAGTCCATAGTGGAACAGTCTTTGAATAGTCCTCGTGCTTCTGCAGAGTCCAACAAGAAAAATGATTCACGCTTGACTCAAACTACCCGCGCCTCGATTTTGTCATTCCTATCCAGCCACGTCATTCACACACCTGTGTACACGGTCAAACTCAAACTTCTTGTTATTCTCAACCATGTTCGTAGCATTGCTAGCACTACTCGAACCAAAGTTCTACTTCCAGTGCTTCAACAATGGGCATCCCTCAGTCCAGAAGTAGCATTGCAACACTCGAAAGATGAACAATTTGCCATGGCAGACTTCGATAAACAAGCAGCTACGACCGTTGTGGCTAATGACAAAGAAGGCTTGCAATTCTTCACTCAAATTGTGCATGGCGAAATTGCTTCGGATCGCCCTACCCTTCTTGAGGCCGTATTTGCAAGGCTGCGTGAGATGTGGACGTCTTTGAAGGGTGATGTGCAGCTGCAGACAGCTCAAATGTTGATGGACGCTTCCCAATCTTCATCTGAGGGATCTACCAAATCGGCGGAAGAAGCTTTAGAACTCTTGCGAAACGCTCCTCTTTCAACAGAAATTCTCCTTTCTTTCCTCGATCAATTACCTACGACGGCGAAACTTACAGATGCTCCACCTGCAAGTAAAAGACGGCGCACTAGCCACGGCGAAGTTGCTAGAACTTCTTTACAGGACCCCAAACAACTTGCGGCTGCTATACGCCAAGTTACATTTGTGTTGCAGCTCATCGATACTTCTGATCCAGGAAACCATCCAGAACTTCTCAAGGGCCTCTTTAACACCTTGGCAGAACTACAACACTTTAAGGTCCAAGTCTCATCCGAGCTTGCATATCTTCAAGATTTGGTCTTGAATAGCCTACTATCAATTTTGAAAGCACACAAGGCCAACCCAGAAATGGAGTTAGACCATTCTGATATTCGAGCTGATCTACTTGTCGATTGCGTCCAGAAAACAGCCAGTCCACAGGTACAGAACGGTGCTTTATTGATGATTGCTGCACTTGCAGACATCGCACCAGAAGTTGTTCTCCACAGTGTTATGCCCATCTTTACCTTCATGGGAAGCTCAGTACTAAGACAGAATGATGATTATTCTGCACATGTCATTAGTCAAACCATTCGTGAGGTCATTCCACCTCTTATCACCTCGCTTCGAAAAGACAAAGGCAACCCCGTTACAGGGGCTGCTGAGTTGCTCTTGAGCTTTGTTGCGGCGTATGAGCATATTCCTGCCCATCGCAGAAAGGGATTGTTTATTTCTTTGGTCCAAACTCTCGGAGCAGAAGATTTCTTATTCGCATTATTAATAATGTTGGTGGATAAATATGGTGTCAACGATGATATTAAATCCTTCTCTGCAGAGCTGACCAATGCATTTAGCGTTGAGGTTCAACTTCAGTCTGCAATTAAATATCTCGAGCTGATTGATGATCTATTGGCTCCCAAGCCAACATTTTCGCTGATTTTACTGGGAGCTCATGAGAAGATTGACCCACAACGTGCCGCTCTCCATGAACTCACGCTTCTTCCGCACATACTCTCGCAACGACGATTGATTACACAAACTGCAAAACTTCTTGATCGAGACGATATGGACGCTGCTAGAATTCGCGAGCTCTACTCCACGTTACTGGAAAACTTATTGGTCTTGACAGAATCATTGAAAGACAAGAAGGCAATGCACAATGCTTGTGGAGACATTCTAGAAAGTATCTTGGGTCTCCTTTCCACAAGCGAATTTGTCAAATCAGTCGAAGGACTCTTGGATAGACCTAACGAGGACTTGCGACGAAAGATTTTGCGTTCTTTACAGGTTCGCATCGACCAGGAAAGCGCATCAGATGCCGTTTCAAGAGTTGCAATGCTTGGGTTCTTACCTCAGCTTACCTCAATCATTCGAGAGTCTACTGACATGCCTTATAAACGTACTGCTGTGGCTTGCGTTGAGAAAATTTCAGAGAAATATGGAAAGAAGGATCTCGAGGCTGTGTCTGCTGCAGCAGAAACCATTGCAAGTGATTATTGCTTGGGCCAGAGTGATGCTGGCTTGCAAATTATGGCTCTTCTGTCCTTGGCTTCTTTGGTAGAGATTTTGCGAGAAGGTATAGTTTCTGTATTGCCTGTTGCCATTCCAAAGGCTTTGGAGTACATCAAATCAAGCATCGAAGACACTGTTGAGGCTCAAAGACTCCACAACGCTGGATACACTTTTATAAGCGCTCTGGTACAACATCTTCCATACATGATTACAGGCGGATATCTCGATACCCTTCTTTTAATCTCCAACAAATCAGCAGAGGCTGAGCTCGAAGATGAGGCAGATGAGATCAGAGAAAATTGTCTTCACTTGGCTGCAAAGCGTGTGGATGCTAAGAGTATGTTCGTTGCCTTGGAGAAGAATTGGGCACAAGCAGTAACGGCAGGAACTTGGGTAAGTTTTCCATTGCTATTCTTAAAAGTTTTATGACTACTTACTAAATTTAAATAGGCTATCCGTGAACAACTTGAGATGCTTAGCATGTCAATCAAAGCTCATCCAAAGAGTGTTGTCTCCAAACATTCCACTATACTTGCAAAGATATTCCAAAATGCATTCGATCTTCGAAGACACTTGTCTAATGTGGATGATTATGATCAAGGCGACGAGACTATTTCAGAAATAGAAGGACAAGTGAACGAAGTCGCTCTAGAGATGATCTACAAGTTCAACGATTCGACATTTAGACCTATGTTCTCTGACCTGGTTGAATGGGCGTCATCGTCATTGCCCAAGAAAGATAAATCTGGCAGAAACCTGCGTTTACAGAGTGTTTACGGGTTCATGGCCGTTTTCTTTGGCAACCTCAAGGCAATCGTCACAAATTATGCTACATACTTGCTTGACAATGCCGTACAGATTTTAAAAGAAACCGATATCAAGAATGACGCTTCAAGAGAATTATGGAAAAGAGTTCTTCGAACTTTAGTACCATGTTTCGAGCACGACCTAGATGACTTTTGGCAATCTCCAGCTCATTTCAAGGCAATCGCACATGTCTTGTGTGATCAATTTGGGAACGCCTCGGGATTACCTTTGATCGATGAACTTGTTCCCGCTATCGTTGAGCTTGCTGCTGCCGCTGATTCGTCGGATCATCACAAGGAACTCAACGGGATGATCTTAAAGCATCTACGTTCAGAAGTATCTAGTGTTAGACTTGCAGCAGTCAAGTGCGAGCAAGCGTTGACGGATAGATTGGGAGAGGAATGGCTGGCTATGTTGCCAGAAATGTTGCCATTCATTAGTGAGCTCCAAGAGGATGACGATGAGATAGTAGAGAAGGAGACGAATCGCTGGATTGTTAAGATCGAGGGGGTGTTGGGAGAGAGCCTGGACTCTATGCTTCAATAAATGTAGATATACCTGAACAAAATAAACGGAGTCATCTTGGAGCTCAAATAGTGTATTTAGTTGAGGTTTAATGAATGGATAATTATACCTGATGACAAACGTTTTAATCTTACATTGTTACCATTGATCAAGTGGATGTCGTTTCACCATTACTGGATGAAGTGGTCAGTTTAGTCAGTGTCACGTGTAGGCGCGTATCGAAATATCCGCGACAAAGCACGAACCTTATAACCATCGCGTCTCAGCATTTGCCCTGCTTTCAACAAATGTCAAAATAAAATGTTCAAACCATTCCGGCCTCCACTCTTAAAAAGTGCGCCAAAACCTTCTAAGCCGGTCGATGAATTTTCAGACGTCCAGGTCATATCAGATTCTGAGGAAGAAATTTTGACTAAACCGGTGGCAAAGAAGAGACGGCTTCTGATTCACAATGTTGAAGAGGCTCCAAAGATTAAGGCTCCGATTGCATCTTCGGCTGCCAATGCGCCCCGAAAACCTTTGATGGTTGTCAAGAATCCTATCGAAGCAACTCAAGCCCCTACTTCATCTGAAAATCCAACTAGTATTGACGGATACTATTTGGTATTATGGTATTTGCCCCCCCCTTTGCTCTGAAATCATATTAATGAGTTCCACAGGCGAAAATTCACGATGAAGAAACATAAGACCTGGGATGGGGATGGAGTACTCGCAGTTACCGGAGGGTACGCTCGACTTCAAAATATTGATGGCAGAGATATGGGCCGCTGCATGTATAATGAGCCTTTGTTACCCGGCAGTACATTGAGCATTGGAGGGAAGGATGTTGAGATTGATGCAGCCATTACAAAGGCAGATTTTCTTTCTGGCCGACACTTTTTAAACAATGGTGGTAAACCTACTACAGCAGACAGTCATAGCAGTCCAGCCGCACGACCTCTGCCTCATCCAACCCTATCAAATATATCAAAAACCAATTCTACGAGCACGCTTGGGAAGAGAAAGGATAGTGGCTTAGGGTCGGCAATCCCTGCCAAAAGCTTTTATGCCTCTGCTCCAAAAAGTGATGCAGTCAAATCCCAATTCAAAAATCCTCTTCTAATAACGACAATCATGCCACAGAATAAAAGCGGTGCGCCCACTCCCCGTCATGATCCCTCTGCACCGGGGGCGATTGTAATGCAACGACCGAATCCTAAGTATGTTGCGAAAGGCAAGCAAGTTGTGGATGTTGTCGTCGATCCTTTCTTGGGTCGCCATTTACGTGATCATCAAAAGGAGGGAGTTAAGTTTTTGTACGAGTGCGTTATGGGCTACCGTTCCTTCAATGGGCAGGGTGCAATTTTAGCTGATGAGATGGGCCTTGGAAAGACACTACAAACAATCGCGCTGTTATGGACGTTATTGAAGCAAAATCCGGAGCACCCACACGAGGGGGGCGTCATAAAGAAGGCCTTGATTGTCTGTCCTGTAACTCTTATCTCTAATTGGAAAGCAGAATTCAACAAGTGGCTGGGTAATGAAAGAATAGGCGTTTTCGTTGCAGATGGATCCAAAAACATTCGACTTACTGATTTCACTCACGGCAAGAGTTATAGCGTCATGATCATCGGGTACGAAAAGCTACGCACAGTACAGGAAGAGTTAAAGAAAGGAGGTGGAATAGATATAGTCGTAGCCGATGAAGGGCATCGCTTGAAGACTGCTGCGAACAAATCGGCGCAAGCAATCAAGAATTTGAATACCGAGAGACGAGTCATTTTATCTGGAACACCCATACAAAATGATTTATCAGAGTTCTTTACAATGGTTGACTTTGTGAACCCCGGTCTTCTCAATGGCTACAATACTTTTAAAAAATGTTTCGAGGCCCCAATCTTGAAAAGCAGACAGCCAGGTGCTACAGAGAGCGACATGGAGAAGGGAACGGCCCGAGAAGAGGAGTTGGCCGAGTTGACAAAGTTATTCATATTACGTCGAAACGCCAGCATACTTGCAAAATACTTGAAGCCAAAGACAGAATATGTACTATTCTGCAAGCCTACTCAAGCTCAGGCTGAAGTATATCAGCATGTCCTAGCCTCTCCAGTCTTTGGTAGAGTCCTTGGCAGCTCAGAGGCCTCTCTACAGCTTATCACGATGCTTAAGAAAGTCTGCAACGCTCCAAGCCTCCTTGTCAAAAAGAGCGATACAGATACACCTAGCAATTCAAACGTTGCTCAGCTTTTAGAAAGCATACCTCCCGAGATTCTCAAGAAAAATCCAGTTGTGGCAAGCAGTAAATTCAGAGTCCTAAATCGTATGCTTTTGCGGCTTTCGAAGTCAACTACCGAAAAGATAGTCCTTGTCTCCAACTACACTTCTACTCTCGATCTGCTAATGTCACACCTTTCGTCATTGAACTTACCTTTTCTGCGCCTCGATGGTAGCACTCCTCAGGCAAAACGACAGGATCTAGTAAACACGTTCAACAAGACACCTGCGTCAAAATATTTTGCCTTTCTCCTTTCAGCTAAATCCGGCGGTGCTGGTATAAATCTAATTGGAGCATCACGCCTCGTATTGTTTGACGTTGACTGGAATCCTGCTACTGACCTTCAAGCCATGGCACGTATCCATCGCGACGGGCAAAAGCGTCCAGTCAAGATATACAGGTTTCTAATGTCGGGAGGCATGGATGAAAAGATCTATCAGCGACAAGTTACTAAGATGGGGCTCGCCGACAGTGTCATGGATGGCAAGAAGAACGAAGCAAGTTTTTCAGCCGATGAGTTACGAGATCTCTTTAGATTAGATGTAAATGCCCAATGCCAAACTCACGAGCTCCTGGGTTGCGAATGTGGAGGAGTTGGTCGCGAGGAGCCAGTTGTATCATCATCTGAGATCCCGGAACCCAACAAAGAGATCAGCGCGAGTGAAGATGATGAAGAGGACGATAATGATGAGTTCCCTATCAATCCAGCTTGTTCACTGGTGCCAGCAACCAAAGCAAATGTGGAGGCCCAGCAAAAGATTGCTCTTGAAGCCATTAAAGGAAAACGATCCAAGAATGGAAAGAAGATGCAAGCGTTAATGGAGTATAGACACATTGATACTTCGATGTTCCATGTTAAATCGGCGGATTCGATTGCTACAGAGGTAAACGGCGTGAAACAGTCCCTAGATGACGACGTCTTACTTTCAGTACTAGAGGATGAAAGATGTAAAGTTTGCTATGTTTTTGCTAAGAAAGGATAAGGATGATATCAAGATAAGCATTTGGGTGGGGATAAACATTGATTTGCATTGCTAGGCGCCATAAGATTGGTTTCATATCTGGCATACAGGAGTTTGCGCCGGGAATCTTAGATATATATGATGATGCTGATGGTGCTGTCGGTGTCGAACTTTTGGGAAGACTATAGAATGAAGCCAAGGTGATTAAGAACGGAATTGGCTTGTTGTAAATATTCATCAATATAAAGAGCTTAATATATGATAAACAATCCTGATTTTACACTTCATACAGCTCTTACATACTATTATTTTATTGAGGGCCACATCTGGAATGTATAAATAAATCCTTTATATATCCCTTCTTCGATATCCTTCTCTGTCCAGATTTCACCTGAATTTAAAGTTCGTTTTTCGAGATTCGATTGGTGGGGAGCTTCAAACTATACCAATAGTAGCTAGCCTCTCTTTCTACAGTGATGACTGAAGTTCGAGCCACATCTCAAAAGCTCGAGGGCCAAAAAGTCGAAACGTATGATAACACATCTTCTTTTGAAGAACAATCAACTTATAAATTTCTTTCATGTCCTTCCTTCGCTAGATACATTGTCGCAAACAACATTTGGAGGGGAGAGTTGAATTAAAATTTTAATTTGCGTGCAATTTCACTTTAAAAGAAAGGTCTTGAAGGCCAAAAAATAATTTCAATATGAGTGGAACGGATTATTCCTACGATGAACAGGTATGTAACTTTGCGCATATAGCACAAGGAGGCCAGCTAAAATTTTATAGGGACAATTTTTCCCTATCTTCGTCGGTACACTGGTTGGAATCGTATCTACAGCTTTGACGTGGGACGTTTTAAGACCCAGATCAGATCCAAGCGCCACGGCGCCCCGAATAAAGACAGATTACAAGCCAGAACATGCGGACCTCATCGATAGTCAAAGGAGGGCACAGAGAAGAAAACAGAGAAAGATAAAACGCATGATTGCCATGGTTGTGGGGTGGGCGATAGTAGCTCTTATGGCATATCAATTTCAAGTCACAGCCAGAACTGTAGCAAAAATCTGGAATCCATATGATATCTTGGATATCAAAGAGGTAATGTGGCTCTAAACACGGCTGGCTTTCTGATTTTGGCTAATTTTCGCAACAGTCCGCTACTGAAAAAGAAATCAAATCACATTACAAACGACTTTCGTTGAAATTCCACCCTGATAAGATTAGACCTGACCCAGCCAAAAACCAAACAATCGAATCATTGAACGATTATTTCGTAGAGCTTACAAAGGCATACAAGGCGCTTACTGATGAGGAGATCCGAAACAACTATATACAATTTGGACATCCCGATGGCAAACAAAGCTTTAGCATTGGAATTGCTTTGCCTACCTGGATCATCTCCGAAGGAAACGGAAAATATGTCGTACTTGTCTATGCGCTTCTTTTGGGAGTTTTACTTCCTTACCTCGTCGGAACCTGGTGGTATGGCACCCAGCGCATGTCAAAAGAGAAGGTCCTGATTGAAAGTGCCAACAACTTGTTCCAAGAATATCAAGAGAGCATTACCGAGGGCGGAATTGTTGGTGCTTTAAGCAGTGGTGTTGAATACAAGAAAATTTTAAAAGGCCACAAAGCTGATTCGGGACTTGGCAAATTGGAATCAAGAGTTCTTGCAGAAGGAGATGGAATCACTGCTGCAGCGGGCTTGTCAGCCAAGGACAAAACGAAGCTAGAGGATTTAGATGGCGGTGCTCGACGAAAGGCACTTGCATTACTATGGGCATATTTGGGCCGAACCGAACTTGAAGACTCTGAACTCAATAAGGCAAAGTACGAAGTTGCTCCTATCGCTCATGACCTCAACAATGCATTCACAGCTATCACTCTCGCTTTCACAACTACTGGCCCTATCCTTGCATCATACGCGACTGCTCAGAACATCGTTCAAGCTTTACCGCCAAATGCCTCGCCCCTTCTTCAATTGCCATATATTACCCCAGCTATTGCAAAGGCAATTGAAGGCGACTCTAAAACTCATTTGACCCTTCAGCAATATATGGCACTACCAAACGCATACCGAAAGAAGTTGAGTGTTGGAAATGGGCTTCTCACAGAAGCTCAATATAAGACGGCCATGTCTACTGCAAAGCAACTTCCTCATTTACAGGTTGAGAAGGCATTCTTCAAGGTTACAGGCGAAAAGTTTATCACCCCTAGCTCATTAGTATCCTTTGTTGTTAAAGGGCGATTCATCCCTCCTGGAAGCGAGAACGTTCCTAAGGTTAACGAACTCGATTTGGAAGATATTGACCCAGACGAGGATGATCTTGATGCCATCCTTGGTCGCGCGAAGAAGTCCGCCAAGGGCGAAAAGGCCGAAAATAAGCAGGTCTTCCCACCTCTTGCATTCGCCCCTTACTTTACACGTGACCATTCGCCTAAATGGCATGTTTTCCTCACCGATAGCAAGCAAGGCAAGATTGCTGTACCACCTTTCACGTTCTTTGCCTTCGACAAACCCATATTTGATGAAAGTGGAAAACCTACTTTTAATATGCAAACGCTTAAGGCACAGTTCCAAGCTCCCCCACAACCCGGGAGCTACACCTTTGTTATGCATCTCATCTGTGATTCATATGTTGGATTTGATACCAAGCTTGAAGCTACACTCGTCGTGGAAGATGCTAGCAAGGCTATGGAAATCGATGCAGAGGACGATATTAGTGAACCGGATGAAGGTATGTTAAAATCACAATATCATCATTTTTTAATTGAGCTCGTAATAACAAAATCTATAATAGACTCCCTTGCAGGACAGATGCAAGCCATGAAAACCGGTGTCCCGCCACCCAAAAAGAAGAAGCAAATAACTCGAGACTCGAGTGATGAGGATAGCAACACTGAAGAAGAAGTTGATGAACAGAGTGAAACGGATACAGATACGGATACTGACGGGGAATAATGATTCACGCTCGTCTACTTCTAAATCTATATCATGAATCCATTCTGAAGCGGATTTTCAACACTTACTCTTTTACGTTTACCTGACTGATTCTCTTGGGTGTTCGGGATTTTTTCTTTATTGGGGGAAACTTTAACGTGTGTACTTGTACAAAATAGGCGTGATGAGCATTTTGGGTTGGCGTTTTATGTTATACACATAGCTTGCTGTGTGCGACTGTAGCTTTGCTTGGAGAGCAGAACAGAGCAGAACAGAAATGCAATGAATTGAATTGAACTTTTCGATTATGAAAGAATGAATACGTTTAACCTTCTCATGTCCATTTCAAGCACATCATTCATTTATACCCTTAAAATATATCTAAATGCGTCTGTTTACTGTTTTCATGGTGCAAATGATGTGAAGCATGAGATGAAAGTGACGCAATTGAAATTTGTCTATATGAATATTTCGACGCGTGATTCAATCCTTTCCTTTTCCTTCTGTCCTTGCTTTCTAACACCAACACCAAAACCAGCATCAAATTCAGATCCAGATGAGGATTCAAGATTCCAAACTCCTACACGCCGATCCAGAACTCCCATGTTGGCGCTCCTTTTCTTCTTCCTATATAAAGACGAAAAGAAAGGGGTTTGAATGAAGTACAACAATGGCAACTCTGCCAACCCATCTCTCGCTACCCCAGTCCCAATCCAAACTGTCCCCAGCTCACAACCTCCCTAACAAATCCTCACACCACAAATATCCACTCCTCTCCCTTCAATCTTTGCCTTCCTCCCAAAATATTCTTTCACGATCCCCTCTACAAACTTATAGTCGCCTGCGCTCCATACATCGAGACCCATGCGTTCCATATCTGCACTACTGATGTATACACAGCTCAGTCCATCTCCTTCTTCTTCTTCCTCTACCAAAGAGGAATTGTCAGTTGCGTCTCCTCCTCTATCGCCACCACCGGAACTGCTACGATTTCCTCTATTGATTAACAGGGAAGAAGAACTATGTGAATGTATTTGATCATCTTCTCTTTCATCGTCCGAATCGCTCGCATCAATAATATCACTCAAGCACGTAAGGATCTGCGTAGTAAAACGATGAAAATAGGCAATAATGCCCATCTCCGTTTCCGCGGTTATCATCCCACTCGCATTGAAACCTAATGGAGTAGGGAAGGGATTTGGTGTATGAGGAGAGGACAGAAGTGCCGAATCAGCTTCCCATTCTTCTTGAGAATGGAGGCGTTGTTCGCCCGCTGAAGCCCACCATATGAATCCGGAATATGCGAGCGCAGCCCAGGAGACGGGCTCAATGATAGAGTCTGTATCAGAGATATCGAGATTAGGATCGTCTCGGGGAGTAAGAGTAGCAGTGGAGGTATCAAGGGTGGTGGGGGCGGGAAATTGCTCGAGGTAGGAGGTGGTGGATGCGCGGCGCGACGTGCTTATGTCCGGGGAAGCGGGCTGGGGGGTTCGGGATAGACCCCACCGTAGGGCTTTGTAGCGGCGTAGATCACGTTGGGTGGCTTTTAGTTCGACGCCGCCAGGCGATAATTCGATTTTGGGCCAGACTTTTGCGGTGGAGGTGGAGGCGTGTGGTGGTGGCATGGTTATGAGGACATCGTAGAGATGGGTTTTGGTAGCAAGAATACTGTCGGTTGTACATGCTATCCAACCACAGCCAGGTTCGTCGCGCCCTTCAGTCTGAACGGTATCTTCGCAGGCGGCTCTTTGTTTCGAGGCGTTGAGGTCATCTTCGAGGAGGGGTATATCGTGGACGCCGATTGAGAAAAGGGGTCGAAGTCTTTGTGGTGGTGCAGTTGGTTCTAGTAGATCGCTGACTGCAAGTGGAATATTTGATAGAATGGATATGTCATACACTATTTGAAATTAGTTGATGTAAGAACAGCATAGAAAGGCTTTCTAACCAAAATCGCATGTCTCATGTACAGGCGCATGCGCACTGATCAAAATCCTCTTCCGTAAAAGTGCAGCTCTATGTATTGGGAATATCATAGGGCCAAATGTGTCCAATAGTCTTGGTAAGCTCCAAGCAGGGTGATATACCGACAATGTGTGTCCGGGGGGTATTAAAGCTGTGCCATCGGAAGCTGAACGATCTCTGTTGTGCCCTTTTGCTTTCGGTGGTGTATTCCGAGCTTTATATCTAGCACTAGACGGAGAATCTAGTAGTGAGTCGGTGTCTCTACTTTTGCCCAGATCATCGCCTTTATTACTCTCCCAGAATCTCTCAAGTCGCTCCGTCTTGCTCTCGTCAAGTATAAGCTCGCTGAAAAGAGCATCAGCAGGCATCACACCAATTGGTCGCGTAGTCATACCTTGCGAGGTCCTTCAAGCTCTCGGCATGCTTCCAGCTCCTGCCCAACCTTCCATAACTCAAAGGTACCATGATACCTACAGCAATCATCCTCGCATTCCTCGAACCTGTATCTGCAGGCGCATTGATGAATGCGCTGAGTCCTGCATAGTTATCATGGGTGAAGTATATAAGATCCTCTTCCACTGTATGTAAGCCCGACGGCAGACTCCTATATTCGACCACTCCATCTAACTCGATGCCTGGTAATGAGCGTTTCCATCCAATCGTATAGCCAGCCTTGATATCGAAATATATCATGAATAGTGCAGAGAGGGGTGGGAGATCGGCAGTGATGTTACTAATTTCGATGTTCAATAGATCTTCTCCTCGACGTTGGGCTGCCATCGCATATCCAAAGAAATGGGATCTATGTGTGAGGAGTGAATATAGATATGCCCTCGATTGAGGGTAAAGATATCTTGAGAAATATGGATGTTGTGTTGTGCATTATTTCATAGTAATTCTTAGGTAGAATGACGATGTTTGGGATGTTTGGGGTTTAATTGTGGGTGATGCATAACCCTTGTCCTTGTTCATTTTAAGTTTGAGCTTGCATGTTACACGTAGGACTACAGGATGAAAGGGAACATCACATTCATCACATTCATCGCATTACATCGAGTTAATCATGGAGAAATTTCAAAAATAGATCGAAAATAGAGTCACGTAAATATCCGCACTTTCTATGGCCATGTTCCCTTGTCTACAATGATATTCGTCTTTCTAGTTCTTTCTAGTAATGCGGACTTTGGTATATTCAAGCATCATAGGGATGTCTATGTATATCTTTATCAAATGAGGATATTGCAACATCACAAGGTCAACGGCGTCGATCACTATTGGTGAATAACTCCCTGGTTGAATCTCTACCCCTCCCTCTACCCACGAACCTGACTCATATACAGACGACTATCATCTGAAGTACAGCGGTATGAGAAGATCTTAACCTACATAGGTAGCTGGAGGCACATGATATTGGAAAGGCTACCTATGTAGGGAAACATAGAAGCACTTGGAGATCAAGGCAGCCTCTTACTTGCAGGTCTTCCTCGTGTTTGTTCTTTATACTGCTTTGTAGTTGTATTGGAGCAGAGCTATGCGTCCTTGATAGACTCATGATGTTCAGCTATCTTCCTTTCTTGTACTCGTCGTGTTGAATGACATTGTTTAATCGCGTTTTTCCAAAGCTATAACAAGCTTTAAAGGCAAGTTACAGCATTTTTCATCAACTTCATCTTTGGCAGCTCAATCATATGTTTTGATATGTGAAGATGAAGACCATATATCAATGTTATGTTTCATCATGTACACGTTATGTACCATTTCCATTGTTGCCATGGCAATCTTTTCTATCATACCACTATCCATGAGAGTTATGATCTCGAATCTGCTTGAAGGTCAAAAAAACGTGGGGGCTGTGCCGTTACTTGTTTGTCCTTTCGTTTAGAACAATCATGCCAGAAAGTTCTGTTGTCACCATCTTCAAGCAAATACCCTTCTCGGTAGATTAAAACATCTTCATAACATGGCACAGCACAAGGACAGTAGAAGATACACGCCTTGATAGTTCTTATCCCGATTATCAATAACATACAGATTCACTTTTCGCATCAAGATCACCACCTACCAGATTCGAGAGCATGTGGGTAACACGTTCTGATCTCTTTCAAATCAAGCGCGCCTCGAGAGTGAATAGAAGTCTGCAAACAATTTCACATATCAGGTCTTTGTTATCTTCCTGTTCCAACAATCTTCTTCCGATCTGTCTTTACGCAAATTCTAACAACAAGTATTCGAATATCTACTATAGAAAGCTGCAAAGGTTTCAACGGTACATCACCTACAATGGCAGGTGAAATACTCCATTCACTTAGTCCAAGGTCAATCAAAAGAGGAATCTTACAGAACCTCCAAAAGTTGTCTGTTGTAAGTTTCTTCCATCCCCTTCTCCCTTCTTTCCCTCCAAAGGTACCACCAGAAAATGCTCGGGTGCTTCATATCCTTGCGAATCTCGGCCAGGTCTTCCAAAATTACAGCAGTGATTGCGAATCGAATCAAAAATGATATCAAGATTGTCGATGTTGTGGTCCAAAACTGTATTACTACCATCAATTCCTGTATCCCGCAAACCACAAACATTTCTAACAATTATTCTAGCGAAAGCAAACAACAAATCCACCACTACCCAATGATGGCTCGAACTTCATCATAGCACCAGCAACACCTCCGCTCACTGATGATTATCATGATTACTTAAACGTCACCATGGGTAGAGAATCAATCTATGCTTCTGCAACTGACATTATGGGAAATGAATCGATTTATGCTTCAACGGTCGATACCATTGCTACTCCACCTTTAACACCTCCAATTTCTGAATCGTCAATTTCTGAATCACCACTTCCCGGAACTCCAGTCCTAGAACTTCAACAACTATCTTGGCCCTTACCAGAAACCCTCCCAAGAATGTTCCTCCGCTCCTCAACCTCGACAACCTTCAGCCTTTTCCCCTTCCTCCCTAAAGAATTACGCGTCAAGATCTGGAAATTTGCGGCCTGCCACCCCCGCATTGTACACCTCACCTATGACCACCCAACAGAGTCACTCGTTTCGCTTAGTCCCATTCCTGCAGTTCTCTCTACCTGCGGCGAAGCGCGCGATGAACTCCTCCCTCTCTTCAAACAGTTGGCTCTCCCACCTTCAGCATGTGGGGCTAGAATTTACGTAGATCTCGATGTTGATACTGTTTATATTCGACGAGCTGCAACTTCTATTGAAGACGTGAGTCCTTATACTAGTAATTTCACGACTACCAAGGCGATCTTTGGGGCCAATGATTCGGCGGCTCGTCATCCATTGAGTGATGTTAAACATCTTGCAATCGATTCTTCACTTATTGATTCACCAATCGAACTCCGTCTCCTCTGGGGCGATTGGAGTCATCGTTCCAAGTCCTCGGATTTAAAATTGAGGGAGCTGAAAACCCTTAAAATTGTTTATGCGCCCATTTGTAAGAGACCTGAGTTGAGAAGGATCCGAGGATATCCGCAGATTAGTTACAATTGGGAGAATAATGGTGTTGAGAGTTTCAGCATCTTGTCGAGAGAAGACACATGGGAGCGTTGTCGTCATCATCCTATTGATAACGGAGAATGGATGACAGAACCTTCCTCTTCTCCTCGAGTTTTCAATTATAGGCAAGGAGTGTTTGTGCAACAGGACCCGGAGTTCTTGAGCAGAGATCATGTTTGCGATAATAATTGGGAAGGAAGGGCAGAGAAGTATTTCGACTGTCCGGGTTGTCATGAATACATGAGTTTGGGCGCGTATAGAGCTTACATGAATATGATGGAACGCGATGTCGTGGGTTGGAGAAAACCGGAGTTTGAGGGGGTTGTGTATGAGAGGGAGACGGGGAGAGATCTGGAGTCTTATTTGTGGGATTGATGTTAGTGTCAATTCTGTTTGAGAATTTGGGGGATGGGAGATGAAAGGGAGCAGGGTTTTGGGAGGACAACAGATGAGTGATGAAGGATAATTGAGGATGACTAGGAGATAAGATTGGGGATACAAGGACTTCGACGGCTTGTAAGATTATATTGTCTTTTACGGATTTTAACTTGTTGCAAAAAAGTTTCATCGATCAAGGATTTGATAGACGGATCGATAGACGGAGAGAGAAAAAGAGACTTATGAATTGATTCTCCATACGACTTTACGACTTTACGAAAACATAGGCGTTGGAGCGAGGATACTTCGACTGTTTATACATATTACACATGCTACATATGTATAGACGGAACGATTTTCCACTTTCATCCCCCCCACTTACTACGAAATTACAAATATCACGATAGTGCAGAAAATTCTGCAGGTTCCAGGAGGATATACAAGATGTATCTTACCTAGAGACAGAGAGAGAGGTTCATAGGATACAGAGAAAATGTAATGGTTAATTCTGCTGCTTGCAGCAAGATAGCGAGGGATTTCATAATCTTGGTGTACATAGCTATTTCCATAGAAGAATGCATTGGCTTTCATTGCCTACTTTATGTATGCTGGTGTGTTGCTGATGTTTGGCATTTGTTTTGTTATGGGTGTCATTTGGTAGGGTGATATGAGAGATGGTAAGTTATGTTCGGAATATCTTGATATTGTGGGGAGGAAGAGTTTCTTTGGTGAATACTTGGTCCCTCTGGTGCTAACGAATGTGTCTCGGATAATTTACCTTTCAATCTCATCAGCGCTCGAGCAACTTGGAAATAGCTTTATCGCATTTCTAGATTTGCTTGCTCATCCTACGGTGTACGCGGAGAAGGCCCTTTCTTTTACTTCTCACAGAGCCATCTCTAATTTTCAAGTACCAGCGTGTGGTGCTTGAGTGATGGGCATTTAACCTCTTGTCTAGCAATCGATGAGACGAGACTGGTAGAATCTGGTTTGAGACAGTGACAACTCCGCGCCCCAAGAGCCGATCGATGAATAATATGCCTAATGGCAATAAGCGCGATATATGGATCCAAATCATCTCCAAAAGTATACCCACAACTACCTACCGAGCAAGATTATTTTTCAAGACAAGAATAGACTGCGCATTATTCATGTAAAGTCACTGGTTTGAAGCTTCATCGTCGTACATCTTGATGTGATCTTACGGGCTGGCTTATATTTAACCCTCAAGCTCGTACATACTTGGAGATATTGGATATAGAGAAAGGATCAATAAGGCTATCTAGCTTAGACTTGAGGTGTGTTCCTTCTGGAGAGATGGGAGGGGTATGATAGGAAGGTATCTGATTTGTACCGGTTTCAAATGTGCCAATAGTATTTCCAAAATCGAGACCATCTGACATGATTTGATCATTCAATGAAGCTGGTGTCGAATAGTGTTTTCAAAGGGGATTGGAATACCGTACAGGAAACCCAGTGATTTTGATAGAGAGATATAGAGATGAGATTATGAGGGGGATAGTTGGAAATATGTGGGAACTTTAGTGTGTTCTTGTCTGGAATCAAAGATTGATGATTGATAATTATATCTATGATTCCCCGATCCACTTCTTGCAGAACCAGAGAATCAAATACACGAGAAGATATAGACTTTCCGTTATTCTCAATCCCAATCCGTGAGCGTTGAGATTCCCGAGATCCAAGCAAAAATACTAGTAACTACAGTCCATTCATCAATCACCCAAATCATCAGAGAATATAGGAATTGCAGCGTCTAGTCCTATATATTCAGTTCCTTTTGGACACTCGAAAGCAGTAGAAAGAAGTATGTATATCTTAATCAAGCGAATAGGAAGTTTGACCACCAGTAAAACACTTCAAGGGCCTAATTACTCCCTTCGGCGCATATGAGAGCATACTTGAATCTCCGTTGGGTAAGAAAAGGCTGACAGTCTGTTTAACATTACCAAATACAATTCTTTGTTCGTGGTCGTTTTCTATAGAGAGGAAATCATTTGTCGATATTGAGGTTAGCAATCAAACCGAATATCGGTTCAGGTTAACGTATCACGTGCCAATCGCCTCGGCTAGCAAAAAAACGTCAAGACTGCCTGCCACAACCACAAAAAAAATCGGACACAAAAAATTGTCAAAAATAAAATTGAATATGAGATTCAAGGAATTCTATGCTGAACTCTCTGACGGGGAGTCGAACCCCGGTCTCCTTAGCACTTTCGGGGTTCCGAAGGGAGTTGCCTGAGGAGCCTCGAAAGTGCGACAACATATTAGGTGCGCTATCTTATTATCACTCATAATAATATAAGTTACCTATCCTCGTGCAGATAGAAAGCATACATATAACACTCCACTCACCCAAATGTGAGGCCACCAATTATCATCTTGTATCCTACCACCTTATAGCACATATCTGTGAATAGAGTACGGAGTATAGTATGCTTTCTGACTGCACGAATAGACAAGTTACGATTATCTCCATTATACATAGTAGATGTACTCCGATATAGTAATATCTTCTTTCAAAACTCCATTTTCATTATTCAAATTATAATCTTTTCTCAAATAGCAAAAGTTTCTTTGGCCTCAACTGCTGAATCTACAATTGTATATTATCTCCAGCCATCAATTTCTACGTGATGCATGTATCATGGATTATGCCACCACTAATAAAATGAAACTGTGTGATCTGTACCCAAGATAAGATACAACCTTTGTCTCTTACTACTCCCCTTATTATTTTCCTAGGCATCTTAGGACTTATATCACAGCAGCTTGTTGTACTAAGAACTTATCATTAAAAAATAAGTTATCATTAAATACCTAGTTCATGATTGTAGCTCATGAATAGCTCTACAATCCTAGATATGAAGCCATGTGATGTGAAGCCATTTGAAGCCGTGCGTCATGTGATAATTAGTCATCACTGGATTTGGTGAAGCGGAACATTATCAATTCCAAGATATCTCAAAAACTCTTCTTTAAACGAACAACAATGATAAAGTACGGATTCGTATCAAAAACCAACATTGAATCAACATCGTCAAACATTAAGCAACCATATCACCCCCCAAATTATAGTCCAACAATCTCATTGACTTACCATCTCAGTTTTCATCGCTTTACCTTCCAGATTGAAACATTTTTTCTGCACAGAGCCTTCAATTTTGAATTATTCTAGTTGAAGTCCTAGAGCCGTATACTGAAAACACTACCTACCAAAAGAGTCCATACCTAGGTAAAGTAGCTATATTATCAAAACTTTGCTATTGTTAACCATTATTTACCCACAGCCTGATTACATCCGGAAAGACGATCAGATATATAATATCAAAAATATTGTTTTCAATAAGAAGCGAAGGGCTAGATATGATTAATACTACCTTAAATATTGTGAAAGAATTTCACTTGTAAAAATTGGATTATGATATCATTATTATAATATTAATAAAGATTGACTTTGAAATTGTTCTAAGAAAGATATATTAGCAATAACGATATTGAAAAAGATAATTATGAAAAACTCAAAAGCTTACAAAATCATGAAGATAATAATAAAAGTTCAAGGGTTAGCTATATATACAACTTCAAGTTTTCGGAAGGACTTATCGAAATGAATTATATCTAAAAAGCAGAAACTTTCCCTGCCGGACTTTTGTCCTTGACACTTGAGAGCTACCTAACCACACATAATGTATCTGCAAGTAAGGTCTAGAGTATTCAAATTCCTCTCCTCTCCTTGATTAGGGAAGGGAAGGAGTTTTCTTCTCCCTAGTGAGGAGAGAAAAGAAGAAATCGGCAGGATCTGGTAGATATCAAGCTGATCATGGAAGGCGAATCAGGAATTCCCTTGATAGTATCAAATTGACCTCAGATTATAGTGTTTTGCTTTGAAAGTCAATCAGATGATCGATTTCCTTCTTCTTCTTCTTCTTCTTCTTCTTCTTCTTCTTCTTCTTCTTCACCAAGGAGAGATGATGAGGACTGAATAATCGAAACAATTTAGTACTTTCTTGCAGGGCCCAGGAGAGAAGGGGGAGGTACAGGGTATAAGGTTTCATCCATTGCAAGCAGCACAGGGTAAATCTCTGACTTTGGAACAAGTCGTAATATGTATGGAATCAAATACATTATATTTGTGCTATAGACCAACTTGGTTATTGCTAATGCGGAAAGCAATGATCAGATCCATGCCATGCTCAATCGTCATGGTACCTGTCTGTCATCAAGATACCCTCCAACCAAACAATCGAGGGTTATGTTTATGGCGATGTGATAAATGTGAGTCCAGCTGCCACGCAGTGCGTCCTGCCGATGATCTTGAAATGAATTCGTTCAATGCTAGATCCGTTAGATCGATCAGGTAGCCGTGGGTTCTTGCATGGTGAAGGATCGGGGGAGGCTGATCATCACTTGATCAAAACTACATGCCCTCAAAGATTTGTTGCAAGTCGCAGGGTGAGGCTCATATACAAGATGAGATCAACCAGATCCTCGGAACGTTTTTGGAGCTGTTGGGCCTTAACCTTGAAGCTATCATAACGTTTGCAAATGATATTGAGCGATGGAAATCCTATGTGCATATAGCCGCGCTATGTGGATCCATGCGGGCTCTTGAATATTGCCAGCTCCACCACACCCGCTCAACCAAACCAGTTACCCTCAAATCCCCACTGTCTTTCCGAATACAAGTTATACACAATTGGATATATAGAATTATATAAATTTGGCACTTTGGCGGAGTGGTTAACGCGATGCCCTGCTACTGTATAAACAGAGTCAGGCATTTCCCTCGGGAGCGAGTGTTCGAATCACTCAGGTGTCGGAGTCGATCTTCAATCTTTAGATTTTTGACCTATGATTTTTCACACTCGTTGATTTTCCCTTTTTGGCTCTCATACTTAAAGAAATAAAAGCAATCAATCTTATGGCCCGTAGAGAGATCTGTAAGTGCACGAGTGTAAAATCAGAGCTGGGCCTTCTTCATTTATATCTTTCTATACCTTTCATGTTCATGGACACCATCAAAGGTCATCAATTCGGGGTTCTGCGCCGTTCAGCCAAGGACTTGAATTACTCTTAATCTGTAAGATCTGACTGTGTTAGAAGAGGAGCGCGTGGAGCATTAAATTGAAGTATGAATTTGGAGAATGAATCCCATTCTTTGACATAAAAGTCGACGCCAAATGTGGAGTCAAGATACTTAAGATAGCTTAATTGAGGCGGTGAATGATGGAGATTTATTTAGTAAGACATTATATAATCATGTTTCATTGGTTCACTCGCATCTTTTGCGATGTTAGCCTTGTGGCTCAGGCGAGGCTGCTGCCGAAGGCAAAGCAAAGAGGATTTCCGAGTTAACTCAATTTCACAGTGTCAAGAGGTTTCTTGATTTAGAATATCTCAGGCAAGGAAAGAATGCCTACAGATTGGTGGAATTCTATATGCACCATCTCATGCACCCTCCACATCACATAAGGCTGAGTATCAAGAAAGGGGAGCATGTAAGATTTTCATGTAATGCCCAGGTGGGCAGTGCCATATATGTATATATTGACATAGGGACATTTAGCTTTCCATTCCAAGCCTTTTCTACTTTCGTGTGAGAGGTTGCATCGTATTTACTTGATTATTCATTCCCGGCATCATTGACAATTCGATTAGATCCCCCGGAGATTTTTCGAAAGCTTTGAAGAGACAATGCCTATCGAAACCCCTAATCAAATGATACCCCGATCTAGGAGATGTGGACCCAAAGTGAAGACAGGCTGCCAAACTTGCAAGTATGAATTTGAAATGTTGTTCCAGCCAAAGAATGATCCTAATTGACATGATCCAGGATACGTCGAGTCAAGTGCGATGAAGCCAAGCCTTCATGTGAACGATGTGTTTCCACTGGACGAAAATGTGATGGGTATTCCACAGACCTAAAAAGGTTGAGCCCGGAAATACAAACATTGACAGACATCCAACGAGTCCCTACATCTTTACCTGGTACTGTAAATGAACGGCGAGGTTTTCAGTACTTTGTTTCCAATACAGCAACAGAGCTCAGTGGATATTTTGATCCCTCTTTCTGGAATCATCTCATATTGCAAGCAAGCTCTGTGGATCCATCTCTCCGGCATGCTATCATAGGGCTTGGAACTCTCCACGAAGATTTCTCGAACCGAAGATTAGATCTTGCGACGAAATGCGATGCTGCAAGATCAGGATTTGGGTTCGCTACAAGTCAATATACAAAGGCCATTTCGCACCTTAGACGGTCTTTAGCGGCAGGCAAACAGAAACCTCTCACAGCTTTAATGTCTTGTATTCTTTTCGTTTGTTTTGATTCTTTACGCGGTCATTTCTCAAGCGCAGTGATGCATTTGCAGAGTGGCTTAAAGATTTTGCAGAATTTGCGATTACGAAATAATTCTCAAGACGAGGATCTGATAGAAGAAAACATTGTGCCCATGTTCATGAGACTTTGCATACAAGCTATTCTGTACATCGATACCAGAGAAACTCCAGAACGCATGGCCTTCGCAAAAGTAATATCAACTATCAGTACTCGAGAAAATATTATACCGAGAGAATTCAAAAACCTGAATGCAGCAAGAAGAAGCCTCCTTCACGCATCTGATAGCCTTTTTCGAGGCGGCTACTTATGGGATGGCAACCTTCCTTCCGCCTGTCAACCAAAATCAGCGATGGATTTATATGTAAAATCTCGCACGCAATTGGACGCTTGGAGAGTCTCATTTGAGAACTTCATGAAAAGCCACAGTCATACTTTTGACAGTAAACAATTGAGGGGTGCTGCACTTTGCAAAGTACATTATGCAACTGTGCATATTATGGCTAGGGTTACCGAACTAGACCCAGACGATCCTCGAATGATCAAGGACTTCATCAACGAACCCAAAAAGTTCGCCGTGTTTGATTCGGAGTTCCAAGTCATCGTCAGTCTTGCGAGATCTTTGATTAATGCTGCAGAGGAAGATGCTAAAGCTGGGAGACCTGCATTCACATTCTCAACAGATTTGGGGTTGATTGCTCCGTTATATTGTAAGTTGTCTAGTCTACAATGTTATAACTTAATACTGATTCCACTTCCTGATCAGTCACTTGCATTAAATCGCTCAATGAAATAACTCGTCACCAAGCATTGGAACTTCTACTGCGATATCCAAGAAAGGAGGGGATGTGGGATAGCTCATCGACTATCAACCTCGTACGAGATTTCTGGAAACTCGAACAGAAACTGATTTATCAACCTAGAGAAGTATACCCGGTTTCAGAAAGACCCATGCAGATGAGTGAGTTAGCAAACCTTGTCCTGAACGAGAAAATGCAATGGGAATGGAAAATTTCTGAAACCCAGAGAATAGAACCTCCTCGATGCACATATGGAGACGACTTCTCGAATCTGGAGGAGTTCAGTTGGCTACCAAATGAAATGAAAGACATAGAATTATTCGAAATGCTTGGCGGAAGTCCTACTCTGGGAATTTCTTGGCCCTAACTATATGCGAAAGGATGATGAAAGTCTATCAAGAGACGCAATACTTATATTGTAGAGATAGAAGACGCCTCAGTATTTGTTTTCCGTTTAGATATCCAGGGGTATGACCAAGAAATGTTTGTGCAGCGATTAATTTTATATATCCAAACTCATCTTTGCTTCCAGAATTCATTTTCCCCTTTCATACTGTGGGTGGTATTCCCTCGTTTTGATTCTTTTGGGCAGCATCTCGATATTTACCTACTGTTGATTCCCATTTTCTTATACCATGCACTGCAGGTGATTTTATTTACTAGTCGTGAATCAGTGTCCCAGTTATTATGATTCTCTCTATTCTTTCGTACCCACAGAAACTGATGTTAGTCCAAAGATTAGCTTTTTCCACTACCGTGTCTCGAGCGTGTTTAGCTTCACTCTAACGACTAGCTTGCGCAGCCGCCTTTTCCTCGAACCTTTAAATCCCCAGATTCCCTACAGATTATGGGATTTTCATCTGTAATTTTTCCTCATGACAATTAATAATTCTTTTCTAATACCCTAACGTGTATCCAACAATTCTTGATCACATATCTTCTCAATTCGAGTTAATGCACAATATAATGTATGTTACTCCTACGACAAGTCGATTCTCAATTCCACGACGAAACCCTCCTCAAGCTTAGTTTCCAATGAAATCAGACTTGAAATCATATTGATTGCCGTTTTTGATTCTATTTCTTGAGAAAGATACGCCATCTATCCAGAGGAAGCTTATTCTACTTCTCCTATTTCATCTATTACAATAACGTATACTCAAAAAGACGTTAATCACGCCTACCTCCTTGCAACAATTAAATATGCAGGTCACTCACAATAAGCACCTAGGCGAACAAGAGCTTAGGAGAATACGTGGAAGCGAAGCAAACCCGGACAAAGAAGATAAGGAGCACAATTACAAGCAATGCAAGATTTATGATGATATTATCGATGATGACGTCAACGATGTAGAGGCAGTTCATCGTGAGAGCGTGAATGTGAAAGCCTCTTCTCAATTACACGAGCTCACTAAATTCCGCAAGTTACCTACAGAAATCAGAGAAACTATATGGAAGCTTGCAATCAACACCACACTCATCGAAGTCCACGAAGATAGCCGTCACTTGACTCAATTTGTATATCCACAGGAAGAAGTTATCTGGAGCTGCAAGTTGATGTTAAGACATGCTCATACCAGCTCCGAAGCTCGATGGATTGTCGCAAGGAAAATGTTTCGCTTTGGCGGTGATGAATACAAACACCTTACTGACAAAACGATGGATAAGTGCATATTTCCGGTAGTGAACGAGATAACACTCCGTAAAGTGGATGATGTGATCAAATGCTCAATGCTACAAAATTCCGCGGAAATGTGCAATGGGGTGTACATAGGGATTTTAAGTGATGAGCTTAAAGAGGAACATGCAAAGCACTTGCAAAAGCTCCTTGAGGCTTAATCGTGCACATACGACTACGCCCGAGACTCTCCCACACCACAACTGGACGTTTCTTTGTGTTGACCAGTGAGCGACTAGCTTCCGCCTTGCCAATGTTCGAAACGCCGCGACATTTTATCAGTCGTCACACTTGTTCACGATCTAGTTGCCGTCCTTATTACCAACTGTTCGAGGTCTTACTATCCACAGTGTACATACGACATTCTATATCCACTGGAAAGCCGCGTATCTTTAAATACAGCTTATCGTTCATTGTAAGTGGATCGGAATCGTATTTGGGCATACAATCGCATAGAGGTCGATGAAGCGGGGTCCGGAGTTATTTCGAAGTCGCGAAGAAGATTCTCTACTCTCGCTCACCCTCATCTGCTACGTCAAGCTAGACACCACATCAACCGCCACGAATCAACATCCATTAATACCAAAATATTCCTTCGCGCCTAACCCAACCGTTCGAAAACAGCCCCAATCCTCGCGATCTTCACACCACACCTCCACAGCCCTCGAACCAGAGCCTGCGGAACCATCTGCCCCATCAATTCTATCCAAGAGGATCCTCCTCCTCGAAACCCGCGAAAAGGAAATCAGCATCTACCTACTTAGTAGATATCATACCACTCTCCCACTACACCACGTCACATCACATCACTGCACATTACCAATACCGATATCGATACCTACCTAGATATTCATTCCCATTCTCGAGATAGACTCGACATGCAACAACACTCTTAATAACAATGCTTATCCGAACCCTTGGGGTTCTTCCTCCTAATTTATAAAGAGATCTCGACGTCATGTATCTAAATTTTATCCAACTATCATCTCGTTGATAGAAACCCTAGTTTATGTTCTTTAATCTTTAATTTTTAATTTTTAATCAGATCGTATCACACTATTCAGATGCCCAAATCTTCCTTTTGGTTCTTCTTGAATCATCTCATATGGTAGTAATACACCACAACATGCGCAGTGATTCTCCTCGTATCTCTTCACGAAAATGAATCTACACAAACACACACACCGACCTAAACCTTAACGTAAACAGAAAATATATTGAATTCTTACAATTACACTATCTGTATGTAAAACCTCAAAATAACCCCCACCTCCCAAAAGTGTACTCCATGGAGTATACGCGTGTCAAATGATGTATCTTACAAAGCAAGGAAACAAAAACCCGCAACAAATATGCTCCTCCAATCCATTCCTCCATGCACGTGTGTGTTTCTATCCACTACTAAAGTTGCGTCAAATTTAAAGTCCAGCAAATTAAAAATACAAGCACCAAGCAATCCACTCATCCCAAGCGAGTCACCCCTTAAAAAGCAGTAGATAATACACGACTATTCCCATACTCGTCTAACCCCTCGTAGCCTCCAATGCCGCCGTCAACGGCACGACCCTCAAACTTCTCACTCTCTTCAAATCAGTTCCCCCTTGTTTCACGCTCGGTTGTACAGTAATAGTTGGGGCTCTTCCCTCACTCCACTTTCTAAACACACTTTTCAAATCTTTCGGGATCCCTTCGATGACTACTGTTGAAACAGGTACAAAAGGACGATCTTCCATGCCCGCTGAAAGGATCCCATATTCCTGTACGAATTGAAGTGCGGTATGGAAGGGGCCATATTGGGACTGAGCTTTGGCCCCGATGACAATGTAGATTTCGAAAAAGGCATCAAGAATGAAAATACCAGTTGGAAAGAGGTCAGCCTGGGAGAAGGGGTTTATTTCGATGATCTGAGATATGTCAGTGGGAGGTTATGCATAGAAGAAACCGAGGACATACTTGTTCTTTTCCTGTAGCGGTAGCACAGAACAAACGAGCGGAATATTTATTATAGGCTGGCTTAAGTTTCCAGTGATCAGCTGATTGTGGAATCTGTTTGCAATTCTCGAACACTCTCAAGAATGACGAAGGTTCATCGCCATCCTCAATTTCTTCGATATCACCAGTCATCGATATTTCCATTCCGAGCAGCCTTGCACAACCATGTTCTTCAGCGGTACTACCTCGACCCTTCCATAGATATGTCTTGCCTGATGGCGAGGATATAAGATATGGAAATCCGGAACATAAGACTGAAGGAGAGTAATCAACCTCGTCAAATACCAACATTCCATACTGTTGTCTTGCGCAGAGAATATGAGGAGCGAGAGAATCATACTTGTTAGAAGATCCTCTCCTGATAATGATGATACCACCTAAAGCTTGGTAAAACTCTGGAGTTTCTTTGCCTTGTCTCAATGTAACAAACTTTCCACCAAAACCTTTGGCTTCTCTCTGAGCAAATATCTCGACGCCGGTAACAACGTGTTCAGGAACTTCATCCCCAATCCACCAGTATACTTCTGTCACTTTTCTACCAGTCGCATTGGTAAATGTATGGGGGCATAAGTACATCTCACGCTCAAAAAGAACACGCTCTTGGTGAGTAGGAACAGACTGCCTCTTTCCATCCCCAAATAAATAAAATAGACTGGATTGCAATGTCCGTATCGTTGAGATAGTATCTTGTCGGGCCATCAAAATCCTTGCTGTATCGACTGAGTAAGTTGGGGTTGGCTTGGGTTCCTCACCGAAGAAATCAGCAAGAAGTTGGGACGCTTCAGATGCTTGAGGTACTGGAGAGTAGGCCATGCTGGGTGAACGAAGACCTGGGCTTATTACTGGTGATGTTAGTGTTTTGGTTGGAGGGATGGGAAGAGCGCGCGCGGGTGTTGACTCTTTTGTAGATTTTGGTCCCATTCGTAGTCCTAGATCAATAGACTTATTTCGCTTCAACGGACTAATAGGCGGTAAACCTACACCTGCTAGTTTTATCTTATCGTCTTCATGAGACTTGTTTCGTTTCAATGGACTTGTAGGTCGTAAACCTGCGCCTACTAAAGCAGCCTTCTCATCTTCGTAGGTTGGCAATTGTATTGGAGAAGGTATACGAGCAGGTGGTTCTGCAGTGGATCGACCCCACAATGCTGCAGTATGCTTAACTGATCTCGATGGACTGAGTGGTGGTGGCTGATCAAAATGAGGTGAGAATTGCGGTGGAGATTTTAACGAATTTGCTTTTCTTGGGGATAACGGAGCAGGACGAAGCTTTGCAGTCTCTGGTGACACAGGTTCATTGAATGTACGATCCTCATAGATTTTGGTTGGTGATGGAGATTTGGCAGGCGCTAGGGGCTCTGGCTTTGGTGGATCTGGCAAAACTGTTGCCTCGAGCTTGTTGTGGTGTGCCTTTACCGTGTTCTCGGGGAAATTAGCAATTTTGACGGAAGAAAGTGGTTTAGGGGCTTCCAACGATGGTGTATCCTTATTCTTTGGTGCTTCTTGTAGGAAAAGAGATCGTCTTCTCATATCTAGCTTCCGTGGTGATGAAGGCTGAGAAACGGGAGTGCTTTCTGGCACCTGTTCTGTGTTCAAGGCTGAAATTGTCTGCTTTATTGGGCTTGTAGCAGGCGATGAAAGTTGCTCAGACGCAACGATAGACTTGGTAGGGGATGTAGCGGGAACATTTTCTTCGGCTCTTTCTTCGGGTTCTGGCGCTGATGTTGCTTGGGCTGGTGCGGCTGTAGATGGCGCCTTTCGTCTTGGTCCACGGGCACGCCCTTTAGTCATATGTGTGAGTTGTGGTCCATTCTCGCTCGATTCGGGATTAGTTGTCGAAGTGCTCATACTGATTGTGCGCTGAGATAACGAGGCACTTGAAGATCTTGAGGTTTCACTAGCAAGTGAAGGCGGGCCCCTGGCAAGTAAATCTGCGAGACCAGGATTAAAACGTCCAGCAAGCTTACCTCCAATTGCATTCTTTTCTTGCATGCGTGCTGGAGCACTGGTCTCCTTGACTAAGTTTGGCGTGGGATTGGCAGAAGCATTCCGCTGTGGTGAACTGGATTCCCAGGTCGATGCAATATTAGAAACGGAACCATTTCTTCCAAGGGTGTTTCTTCGCCGCAATGCTTCAGGTACCACATTCTCCCGACTTTCGCTACTGGCAGATCTCGAAACTCCATTTCCCTCAGCTTGTACCTTCTTGAAATCCTCTTTCTTTTTCAATATCGCGTCTTTGAATTCATCTTTACGTTCAGTCTTTACAGGACCTCCAGTAAGGTTGAGACCTGCCTTTCCACGTGTGATATTGTCCTTGAGCATATCCGGCGCAATGTAACTTTGAGTCTTCGTCCTCCGTAGTTGACCAAAGATATTCTTAAATTCTGGCTCTTCTTTGGGCTTTTCATCAGCAGCTACCTGGCGTGATTTCAAAACAGAACGGAAATCATTCTTTGGAGGAGTTGTAGGCTTGACTTTCACTGAACTAGCAGGTGAATTCAAACTGGCTTTGGTTGTTCCAGATGGGGTGGATGTGAAATTTGGATTGGATTTTTGTGTGGTGTCAGAAATGGGAGTGGAAGTGGAGGGTGTCGATGGCCTTTCGGCTTTTGCATTTCCAGCGGCGCTCTTACTATCCTGATTAATCATGCTCTCGATGTTTCGCTGTGGTGTAATGCCAGGAGAAAATGCTGTTGGGAAGCCTCGAATACTTGAAGGCGTTATCAATGCGCCAGGAGGAGGAGATCTCATTAGCCCACCAATGTTGACTTCGTGCTTCACGGTCTGACTTCTACCCAAGTCGACACTGCCTTTCTGTTTTGCTCTGTTAATTTCTGACATCCACGATGGTTGTTGAGGCGGTGGTGTGGCTTTAGGTTTCGGTGATTCAGGTTTGTTTAACGCGCTCTCGAGCCAACTAGATTTGGTAGGACTCCATCGTCTTGAGTCCGCAGTTTTCGTAGGACTAACAGGCAAACTATCATCTGCTGGAGGCGATTGATTCCCACTATCTATCTCTTTAGCTTCGGCCGGAGTGTAAGATCTGGTTGTTGCCAAAGATGGTCTCATGAAGTTGGAATTATCATTCATCGTAGAATTGGTTACATTGCTTTTCATAGAGCTTGCTGTGCCCGGGCGGTGGAGTTCACCATGGCTTGAGGTAGGTCTTGACGCAGGCCTCGAGGGAGAAGTTGATTGGTTATCCGCAGTAGGATCAAAAGACGAATTCTTCCGATCTAATGATGGTGAAGCAACAGACCACCGCTTATTCATACTCTCCGATCTTTTCATCATCGCACTTTGGACAAATCCACCCATTCCTTTGGTTGGAGAATTGGGTCGGTCTAGTCTATCGGGCGATATGCGACCCTGCGAAGGTGACATTGCTAGGCCTCGAGTGTCCGACGAACTATCAGCAGCAGGTGGATCCAATCTCTGAGCGTCAGTCACTGGAATTGGTGATCCCATGCCAACACCCGGGTTGCTCTGAAATGACATTCTAGAGCCACTTCCATATGAAATGCTATTCCTTGCCGGAGGCCTTGTGGGCGATCTTGTAGGAGTTGAAGAATAATCCTTGACCTCGTTCGGTGCCTTGTCTGGCGTAGAATTATTACGAGCCATTCCTGGCATCTGAATTGACCCGTGTGTTGCTCTCTCTTCGTCTTCTACCTGATTCTTTCTGTAAGCTGGTGAATTAACGCCTCGATCGGCGGTTTGCCTGAACCAAGCTGGATCTTTGGATACTAGTGATTGCGCAATTTGTTCTCGAGAAGGGGTATTATCATCGGCAGACGTGGTATTCTCAGGTGTCGGTGTAGTTGTTTTCGATAGCATTACCCTATCTGTAGCAACCATGGATAAAGGTCGACTCCGCGGTTTATCGGAAGGTTCTGGTCTGCGAGCCCATGATAAAGGTGAATTTCTTGAGGGCATAGCATTTGACGGTGAATCTCTAAACTGAGAGGTCCGCTTCAAATCCGGCACTGAGTTTAAGGCCATTTCGTCTACGTCGTTGTCAACAACACTCCCGCGCCGAGACTCAGAGGATTGGTCGTCTGAAGTTGAAAGAATGCCTGATATAGGTCTTCTAGGTATACTCATAGGAGAGGACTTCGTAGGTGAGATGGATAATGCCCTTTCTGAAGTAAACATTAGCAAGAAGTACCTTTCTGACCTATCATATTATAGTATGGCGACGGGCGGAACAATGTCTCTGAAAAGAAAGTTTAAATAGAAATCAATTACCAGCTCTGCGAGCTTGTCTTTCTTTTCTGCCTTGCAATATCTCTTCCTCTAACTTTCTTGTGCGGTCTTCGTCTTCTTGGTCCCGTTTATTGCCCAATTCCTTGATACGCTGCAAGAAATCATTGACATCGGGTTCTCCTTCGGTGTTCGACATGTTTATAGGAGGCGGCGGCACAACAACACGGGAGAAGAAATTTAAATGGTGTATTTTAGAAAACAGGACAATCCAAGTTACAACTCGGCGGGGTAAACGCGTTTGCACGAGGGGTCGAGGTTGTTGAGTACCTCAAAGGATTGTTCTAGTAAGGAAGGTTGAAGCTTCCAAGGTTCGCTTGGTCAAGGTTTCATAAAGTTCATAACTTAAGCTGCAAGCTTTCATTTAAGTAAGGTTACGAGCACATAGATACCTAGGTATGGATACAACCTTGGGTTGTTGCCATTTTTTCTTTTTACAACTGTACATACATAAAACGTGGCACATATTCTATCGTCGTATACTTGCGTGCTTCAAAAAGTCATGACAGATGTATTGATGCACACTTCTCACGATAAGTTTCGAATATTCTATACCTACCTACCTATCTCCCTACCTGTGAATACATTCATAATTGATCAATATCTACTGGGTGTACTTCGTGCCGTTCCTGGAGCGGCGGCTGTCACACAATTACGCGCTTACGTCGTATACAAACAATAAACAATAGAAGCTCCTATGACCCAAAACAAAGAAGATCCTGGCCCGATTATCAATTTTTTTCACAAAGGGGTAAGGTTATTAAGGTACCCGTACCCGTACACCCATCTAATAAGTAAGCTGGGCTGGGCACAGAATCAAATGACACTAGAGAAGTCCCAAATTAAAATAAACAAATCTCTTCTTTTCGTAACTATGTCACTAAAATGAGTTGAATGGGATATTCCTAGTATTGGGTTGAACGAATTTCGGAGATCCACCAGTGGTCTAGTACATTGTACTCCGTATAGGTATAGTAAGTACCTAGTATTCTATTTCGGTAGTAGTGGACTTTTTCGACTCGTTCACCGACATCAATATAGAAATAATCGTTCCTTGGAGTCCTCGACAACCCAAGTCAGTCCTTCGTCCAAATTATCGCCTGTGATCGCGCTGCAATTAATGATGTGCCATTTGTGCGTCCGAATTTCATCTAGCACCAACATCTATTTCCGGTTAGTATGTCCACTTCTCTTGACGACGACCTCTACGCCTGCATGTCTTTCGGTCTTCACTCACATCTTTTATTTCGGTCTTGGTCATGCAGCCATTAACATCTGTCTTGTTGGCAAATACAAGAAGACTCGCCCCAGAAAGTCGCTATAGAGTGTCAGTTATTGGCATTGTAAAAACTCAATACTTTACTATTGACAAACCTCTTCCTGCAGTAAAGCATGCAACTCTTCCTTGCAATCTTCAATACGTAGATGGTCAGTGGCATCAACCACCCATATCAAAGCATCAGTCTTCTCAAAATAGTTTCTCCAGTATGATCGGAGAGTCTTTTGACCACCAACATCCCCTACAATTGTAAGGTTCAGTATATATTTCACTAGAAATAGCGGAAAGTTAAAGAGGCAATACAAATGTTCAGCTTGTAACTTTAAATGGTCAGCGTGCTGTAACTTCTTCATAGGTAGCATAAGATGTACCCAGAGTGCTCAATAGTTTTGATGATGAAACCCAGTGTTGGGCTCACAGTATTGACATCTTCGCCCATGATTCTTTTGACTATCGTGGTCTTGCCAGCATTATCCAGTCCGCTGTGCGAAAAATTAGAAAAAGATGATCATCAAGGAAGGATTGTCAGAGGGAATGGCAGTCTCATACAGCATCAAAATTCTCATCTCCTTGTCCTTGAGTCTCGCCTTGCGTAATATCGATAACATCTTTACCAAAATCTTTCTATGTCGTCGTTGGTATTGCTCTCAAATGTTCATCGCAGGGAAGAAATGAAGCGTTCTGCTCACATTCTATGGAGAGACAACAAATCACGTGATATATTCTCATGTTCTGAGGTTTCAATATTCGTTTGAAAAGTAAATCAGTTGGTAGATGAAGATTTATTCGCTACCAGTAGGTAGGTGATAGATCAAATGGTCATTCGCAGCTGCTGGAGATGTTCTCGCGTGCTCGTCAGTCTGCGCAACGAGATGTCAATGTTTCGATACTGCAAGTTGTAGCTTCCCGATTCAAACCACAATCTCTATTGTAGTCATTCTTTCACAATGTAATTAATGATAGACATATGGTATGATCTGTGATTCATAGATTGGAAACTCCTCTTACTCTTCTCTCGGTTCGAAAGTTTGATCTAATTCGAAGAAGAAAAAGTCCCAACATCCATGAAGCATTTCAATTTCTGTTCCCTCCCGATTATTCTATTTCACTCCATTCACTCTTCCACAACACACCTCATTTCAGTTAACCAGGTAGTAATATACTCACCTTCGGACTCGTCTCAATAACACTGAACAATGACTCAGCCACGACAATAAAAGATTGCCTAGGTACCTTGTTGTCACTTTCCGTTGAAGGTATCTCTTTCTTCTACAAAGTTGGTATCAATTTCTTCGTATTTTCCTCAACAGCCTATAAAAACGGACAGAATTACTATCTACTTTACTCACTGTTCATCTTATCCGTCTTTTTCAATATTTCACGCACAGATAGCGAATCACTTTGCAGTTCCACTCCTTTTCGCGACACTCTACTGCTTTGTCGATTACAATTTATACTCTTCCTCACCAGGCATCTTTGTGCAATTAATCTCGCCTTTATAATAGTCTCAAGGCAATGGAACACCCCTCTAAAATAATAGTTTCAACAGAGAGAGACGAGGAGTTTGAGAAGGCCCGCATCAAACGCCTCCGAGGAGATTTCGAACAAGATTATCTAGCATTCAAAGATGAGGTGCGTGAGATCGCCGGGAAGGTAAACGGTCTTGGTTCATCAAGATTCGCAGTTGGTCATCAGAAGCTTTATCAAGTCACACCAGGCGGTCCGAGAAATCTCGACTTGGATGACAACTCCCTGTGTAGACATACACCTTCACCGCCACCAAATATGGCGAACATGAGCGTGTCGACAGGAAAGAACGACCTGGCATCTCAGTTGTCAAAGCTGGGAGGCTTAAAGAATTCTCGCTGTAAGTATTTTTCCCCATATCCCTTCTTTCGCTCGCTGATTGTGTAAGTTTCTCCTAAGGTTCACGACAACGCCATCAACAAATTCAACTTTCAAAGCAGTTCCGGGGAAAGTGCATTCAAGGGAAATGCGATCATCTCTAACCCCACTAAGCCGAAGAGTATATCTCCTTCTTTGAGTGGTTCAGCCAAGTCTTTCACCCCTCGGAGTCTCGAGGAATCGCCTTCTAGTGGCGGCGGTGGTGTTTCATTGGCTCCAGTTAGTCTACCTCTTAGTTTCTGTTGCTATTACTGACTATATACTCAAGTGCTCAACCGCTGCTGTCAAGGATGGCGTAGTCAAGAAGCCAACTCCTGAGAAGTTGATGGAGCAGAGGCTCATGGCAGACTTTCACAAGCGTATGGGTAAATCTCAAAATGCCAATTCACCCAGAGTCGACAGTGCCAATAAAGCTGTCATGGTCCCAGCCTTGGTATGGCTTTTGATTCCATCATCTATTCACATCACTAACTTTAACTCAGTCTCCTGTTGTTGTTATCCCAGATGCCAAAGCAAACACTAAAGTTAATGAAAACATCTCAGTCGCAAGCCAAGAGCTCTTTGTTGCTATTGGTTCTGTTGCACCATCTTCTATCCCAGCTACGCACATCACCAGCTCTCCCGTGCAAGCTTTAGTTCCTGGTGGTGTAAGTAGTGAGTCGTGCCCACTGGCTGCCCCCACTCAGACAGTCATCTCTGGTCGTTCTCTGATGAGGGAAGACGAGTTTATGCGAATGCTACTTAAGGATAAACAAGAGAGAGATTTGAAGAGAAAGTCTATCGCTGCTTCAAAACAAACAACACAAGCCGAAAGTTTCAAGGGTACAATTCACTTTCAAAACTGAAAAAGTCTTCAGAATCAGAAAAAGTTAACGCTAACAAAATTGTGCACTAGTGAATATACAGCAAATAGAATCTGAGTCTCCTCCCGCTTCTCCGAATCACCTTCCCCTTTCAATTTCCCAGCAGCCTCAAACCTCTACAGATGAGGAAGTCAACTCAAATATCAAAAATACTTTTGAGCACAAGTTAGGTAGGTTGTATTGGCGCTAGCTTCAGATTGATTCAACAATTACTGATAGCTTTATCCAGAATTCCCCAGTACTGAAAAGTCGACCTTTCCTCAAAGACAGAACTCAGACACAAACATGTCGAACAAGCCTCTAATACCCGCACCAGTCAACTCTGTAAGCAATTTGACACTTGATCTGTCCGTTTTCTCTCGCTTTCACATGATCTTTGCCATCTATTTGATGTTCAATTCTCCGATACACCTCTCTTTCATCCCTGTACCTGTCGTGACTCTGAAGAGTACGAATCTTGCTAACGCACATTTATACAGTGGACCACTTCAAAATTGACTCAAGGCAAGACTCTAAGCAAAGCAGATGAAGACTTCCAGACATTCATTGCGAACAAAGCGGCTGCAGATGCGGAGGTACGAGCACAACAACAAACTGTTCCACAGCCTATATCACCAAAGCCTGTCCCAAGAAAGCCGACAAAGGCCGAAGCAAATGCAGAAAAGCGCAAGCTAGCTGCTGGAACAGCCGATTTCAGTGTGTTTCTTGCTCGCCGCTTCGCAGATCCCCCGATCACCAAGAAGGAAAATATTTTGAATGCAAATCCTTCTACTGAGAAAGTTGTTAGTGTAATGAGCACGGTTGATGATAACAATACGAATGCTGCTATTAGTTTACCTGCTTTGAAGGGCGAGTCCTCCCAGGACAAAGTTTCCCACATGGCTGTTCACAGCTTCGCACCAAAGGAGAAACAGGCTGCCATTCTTACCAGCACACAAGTCAACGATCCATTGAATGGAAAACTTATGGATAACTTAGATCAAGCTGTTAGCTTAGTTTCTTCGCCTCCATTCTGGACAATTTCTAGCTTTTCTGACATTGGCGACCAGTTGAAAAAGGCCGACATTGGTACAGAATCCAAGGAAGGCGTTCGTCTATCTGAAACAAAAGATGCAATTTTGACCTTGTGCGATTGGGATGGTAAATGGTGTACACCACCAATTTGGGAGGAGCGTGGAGCTTTCGATTCTACTTATATTCCATCTTATATCCGTGAGTGGTCTAACAATGTCAGCCCTGTGCAGCCAGTCACAGTTACTATCGACACCTCTGCCGAAGGTTTTAGATCTGGCGAGTTCGTTGTCAATAACGTCGTCCTTTCCAAAGCACCCCATCATGAGCCAACAATTCCTGGTAAGTTTGTTTCCTTGAAATATTCATGCACTTGGCCTTGGTTTGATGAACTAACTTTGCTGCTAGATATTTCGAATGCCTCCGATGAACAAAAGAGACTCCATCAGACTGCAGCCAAAAATGCAGCAGCTTACTTCCAGCATGTAGAGAGGGCTCGAAAAGCACAAGAACAATCTGTCATAGCAAGTAATGCTCACTATGTGCGGCAAATGGCAGAAGAACCCGAGTCAAATACATCTGCCCCTAAGATTGAGATTTATCTACGACCCGCCACTGAAGCTGATGCAAAGCAAATTTTGGAGATTTACAACCATTACATTCGCGAGTCTTATATTACAGAGGATCAAGAGCCAGTCGCTGAGAATGACATTATTTTCCTCATTCAGGTCACCAAAAAAGAGAAGTTACCTTTCGTGGTTGCCGTCAAAGGTTGTATTCCAGCGAAATCCGCCAATCCAAAGGCCAAGACCAAGTTACCGCAGTATGAGAATATCGTTGGCTTTGGATACACCGAGATTCGTGGTTGTGGACTTACTGGAAAATCTAACGGTCGATCCAGATTTACACACAATCTACACTTTTATGTTCACCCTGAATATACTCGCAAGGGAATCGGTGGTTGTGTTCTAGATCGGCTCCTCGTGGTTTCAAGTCGTGCTTGGTCTAGTCATGGTGGATACAACTGGCTCAACCCTGATAATGATCGTGCCTACGGCCACGGTTGTGGCGCTCGCTGTCACCAACTGATCATCGAGGTTCCCGTCAAAAAGGATAACATCAATTACGAGTGGATGAAGAAGTTCTTGCGCAACTTCTGGTTCCTGGATGAAATTCGACTCATTTCTGTTGGTCGAACTTCTGTATTAAAGAGTCCAGTAGAGTGGCTCGACGTCGTGCACTTCCAAAAGGAACTCGAGCATTCAGGAGAATTCACACATATGGTCTAACTGTCTTAATCATGAGCGTGATTGATCGAGACAGTCTCGACTTTCGAATATCCAATACCCTTTATTTCCATTTTTCTTCTTTTCTTTTCAATGTGACACTATGGCAGATTCCATCACTCTGAAGGCGGCTGCGCTTAGGATCATATTGACTTTAATTACTTGTATTTTCAAGTGTGATAATCAGGGAAAGACTCTGGGTTGAATGTGAAGAATTCGGAGTTGACAAAATGAAGGAAAGAATGGAAGCATTGAACGATGGAATACAATTTGCGAGGAGTTTCTACCCTTTGGTGCTAAAATTCTCAAAGATCTGCAGTTAACGAACGAGATCTGACGGAGCTTCTATTGAGCTGAATGTACTTAAATTGAGAAATACACAGGAAATAATCCAAGAAATCAAGATCTGTTCCTCTGTTGAAGCTTTATTGTGATTTTCCTCCTATTATACCTAACTATGAAGCATGATTTATTCACATCATTTGTCGTGCCCGAGATTTTATACAGTCTTTGAAAACTAACCAATTTAGTCAGCAAAAAAAGATTCTGCCAGGCGGTAAAACCACCCTCTAACTTTTTTTCTCCAGTGATCGAAAATCTTAAGACAGTATAATCCAAACATGGCACCCAAACGCAATCGCGACGATGACTTTGTTCTCACACTATCAGATAATGAAGGCGAAGACTTAACTAATGTGGTTGAAGAGGAATTGCCTCTAGATCCCTCCTCGAACAAAAAACGCAAACGCAACGATGATACTGCTTCTACAAAAAAGTCCAAAAAGTCAAAGAAGAAGTCTGAGGAAGAGGAGGTGGAAGAAGAGGGAATATGGGGAATTAAGGATGCCGATGATGGGGCAATGGATTCCGATTTTGAATTTGCATTGGAAGCAGACGGAACAGGTGGCGCAGATTTAGAGGAATTTGAGGGTTGGGGATTCGATGGAGCGAAGAAGGGACTCAATGGAGGTGATAAAAAAGCAGTGGATATTGATGAAATCATTGCACGAAGAAGAGAAAAGAAGAAGGCATCTGGAAAGAAGGGAGAAGCAGATGATGAAGTAATGGCAGACCAAGAAGACGCCATAGCTTCAAACGAAGAACAAGATGCGCCCGAGGGTATGGATTTTGAGGATGAAGATGATGAATTCATGGCCGAAGATGGATTTGGAATGGGCGCCGGATCTGCGGAAGAGTCTGGAGCAGAGGATGATTCTGATGCAGAAGATAATGAAGAGGGAGAAGATGACGATTCAGATAACGACTCAGTCGCATCTCCGGCACCTCACCCAGACGATGCTGCTTCCGAGGCTTCCGACGAAGATGAGGATATGGACGATGACCCAGAAGAAGCTGCTAAGAGAGAAGCATTTTTCGCTCCTGAAGAAAAGCCAGTCAAGGGTGCAAAACAAGAACTCAATACAACATTTCAAAGCATGTCATTATCTCGACCAATTCTTCGAGGTCTTGCCACTGTCGGTTTCACGCAACCTACACCAATTCAATCGAAAACTATACCTGTTGCTTTACTTGGAAAGGATGTTGTTGGTGGTGCTGTCACTGGTTCTGGAAAGACAGCAGCATTTATCGTTCCGGTTCTTGAACGTCTTCTATACAGACCAAAGAAAGTGCCAACTAGTAGAGTGGCTATTCTTATGCCAACTCGTGAATTGGCAATCCAATGTCATGCAGTCGCTACGAAACTCGCAAGTCATACAGATATCAAATTTTGTTTGGCAGTTGGAGGTCTTAGTTTGAAAGTCCAAGAAGCTGAATTACGTCTTCGTCCAGATGTCATTATTGCTACTCCAGGTCGTTTCATCGATCACATGCGCAATTCCCCAAGTTTTACTGTCGATACCTTAGAGATTCTTGTTCTCGATGAAGCCGATAGAATGCTTGAAGCTGGTTTCGCCGATGAGTTGAATGAAATTTTAACGACTATTCCTAAGTCAAGACAGACTATGTTATTCTCTGCAACAATGTCTTCATCTGTAGACAACCTTATCCGTGTTGGTCTCAACCGACCTGTTCGACTACTTGTTGATTCCCAGAAGTCAACTGCGGGTACTTTGACACAAGAGTTCATTCGTCTTCGTCCAGGAAGAGAGGGTAAACGCATGGGTTATCTTTTGTATCTCTGCGCAAATGTCTACACTGATCGAGTCATTGTATTCTTTAGACAGAAGAAGGAAGCTCATAGAGCACGTATTATCTTTGGATTGTCCGGTCTCAAAGCTACTGAATTGCACGGTAGCATGAGTCAAGAACAGGTATGCTTCTACTTCTACTCCCGTCACTAATATTCCACTAACTAATGAATTCAGCGTATCAAAAGTGTAGAAGCATTCCGTGATGGAAAAGCCTCATTCCTTCTCGCTACTGATCTTGCCTCCCGTGGTCTCGATATCAAGGGTGTTGACACAGTAATCAACTACGAAGCCCCTCAATCTCACGACATTTATCTTCATCGTGTCGGACGTACAGCTCGTGCTGGCCGTTCAGGGCGCGCTTGTACTATTGCCGCAGAACCCGATCGTAAAGTTGTCAAAGCAGCAGTAAAGTCTAGTCGTACACAAGGAGCCAAGGTTGTCAGTCGAGTGATCGAGGCTAGCGAGGCAGATAGTTGGAGCGAGAAGGTTGATGAGATGGCAGATGAGATTGAAGAAATTTTGAAAGAAGAAAAAGAAGATAAGATTCTTGCGCAAGCAGAAATGGAGGTTCGCAAGGGACAAAATTTCATAGATCACGAAGCGGAAATCAAGGGAAGACCCAAGAGAACATGGTTTGAGACTGAGAAGGAGAAGTTGGCGGCGAAGAAATTGGGTGTTGAGGAATTGAATGGCGTGGTGGGAGGAAAGAAAAAGGGCAAGTTGAGTAATAAAGATAAGAAGAAGTTGGATGATAAGGGAGAGAGATTAGAGGGGAGGATCTGGAAGAAAGGTAGACAGGAGAGAGATGGAAAGGGCGTCTTGGCTAAGGAGAAGGGGAAGAAGAAGGTTAAGGGTGGAAAACCTCCTGGACCAGGTGGAAAGAAACCTATGAGGCCTATGAGAACGGGAGGAGCAAAGAGGAAATAGATGTGTAGATTAATACCAGTAGCGGAGAAAAGTTGAGATACCAATCCATTGTTTTGTTACGTGTGTATGAGCCAACTGTGAATTCTTGATTAATGCTTTTCCACACCTGATTTAATGTTTTTCGACATGCTGTGAAACAGAAAATATCACATCGACTGCGTTGGTCATAGGCCTGGAAATTCCATGTACAGTCTTACACTCAGAATAATCTTGTAAGTTCAAGCAGACACACTCACTCAAAAGGATGATCATAATCACCCAAAAAAAACAATACTCAATGCAATATGATATACATATATCATTATATCAATAAACATATTAATTTTCGTATTTTCATCTCATCCTCTAATATCCACATCTCCCATACCGATATATATAACTTCCCCAAATTGCACATCGCAATGCCATACATAATCATAACGCGTTCAGGCATTTCGTGTTCCACGTATCCCTTTGGATGCCCAAGTCTCAAGTCTCAAGTTTCCATGCTACCCAATCCCAACATCTTGTCTGGTGTCTAACATATACGACTCATTCGCACTCCGCCAACTCCTTATTTTCAAAAAAGAATAGAAACCAGAAGTACCCAGTCCTTCCCAGTCATTCCGTACAGCCCTCGTGAGAAGTTTCCTACGTTTTCCGTTTGCCCTAGAAAGAACCCATCCCTTAAGCAAACCGACCGACCGATCACCCAAACCACCCAGCCAAGGATATGTTTGTTCCAATATCCATCCATACCTAAACACAAAACGGACTGGCACTAAACCGCGTAGAAATCCAAATCCAAATCCAAATCCAAACTCCAAACGCAGAATTATATAATTTTCTCCATATTTTCCTATTCACAACAACCTCAAGCAAGAATGACACAGGTCAATACTTCATCAATGCCCACCCATACCACCACCTCCATCTACCCCACCCATATTCATACCCATCATACCCTGACCACCCATTCTCATTTCGAACTCTCCTCCAACAGAATTGCCTCCAAATGCATCATCGTTCATTCCGTCCACATTGATAGGAGGCGGACTCAGATTAAAAGGTGGATACCATGCGTTAGGCATTCCATTCTCAAGACCCAGCATATCATAACCATTTCCCATTCCGCCCAGGCCAATATCTCCCCAATTCAACATTGATCCATCGCCATTATGATTCGTGCCTGGTGTACCACTATTATTTATACTGCCATTCATACTATTGCCGTTCATGACACCACCATGCAAACCATTGCCATTCATAGCCGAGTGATCCATTGTCGTGTAATCGAATCCTAAAACTTCATTAAGTTGCCGCTGGCCTATATTGTGCGGTTGTTGCGATCGCTGCGACCGCATGAGAAGGTCGTGATGATTAACATACTGTGGTGGCGGATAGAGAGCAGCTGGTGACATAATACTTTGGTTATATGAATTTTGAGGTGCTTGTTGAGATGTCATCTGTGGATGAGAGGATGATGGGGTCGATACCTGCATTCCTTGATGTGAAGCTTGCATATCAGAAGGCATGGCTTGCATGGTATCCAGCTGTGGGGGACGTGAAGACTGTGATGTAGATTGTGTTCTTTTTGCCTTTTGCTTTGCCGGCTTGGAATTTGGTTGTTGTTTGGGGGAGGCGGTGGGTAGATCCTTGACGTAATTCGCCACAGTCTTCAAGTCCGACTTCTGTTCGAGAACAGCATCGTCCCCTTTTTCTTTCTTGACAGCTGCAGCAGGATCTTCAAAGTCAGACTGTGATACACCATGTGGGAATTTATCAAACCAGTCTCCGTATTGAGGAATGCTTGACCTCGAGTCGTTACTCGAACCAGCAATAACTTTGTCTGCACATGCTTTATAATGACTTCTGAGAGTTTCCGATAACGAGTGAAACATGCCCCAATGTTTCTTCATCATTGTTATGTATCTCAGAGTAATTGTAAGGTGCTTCCTAGAAGACTCCTCCAAACTAGGATTCCCCGAAAAGATACCGCCGACTAAAAGCATACTGGCCGAGAATGCACAATACCCAACGAAAGGTGCAGTGAGAGACAAAGATTTTCCGTCATCGATGAGTCCAGCGATGCGACCGGCTGCTTCTATCGATTTGGACTCTTGTTGAGTTATGAATTCTTTGGGAGCATCGGATCGAGGCCCATTCCGTTCTAAAATTACCGGATAGTGATCGAGGAATAGATTAGATTGTTCAATGACAATGTAAAGAAATATGAACTGATTTGCTAGTCCCTCGGATCGGTGTGAACTAAGATTTTCGGCATTATATACCATCTCTTTTGGCATAGCTTCTTTAAATTCCTTCAATTTCTTGACTAGGCTAGAGTACTTCGATTCCGGTGACCATATAGGATATGGATCTTTGTCGAAACCACCTTGATTGAAATGAGTGACAATATTAGAATACAGTGCAATTGATCGAATCACATATGCTGCTACACCTAAATTTTGTCTGGGGCTAGCCAATCTTGGACCACTAGGCGTGCTCTGATGTACAACCTCCCCGTGGAGACTTTCTGTTGATCCTGGAATGTCGAGCAGAAACATGTTCTCCTTCACAGGCAACTGAATCTCAAGAGTTCCTTCTTTGACAAATGTTGGTCGACCAGTTCCAGAAGATTCAAACCTATCCATGAGAAAGCATGCCCACATTGTTCTTCGTCGGATTTCCCTATCGATGAAGCTGAGTTTCACCGCATTGCCTTTCTCATCAAGCTTCGGCTTCTGAGGGTCGTAGTCAAGATCTTTATGTAGTTGTAAAGCATATGCCATCCGGATTGCTTGCCCTGCCAATGCCCAGCTTCTACCGCCGTGACAAGTGCCAAACTCATGAAACCCCAAAATAAGCAGGCACGTCAAAATTGTGATATTTGGAAAGTCGTATCGTTTCAAAACAATATCGCGAGCTTCAGAAGCCCACTCTTCCCCTTTTAGGAAGGGCGGTGCTGTAGTCAATTCCACATGGTCGGAAAATCGAGCTGCGCAAGCACAGACGGCTAACACTAGGACAGGAGGAAGTACTTCGGACCTACAAATTTTGTTAGTACTCAAAATCAGATTATTTGTGTCAAAACTAACTTTAATTTCATCATGAAGCTTGGCTTGTGTAGTAAGTGATATGTCTGGCCATAAATCTTTTCGAAGAATACCTCTGCCAAGTGCTCTTGAAGCTCTCGCGAAGGTAGCTTATCTTTGCCATCTTTCAGGAGTTTGCTTTCTGCGTCTTCCTGTGCTGATACAACCTTGGATTTCAAAGCCGCTTTCACATTCTCCTTCGAAGGCTTAATCGTCGACTTCGACCAATCATTCAAATCTGGCCCAAATGCTTCTTCTGCGGGTCGTTTTTTTCCAGCAGAATTTTTAGATGGTAACGTTCCCGGAATTGGGGGCTTAACATTAGCTCTTGCTAATGTGAGCGTGCCAGTTTGTTCTTTTTGTTCTTCCTTTGGCATAGTATTCATGATGCGCGTTTCCATTCGCTTTATCCTCTTGTCAAGCATTGCCATGTAATCCGTCCTTGGCGTCGCTTTTTTTGTCGTGACCTTGTACACACAAGGAATTTTCGACCTGGTGCAATTTACACATGCAGGCTTCTCTCCTGAACAACGAATCTTTTTTCTTCGGCATGCTGTACAAGCCAGTGGCAATCTTTTTCGCTCTTTACCTGCCTTAGTTTTGAGTTCAGTCCACGCAGGTGCTAATTCAGGTTTGTCCTTTCCTTTCTCTTCGCTGCCATCCCCAGAACCTCCTGTATTCGTCTTGAGATCATCCACCATAGGGGTATCGCCTTGGTGAAAATTTCCTACCATTCGACTGCTTGTGGGACTTGCTTCATCTGACCCCCCACTAAAGCTAGGATGCCGAGCCGTTGGTCCAGATATGCTGCCATAACCATTTCGATGCATGGGAGGTATAGATGATATGGAATCTCCATGTTCGGTAGAATTCGCGAGATTAAATGGATCTGAAGTGCTATCCAACTTCAGCTCACCTGGAGTTACGGTATTCTCCCCGAATACATAGGGAAACTCGAATCCTTCAAGATTAGGCGTTCCTAATACATCAAGGGGCGGGGTATTCTGTGCTAACAGTTGATGAGAGTGATTTGCATTCTGAAAATCAGAGGCATTCTGCGCCTGAAAGTTTTGATGTTGACCCGAGGGCATCATTTCTGTGAGCGCCTTCTAAGATCCTATTACTTGCTGTGTAATGCCTGTTTCACAGAACCATATACATTTATTGTTCCAGACCCCTAATCCGCCTAAACACCACCACTTCTAATAGCTTTGTGAGCCCTAAGTCTTTGAGCAGTCCGCGAAATTATTATGTACTCATGTGTGTTTCAATCGCAATAAATCGCAAATTTAGAACTCGGATGATCGGGAGGTTCGGATGACGTCGATGCGTGAGCGGGAGTGCTTTGATGAGCAGCTAGGTTTGCAGCTGTGAAACAGTTCGAACTTCGCGACTGAGTGAGATTTGGTGAATTTGGTATGTAGAACGGAGTTGAGCTATGGCTCTCATGCCAAAAATTGAGGAATTGATCTTGAAGCATGCGGATAAGGTACTTGCAAGGTAGGGGTTGCAGTCGCACAATGATCACGAAATTTAAGAGGTAGGTAGGAATTACCTAGGTATAATGATAAAGGTGTAGAAATCTAAGTACCTCCTAGTACGGAAACTACTACCCAGTAGGTAAATAGAAGAGAGTAAGCCAAAAGTACCAGTGCCGGGATTACATACGTGCCGCTTTGAAGATGATTTTTGTCTGGGTATTTTAGTATCTAGACCGTGCGAGCGTCCACAAAAACATTTCCCCTTCTTTGAGCATGAGAATCAGATGCTGCTTTTATGTTTGGTCTATCCACTGAAATACATATATTCATACATGTATTCATCTACAAACTGCAATCTATATTATACATCATATATTCTAGATTCTATATACTCTATTACAATGCTTGTTCAAGTACGTGCTTGGAAAGAATGCATACATGATATACACCGGCCATAAAGCTTGATCTACCTGATAGGTTTGACATCCAAAGAAAGTTCTTTGGAGAGGATGCAATCCGGATATTTATCTTGGTTAAAATGCTTCTTCGATAGCTTTCTTGGTATTACAGTCTCACAAGTTCCCTTACCCCAATCATGAAGCAAAGACGCAGCATGTACTATACGTAGTGCATGTATTGAATCTTTAAACCTGGGGTGTATGAAGTGATAACTAGGTTATTGACTCAGTTTGCAGGAAGGAGATATCTCGTGGGATCTCGTCCTGCAGGGACTTTAACCATTGCTCTCCAGTGATAATCATGTTCACACACCTCCAAACTGTCTGCAATGGCATGCTCAGTCTTTACACTCGGCGCACTATGATCATCTGTACGTTTGGCCATAAAAGGAATCAACACTATGTTGGAACTCAAGATCCTGGAATACCCACAAGTTTGAATTTCGATGATCTTCAAAAAGCAGCCTCCAAGTTCAGCTGTTTTCCTCGGAGTATGGGAACATACCCCACGCGCAAAAGTCTTTGGCCATACTCCAAATACGAGCGTCGGGCACAGCTCGATACATTTGATTGTTGTACAAAGTGGGAACTCCAAAGTCGGGGAGGTAATAAGTTGGAGTCCAATGGCTTGAAGTTAACGGCGATTCACAATCACAACCCCGAAAGTGTGCTATAAAATAATACTGTGGTCGGACTCATATCCCTATCTCAGAAGAAAATCGCGGGGTCGACGCCTAAATTCATTCAAATTATCCAATCAAGCGGAATATGCATACCCTGACTTCCGGAAATCCTTGGTGAGAATTAATCTATCTCGGAGTATTATACGCAGGGAGCATTTCCTGCCACTTTAAATTGGGAGACCGGTTCTGTTCGTGTTATGTCAAAACTTATAGCTTTTTATGTCACTTCGTAGCGGTGTTCCAGGTATTAGATGAACGCTCAAGTTTTCATCATCGATTTCCAAGGTTTGATATTTTATCAATCAAAATGTCTAAAATATGTAATGTGGTGGGGTATGGTCTAGACGGTCCGAGTAAGGTTAGTCGAGTTCAAGTGTTCATGCGGCGATGCTAACGGCCAAGAATACGACACTGTTGATATGATTGGCTGTTCCTGGTAGCTTCTGTTTTCCAAATAGTAATATCACCAAAGTCATTGGGTGAGTGCCCATCGGATATCCTCACAGCTCTTGGATCTAGAACTCTGAAAACTGTTGATATAAGCAAGCATAACTCGACTCTACTCTACTCGATAAACAGCGACGAGAAACAAGTCAGATGATGTTGAGCACAACCTAAAGGCTCTTGCATAAATAACTTGGAACTCTTTTAGAATCGGCAACCAATGCCGGAGCTAAACCCCATATCTGCAAGCCTGGGAACGTTTTGTAGCCATCAATTTGATGCAGAAACATTATACTTTGAGGTTCATAAGCATTTGCCACCAATCTCCATCAAAAACCACGGGGAATCAGCCGCACAATTGTTCATCTCAAACAGGTACAGGTATCAAACCAGGATAATCATTTGAGCAACAAAATGATTGCGATTTGAGAGTCGAGACTCACGACTCACGAGTCAGACAAATACCGAAAAACACCCGGCATCACAATCAAGGCTGATGGGACGGATGTGGTGCCAAGATGCTAGATGACTGCATAGAAAACTATCCCCCCGGCTTCGCAGGTACCGGAGCCTGGGAGAACGGAGAAACGATTATCTCAAATCATATATTGATAATAGTTGAATGTCAATACTTTATAATGATACTAGTTCTTTTTCAACGTATAGCTTATATATAATATATTCTAGTTTCAAAATCTACAAACAGATTTATACAAGTTTTATAATTTGAAATAATAATTATACAGTTTGACATGGAATATTGAAAACAGTATATATCTTCGATACCCCAGCTTTTTCGTGCTGCTGGAGACAAAACAGAGTAGCAGCAACTATGGAGATAAAACAGGGACTCGAATGCTTTCGCCTCACGCACATCTGCAGATCAATTTTCCTCCCTTGCCCAACATCGATCGCTATCCCCAGCAAAACCCAAATATCACATTCATAGAATAATCCCCATATCGCGATATCCGTCGCTTGTCAAAACCCCCAGCTCCAGCGTCACTCACATACCTCATGACAACAACTTTTCCCTTGTGAAAGTTCATGACGCTTGAATTCTTAATCATGGAACTATCCCGTGAGAGTAAGAGAGAAAAGTGCTGGGAAGTTGATATAACTCGTATATCTAGATAGGAAGTCTATCCGTGGGAAAAAGCTTATTAGCTGCTTCTGCTGCTGCAACTATCAAAAATCGAAATGTCTTATCGATTCTTATCAGTTCACTAGCGCAACCTCGGTTCCCCGGGTTCTCCGCTTATGCTTATCCGAGAGTACAATATGTATATTGGTCTGGGATGGATATATCAAATATCATTCATTGTATCACCTCAATCCATATTGCTCTCGATATCTTCTTCGCGCTTTTGGTTGTAGAGTATAGGTATATGCGAGCGTTTGAGTAACAGAGCGAAGATTATTGGAATACGCAAAAGAAAAAATGTCTAGTTACGACACGCAACTCCATGACTTTGGGTCTCTGTTTTCTCTAAAGGGGAAGATCGCGGTGGTTACTGGGGGATCGAGAGGATTGGGATTACATGCTGCTTCTGCGTGAGTAATTCTGTTTCATTAAGTGTGAAGAAACAGTTTTCCATCCGGGCGGAAATCCATTGACACTAGCCATTTATCATTCATCCCACCCCTTCCAGCTACTAATTCTCGCTCTACTCTCAGTTTCCTCCAAGCTGGCTGCTCTCTCGTCTACATCACGTCCCGTAAAGCTTCCGCCTGCGAAGCCGCTGTCGCAACTCTCAATTCCCTTCCCAATCTCTCTCCGGGTGCAAAAGCCGTTTCCGTCCCCGCAGATATATCAACTATCGAAGGTATCCAGCATTTGGTATCCGAAGTCTCCAAAACCACAGATCATATCGATATCTTGTTCGCAAACGCGGGAGCCACGTGGGGAGAAAAATTCGATACCCATCCCGATGATGCGTTTGCGAAAGTAATGAATTTAAACGTCAAGAGTGTTTTTGGAACGGTGAGATTGTACGTACCCCATCTTCCCTTCTTTCTCCCAAGCCCCCCATCAATACAAATTCAATCAATCCGCTAACAAACCCCCAGATTCGCACCTCTCCTTCAAGCACGCGCCAGCGCTTCAGAACCCTCCCGTGTAATTGTAACAGCCTCCATCGCCGGCCTCGCCGTCGCTCTCCCAGGTCCCAACTCTGCAATCGGGTATTCGGCCTCTAAAGCTGCGGCAATCCATCTCACCAAAAATCTCGCTGTCGAACTCGGTCCCCGTCATATTCTTTGCAATGCCATTTCTCCCGGATTCTTTCCATCGAAAATGGCCAATGCGCTTATGGAGTCTAAAGGGGGAGCTGCGAAGCTGGCTAAAGCAGTGCCGGATAGGAGATTGGGAAAACCGGAAGATATTGCTGGCGCGGTGGTTTTCTTGGCTAGTAGGGCAGGAAGTCATGTTAATGGGGCTAACTTGGTGGTTGATGGGGGGGAGGTGTTAAGTAGAGGTGAAGCGATTGACGAGGGTGGGGAGAAAGCGAAACTTTAGATTGGGAGCTTCAGATTTGTGGTTTGCAATTTATAACTCACATTTAGAGCACTGGGACATACCTTGAAGTGTTAGGTAGATGTAGTATATCTAGAAGTATATAGCGTTCGAATGAAAATTAGGCATTTCATTTCATGTAAATAGAATATAAATTTGAATGAAGAAATAAATTGCGAGCAACAATACCCAGATAACAAATAAAATCCGAACAAAAAGGCCACCAACTGTCATGTCTTGCTCAAATGGGTATCCGATTCATGAAAATTATGCCAAAGAAAAATCTCCGCTAAAAAGAAATTAAGAAAGACGTGACCCAGGTTGAAAAGAAAAGTGAAACATGTATGTATAGATCTACATATGTAAGATAGTGAGGCCCGATCTTCCAAAACAAAAGAAACTTGAAGTCTTCAGATAGTGAAAGTAGAATCGTAATAAATCGATCTTATGCATCAAAAAAGACGAGGGGGTAGAAGGAGGACAAGTTGCTGGTGTCTCTCTCTAGGGGAGAGGCATGAGAGGTGTTGATGTTGCCAAGAATTGAATATTGTTGAAATAGATAATTCTTGCTTGACACTCTCAATCAGCTCGGAGAAGAGAATTGGATGGTAGTATGAGATATAGCTATCAGCTTGCTCTCAACGAGGTAGGTCGCGTTCTCGCAGCGTATCGTATGGATGGAAGTTGTAAATCGTCATGTAAATTGGTCATCGGAGTTCAGGTCGGTCTTTCCATGCCTTAGTTGAATATATGGCGCTCTTTAAAGCTTTGACGAATGCTCTGGTTCAGAAGTAATCTGGACTCTAACATCAGTATCCAAGAAAGCATCTAATCTCCTTATCTCATCTGCATCCTCGTCTTTCTCCTCCGTTACAACTCGATTAATGGCACCGTCGTCCCATGCAATACCATGCCAAAGCAATACTCCCAAGTCCCTCGCAAGTCTAACTGTTCTCATCAACTCATCTTGTTTCAGCTCGGGGATCAGATTGACGATTTTTGTCCAGAAAACCTTTCGCAGATACGTCACATCGGCATGGTAATGAAAACCGACGGGCGTAATTTCACCGAGAATTTCTTCGAGTCCATAGAAACAAGTTCCAAATGGTAGAGGCTCGGCTTCTGCCCAATCAACAAGTCCAGTAAGGTGATGCGTAAGGGGATTGATCATGATATTGCTTGAAATTATGTCGCCGTGAGTTAGTACCCATGGCATAGCTTCAATGAATTGCATATCTTTGCGAATTCTTTCAGCTAATGGCTTAAATCGGATTGGTAGATCATTGCATAGTAATTCAAGGCGAGATAGCAATGATAATCCTACAATACCACGCGGAAGAGATACACAATCTTTTTGATGCCATCCTACTGCGAGAAATGCGGCGAAATCTTTACACAACATTGCTCGAGTTTCGGTATTGGTAGCTATGGATATGTTGCTCGCTCGGAAATCTTTAAATGAGACACCAGGTAATCGGTTCATCGAATATACTAACAATCCGGATTTCGGGAGACTGGTAACATACGTGATTCGAGGGCAAAACTTCCCGTATATCTCTCGTGCAGCATGAGTTGTCATGAGATTCAATCGATATCTATCAGGTCGAAATTGAATAACGATATCGTCTCCCACCAAAAAAGTCAGCGAGCAATATCCTTGACATGCAGGCTCCTCGATATTCTTCCCTGGGAAAGCATTCTGAACGAATTCGTAACAAGTAAGTTGATCTCCTTGATCGAGTCCATTGCGAATGTAGAAATTATCAACCAGAGTCAAAAGATCTGTCGTCTGCTTGACAGACATATTGATTGTGCATGATGATACTTCATATATGTATCCACGATCGTTTGTCTTATCAAATTGTAACACCAGAGTTCTGTCAAACTCCAAGAAAGCGGCACGGCTAAGGACATTAACCCCGCCTGCATCACTTTATCTGGTGACTTGTGCAAGTGAGATAAGACATGAGAGATTTTTGTGCCACGAAACTCACATCTCTCCAACCACTTGAAAGAGTATGGTAGCATATTCTTCATAAAGTGACACAAATTTGATCGATCCCTTGAGTCGAGTCCGTAAATCATTTCCAATATACACAGAATTCGAGGTAAGGAGCTGAGAAATGATTAACATTGATGCATCCATCCACTAGAGATACTTGTACAGATAATCTGCAGAAGTTACAAACGGGAACTAATGATGACTAGTACGAAGTAATCCACATCATACCATAATCTTACCACATACACATACATACATACATACACATACATACGAAGTACACACATACACACACACTTCGGGCACACTAGTGACTATTTTCTCTCATAGAGCTTTCTCATACGAAAAATGCATCTCGAGTCAAAACGTCTCCTTAATGATATCTATCGCATCAACGCCAAGTGGTTGAGAAATAACTCTTGATCATATCAAGGCACAACGGTGAAGAAAAGATTCTCAACGCACTGTTCATGTAAAGCCACCTCGGGTCCACAACATACAAAATGGAGTTGTTTTATACCATTCATCCAATGACATATCCTCTGACATGGCAAAATACATTAAGCTAGCTTGACGAATCAAATTCCTCAAAATTTCTCAGAATGCTCCATTAATCCTTGAATGAAATCATTTGTAAGGCTGGCTGGGCTGGCACGGTGAGATTGGCAGCTGTTATTTCATCCATAGAAAGAGGCGGAAGAAAGAGACCAGCACATAAGAAATTTGATCAACCACATCAACCACCCACTAGGTAATCAACCTCAACACCACCTTGATCGACCTAACGTTTATCCAGAACAACAAAAATTGTATTTCTTATATACTCCCTCTATTGCAAGCTACACCCTCCATCAAAATGATGTCGGAGGCTTGAGAATAACGGCAAATCGGTGCTGAAAAGAGAGCCATTTTTGTGATGAGTGTCACTGCAACGTTCTTAAGAGATGGCTGAAAATAAGTTGTGATACATTCTGTTGCATCAAGCGAATATTGATCGAGATATCAATACATACACCGGCGAGGGGGAAAAAGGAAAGAGAAGAAAAGAGGCTTGCTCCTTCTGCTTTTGTATAAATTATTTGTTTTTCACTCCTCATATCTAGTTTCTAGGAACTCAAGAGTTTGATACGAAGTGATTCTTCATTACGCATCTGAGATTCAATTTGGGAAAGTGTATCAGATCACCCATTCCTTGATATCATTGATACCCATTCTCTACTATTGATAAATATATATACCCCTTGAGAACATCGGTATGAATCCAATCTTTTTTTATCATACGTTCTCCTGGTTTCAAATTACTAAACGGTCCTTCAGTCCTACCGAGAACACTACAGTCTCTTCGCCGTTATCACGTTACACGAAACAACATGGATGATCTTGAAGGTCAAAAGCACATTCATCCTAAACGTATAGTTCTATGTTGTGATGGCACATGGATGGATAGGTAGGTTCCCATAATTCCCCTTCATTCAGGTCATATGATCAAAATTGCTGACTATCAATATCAGTGATGATGGATTCACTAAACCGACACTGATTCCCTACAAACCAACTGGTACATTACAGGTGAGTTATACACATCTTATTCTCATTATATAAAATACATCCCTCCTTCATCAAATTTGAGGTTGGCGTTATTTGTTTTGAACGTTATCGTAGCATGCCCCCTTCACCGCCATCTCCATTTTCTAGCCAATCAAGCAAAGCTCATCCACTAATTTTACCCCTTCATAGACTCCAAGTAACGTGACCCGCCTATCAAGATGCCTGAGAAGATATGGTCCAGATGGAACTCATCAGATCATTTACTATCATTCTGGTGTAGGCACGGGTAGTAGTATGTTGGATACCCTCAGTGGAGGTATGCTTGGCACTGGTATTTCCGAGGTAAGAATTATTCTACATGATGTCAAACTGCATACTGACATACGACAAGAACATTCGTGAAGTTTATAGTTTTATTGCCGCGAACTATACTCCCGGAGATGAAATAATTCTTGTTGGGTTCTCTCGTGGTGCCTTCACTGCCAGAAGTGTTGCAGGAATGATCTCTGACATTGGATTACTCACTCGTTATGGCATGTCGAACTTTTATGCTATATTCAAAGACCAGGAAAACTTCAGAAATGCCAATTACAAAGATATCTTTCCGGATATACCTTTTTCAAACAAACCAAAGGATGGTGATGAGTACAAGAAGAGATTGGTAGAACAAAATTTAACCCGGGTTTATGACCCGAATGGATCTAGAATCAGAGTTCATGCGGTTGCTGTGTGGGATACTGTAGGATCTTTGGGTATTCCAAATATCGCTCTTCTTGCAAAACTTGGACTTCCACATTCTACTAAGGAGTACAAGTTTCACGATACGAATCTTTCAGGCTACATCAGACATGCTTTCCAAGCTTTGGCACTCGACGAACATCGAAGACCTTTTAGTCCCGCCGTTTGGGAGATAAGAGATTTCGAAGATGAACCCACTGACTTGCGACAAGTCTGGTTCCCAGGAAGTCATGCCAATGTTGGAGGAGGTTACGATGATCAGGAAATCGCAAACATTACTTTGGCCTGGATGATGGATCAGCTTGCCTCCATTGGGGTCTCTTTTCACGAAGATGCCATTGACGTAATATTTCAAAAGAGCGTCCATTATTACGAAACTCTACCACCTCCTTCCACATCTATCTTTAGGTTTTCGAAGCCAATTAACGAATGGGCAACGCCTGCCGTTTATGAGAAACATCATCCAGTTCGTCCATGGGCTCTTGGGAAGATTTATAACTCAGATACTGGAATTGTAAGTACATATTACTGGTCAAGTTCTAACATCATTTAGCTCTTCATCGGAGAGCAGGTAAACTAACATTTACTAGTGGACCCTAGCAGGTAAAGAGACTAGAACTCCTGGTCTTTACCATCGTTTAGATCCAGATACTGGTGCTCCAACTGGAATACCAATGACACATACTAATGAACGTATCCATTCAAGTGTAAGAATTAGACTTGATCTCGGGGGACTTGGTGAAGAGGATATGACAAAGTATAAGTGTCCAGCACTTTTAAAGAAAGGACCATGGCGCCTAGATCAAATTCGAATCAAAGTCACTGATCCTATTCCACCAACAGCCACATGGGGTCCAACAGCTCCAGCAGCATTGGATGATGAAAGAACCAGCGACCTGAGATGGGTATGGGAATATGATGGACCAGAAAAGAACGCACCCGTCATTCAAACTATTGTTGAAGAAAATCTCGGTCCATATGAGAGAAAATTACTCCTATTGAATAAAGGTAAGGGAATGTTTCACAAGGTTATTGATGAGGCGACTGCAGATGATCGTAGGGCTATAATCTCAGCAGAAATTGATGCAAGACGTGAAAGTGATACCTAAAGTACTATTCATAAGCGTTTGATTTATTGGGGGCTAGTTTCCGTCTGATGATCTAATTTGATGTTTGTATTGAGGGGATGCGTTGAAGTTTACTTCTCATTTTCAGAGGTTGCTTTCTTCCAAACATTAACGACCGTTCATTCTACGCTGTCATGTTTTTCTTTCTTATTTCTTTTTAAAAAAGGGGGGATTGATACCAAAACATTAATGGCTGAGCGCTCAAGAAGAGCATTTTTTATTATCTGAAGTTTTAATAGTTTTATCACATCACGTCACATATCAGAACCATCTTTAGATGAAATGATGATGTAATGAGGAGTTGTCATCTCTCAACTCCAATCTTAGTATACCAATTTGCTGATTATCTAATTTTCCATGAGCACAGACCGGGTTAAATATCAAGAATCACTTATGCATCGACGACGCAAAAAGAAAAAGAGAAGATCTCATCGAACATCTAGAGCAGGGACGGAAAAGGGTCATATGACAGCCGATGATTTGTTATTGGGAGATACAGCTGTGAATGGAGACTTAGGAAGAAGAAGAAATAGAGCGGGAAGAGATGAGGTGGTTAGTTATGGAAGTGGGCCGGTGATTATTGGGGAGGAATTGGAACCGGATGAAAAGCTGGATAAACTACATGGGTTCTCGAGTTATAATGGAGAAAGAAGGAAGTCTCGAAAACCGGGGGTTTATGGCCAGGGATTTGGAGAGAGATTGGGTGAATTACCGGTTAGAAGTCGCACGAAGGTTACGGCTGATCCGAGGGATTCGGAATTAGAGAAAGATATGAGGGAGATGGAGGAGAGAAGAGCGGGGATCAGCGGAAATACGACAAACGCGACGAATTCGAGAATTAGAATTGTCCCTATTGGAGAAGAGGAAAATGAAAAGAAAGAGAAGCCTAGACGATCTCGAGTCGAAATCCAACCCCAGGAACAGGATGAAATTGTCGTATTCGAAGAACACGATAGTCCAGACGAACGCACGAATCGTAGATCTAGAGTCGGCGCTCGTGATCGTGCTAGAAGTACGGCGAGAACAATCGATACATGGGAGAGAAGTGAAGTGGGTGAAAGCACTATTTTTACGCCTACGCCTAGAAATAGATCGCGAGGGCGAAGCGGACTTGGAGAAAGAGATTTAAAGAGTCCGGGTGTAAGTGTCAGGGAAAGAGAGTTGAGCGTTCCTAGAAGTGTGGATAGTTGGGAGCGAAGCGATATTGAAAGTACGGTTTTGACTCAAAGAGAGAGGGAGAAAAGTAGGACGCCAAAATCAAGGGGGGCGAGGGCGAGAAGTACAGCTAGGACGATCGATACGTGGGAGAGGAGTGAGGTGGGAGCGAGTACGGTTATGAGTGGGGCGAGGACACCAGGGACAAGAAGTGGGGTTAGTGCGAGGGCTAGGGAGAGGAGTAGAGTGGATAGAGAGAGAGAAAGAGAAAGAGAGAGGGTTGAGAAGGAAAGAGAGAGGGAGAGGGATAGTGGGTATGAAGGAGAGGGTGAAAGATGGCATGGGAGGGGATACAATTATGATGAGAGAAAACGCGGACATAGTCCCGTACCGAGTAGACTTGGAGAGAGTAGGAGGGATCGGCAGAGGTGGAGTGAAAGGGGGAGTGGAATGAGTACTGGGGCCAAAAGTCAAGGGTTATGATTAAGTTGAGAAAGGGCTCGGAGACATGAAATGTGAGATGAAAAGGAGGGGAAATGAAGCGATGAAAAAATCAGAAGATCAGAAAAGAGACGATTTAACGATTGGGTGGTACTAGATTGGATACGCATTTGTTTTTTTTGTTTTTGTTTGAATCTTGGGAGTTTTGACTTTTGCTTTTATATTCCCCACGCAGAAAATGAGTTGAAGATTAATGGTTTACGAGATTGTATATTAAGGAATCGGGAAATCAAGATATGGAAAAGAAAAAAATATTCATATATGAAGATACGAGGATTTAAATATGATGGATGATGGAATGATGTATGATACATGATGCATGAGATAGTTGTTTGGATAAATGTTTGAATATGGATATACGTATGCAATGGAATTAGTAGATTAGCACGATCTTTACTCTTTGTGATTCGTTGTCTGTGTTTGAATGGTTTTGTTGTTTTGTTGTTTTGAGGGTTTGTTGGGTGGTTGTGAGGGGGGAAAGGTAATAGAGGGAGAGGGAATGTGAAATGCTTTATAGATTGCGAGAAATTTATCGTGTTAAGGTATTTTTGGTTTTGGGGAAGGCCATTCTGTACTATAAAGATTATATGATTTCTGTTCTGGATATAATAGAGTTTTTTGCATATATATACCTAGTATCTAGTTCAATTTGCCGTATTAGTGTTGTGCAATCGCTAAGACCTGTTGATGCTAGAGGATGGGTAAGAGAGAGGGGGGCATTCCACGCCCTTCCTTCGTAGACGAAGAGATGTGATGAAAGAAGGGGAGGGACAGTACGTTGGAGGAGATGATGGGTTCAATTCATATACTATCTATATGGAATCCGATCACTTGATTCATATGACTGAATAGAATTGTCAATTGGTGTCTTTCTGATCTTGTGAAGGAAAGGAAAAGGGGAATGGTCGATGAATAATTACTAGCTCTACTTTATATTGGCTATTTCATTTGATTGCGAGGATCAGGAAATCATACGGATCTACATTGGATTATATTTCCCAAGGTGAATTAGATATCAAAGCCTACGAGCTGGATACAGGCTCACTAAATCAGATCTGGGTTTTTGATACTATCAATCTTGTATGCTCATGTGTTATTCGATCTCTGGAAGGTTTTCTGTATATCTTATCATCGGTCTACCTAGCTCTTTCTTAACTCTCGCTCATTTACTCATAAGATCTTTATTTACAACGCAAGCAGAAAAATCTATACCCAGCCTGCCGGTGCTTCTTCAATTCCTTCTTCGTCCTCTTCTCGAATTATGGCTGGGATACCATGTTCATGTTTTCCTTCTTGCATACCATTATCGCGTGGCTGTGCATGTCCATGATTCGAATTTCCTCTCTCCTCGCTCTTCCTCGCCACCCAAAAACTAGCCGAATAAGTATTTTGTAGCATGGAATCTGGGTCTTGAATGTAGGGCGCTCTTAAATCAGTCGAGGAAGTAAGGACCTCAAACCCCAATTTAGGAAGTAGAAGCAGTACTTCTGAGTTTGTAAGTTCGATGCTTCCAGGATCGGCAATACCATGATCCTGAATCTGATCGCTAGGTTGTTTTGATGATGGAGGGGTAGAGGAACCAGGAGGATTGTTTTCAAAATGCCAGAGGAGTGGTCCCATATTTATGAGTATGCCGCCAGGTTTGAGGCAGTTGCGAATAGCTTCGAGATAGCGGATGATGTTTGGAGCTGTATCAAGGAAGAAGACAGCGGCTACTGCGTCGAAAGATTCGGCACGTTCTTCATCACCATATAAGAGGAGGAAATCGGAGGCACTCATTGTCATTTCTCCTGCTTGTGGGTTGGAGTTTAACGCATCTCCTGGGTGAACATCTGGGATTTTGACGGATCGGAGATGATTGCTTCGAGTTTTGTGATTGGAGAAGGAATGAACCCAAGGGAAAATAGTATGATTTTCCTTTTGGGGACAGAAATTGAGAATATAGGCGCTGGCAAGAAGTTGATGATAACTAATTTCATTGCCTTCGACGTCGAACCCTTGCATACAAAGATCAAATACTAGACGTCCAAGACCTGCGCCTGGAACTAGGACGCGCATATTGCGTTTGAGGGGAGAGGATCTAGCTTTTTCGTCTTGGAGGGCGCGGATTACAGGGCGGTAGGATGCTTCGCGTTCGACTGCTCCTTCGGAAGACCAGTCTCGATACATTTGCCGGAGGGTACTTCGGGCCTTTTCGAGATCACCTGAGGTTGCTGTACCTCGGAAATCATCGGGAGATTTGGTGGAAGGGTTGAAGTTTGAAGAGGGATAGGGAAGATTGAAGGATGGGAGGGCCGCTGATAAGATGGCTTCTGAGAGTTCGGCATTTTGATCTATAGCGTCGTCGACGGCTATTAAGGTATCTAGGTAATTAATGGGTGGTGATGCGAGAAGTTCCCAGTGAGCTCGAGGTAAGGCGTAGAAGGCTTGTCTTCGTAGATGAGTGGTGTTGTAGTGAGCGGTCTTTTGGTAGTGGCTAGTGTGTATGTCAATAAGAGTACATGTATTTGTGTGGTAATAAGAAGAGACATATGTGTATATCAATGAGCATGCATATATCATATTTCATCGGCTCCCGTGCTCACCGAACACGTACAGGTCCCCCCTAACATGGCACAGATAGAACTCGCTTGATAGTCCCATGAATTAGGTGGTGTTACGATTCTAGCCGGATCCCATCTTCTTATCGGACTCAAAGATGCCGTCATCAAATAGAACTATCCTTACTAGAAAGAATCCAAGGCTTGATGAAGCACTCTCTTCTCATCAGGATCATTTTGAGTTTCCTCGTTGCCCTCCCAAGCATTATTAGAATCGGCCATCTCGTACGTTTAATCTCTTCATAAACCTTCGATAATTGTTTTTATCAAGAAAATGAAGTTTAGAGATATTAAAAGATTAGGATCTTCATCAAGTGAATACAAGGAAGGTACGGTGTACAGTATTATTCACTTGCTTAGGTAGGCACAGGGAAACTATTCTAGTTCCCGCTTCTCATGGTACAAGTGGGGGTGAAGCTTTCCAAGTGAACCTAAAATAAATAGTTCGCTTATGCATGATAGTAGACCAATTTATGGTCGCGCCGGCGTTTGACTTTCTATCAATCTTCTTTAACAAGACAACCAAACAACCAAACATTGATACCAATATTAATTTTAAGCTGTTCATCTCGACAGCCTTGGAAGCCAGTTCAAAGCTTTCAGTCTCGGTATCTTCATCAAAATGGCAGCTGCAGCCCCCAGGCAATTGGGCATCACTCCGCCTTTATCTACCGCGCTTCCAACGGATGCTGAGAAGCAAGCAACTGATGCGCTGATTGACGAAATGACAAAAGAGAATCTTTTTGAAAGTCGCGCTGATACCGAAAAGAGGTATGTGGTTGCGATTATTATTTTCTGTTTCTTTCAAATCCGCAGATCAATCATATCTCGGAACATCTTGCTTCATTCTTATCTATTTCATTACTGACATACATTTTGCGCAGATCCACCGTCCTTGCTTCTTTACAATCCATCACCGAAGAATTTGTAAAACGAGTTTGCAGAAAGCAGAACCTACCGGAGAATATTGTCAACAATGCCGGCGGTAGAATCTTTACATATGGTAGTTTTCGACTTGGTGTTTATGGACCTGGCTCTGATATCGATACTCTGGTTGTCGTACCCAAGAACGTTTCCCGCGAAGAATATTTCGAACTTTTCCCAGATCTTCTCGTTGAATTGGCGCCAGAGGGAGCTATTACAGACCTAACGCCTGTTCCAGATGCATTCGTCCCAATTATTAAGTTTGAATATTCCGGCATCAGCATCGATTTGATCTTCGCACGTATCGAAGTACTTTCTCAAATTTCAAGGTCCCTAAGCTTGAATGACGACAACTTATTGGCGGGTTTGGATGAAGCCGGCTTACGCTCTCTGAATGGAACGCGAGTTACCGATGATATCTTGAATTTGGTACCGGAAAAGGCAGTATTCAGAACTGCTCTAAGGGGAGTTAAACTTTGGGCGCAGAGACGAGCTATCTATGCAAACATTATGGGTTTCCCTGGAGGTGTCGCCTGGGCCATGCTGGTGGCTAGAGTATGTCAATTATATCCACAAGCTACCGCTTCTACAGTCATCCTCAAATTTTTCCGTATCATGTCTCAGTGGCAGTGGCCGCAACCAGTCCTACTGCAGGCAATTAAAGGTGGTAAGCTTAACGTTCGTGTCTGGAATCCAAGAGTAAGTTTTTCTCCTGCAACATACTCGGGTTTAATTGACTTTGATAGGTTTACAAAGGCGACGGTTACCATCTCATGCCAATCATTACCCCTTCATATCCCTCTATGTGTGCTACTCATAATATAACAAAATCAACCAAAGAGATCATCTGTCGGGAACTTGCTCGTGGAGGAAATATCACGGATAGAATTATGATGGGCAAAGCATCCTGGAAAGACTTGTTCGTCAAACACACATTTTTCACCAAAAACTACAAATACTACCTCTCCGTCATTTCCGCCAGTACTACAACCGCGGCTCAACTTATCTGGGCTGGTTTGGTTGAATCAAAAGTTAGACTTTTAGTTTCTAATGTAGAAAACCACGAATCAATCGCGTTGGCACATCCATTCAACAAGGGATTCGAACGAGTTCACAAATGCAGTTCCGAGGACGAAATCGAAGCGGTAAAAGAGGGCAATCTACAATACCAGATCAAAGAAATCCCAGCAGTGACTACGGACCCATCTCATGATACAGACTTAGGAATTGCGGTAAAGGACCAGACTGGGGAAGTCAAGGATGAGAATGGAGATGCACCAAAATCCGAATCTGAGAAAAAGGAATCATTAGTTTACACAACAACATTTTATATCGGCCTCGAGCTTCGCGAAGGTAAGTGAACCACCATCACCTCACATTTATGAGCGATCTTACTGCTGTCACGATTATGATATTTGGAACATGCATTCTAATTACAAGCTTCTATGATATATTCCGAGGCCCAGCTACTAACAATCTTAGGCGCTAAATCGCTCGATCTTGCATGGTGTGTTGATGAGTTTAAGCGAGTGTGTAGAGGTTGGGAGAAGTATAACGAAGAGCTTATGACTTTATCTGTCGTTAACACTCGAAAGTTTGTGCCCCTTTGTTGAATCAGATGATGAGAAATACTGATTTATGATTCATAGCTGCGACCTTCCAGACGACGTCTTTACTGAAGGCGAGGTCAAGCCAACTCGTTCTCAAAAGAAAAAGAAGCGTGCTTCAGCAGATGTATGTTAAAGCCAATCCCTCGTTCGGGATATGGCCCAAGGTTAAAGGCGGAAGATCTCATTTTTGATTGGGATTTTTCTCAGAATCATTCCAAGCATTACTAACAATTTATCTAGGACGTTGAAAATGCATCCACAAAGAGACGGCAGGTAGTTGCTGCTGGATAATGATTCAGTGTGGAACCATATCCTCTCTTACTCTACTGTCATTGATGGTATCTAACGACAGGCTTGCTCTACATTAGCTTTCGATCATTGCGATCATATAATCGGATTTGAAAAGAAGAAGAAAAAAACGGAAAAACGACCAACTTAATAACTTACTGACCTGAGGCAGTTCGCATCAACACATTCATTCATTCAATTATTTCATTAAGTAAATCTTTAAGTATCACCTACTTCCTTGATATTCCTTCGGGGTAAAGCCGTAATAATGAAAATTCACATTCAGGCCTGGGTACAGTGTTGAGGCAAATTGAAAGGGCAGATCCTCCTGAAAATAATCCGGCACCGGCGTTCTTAGAGGCTATTGCTTCACTTTATTGAGGGTCGAGGGAAAGGGAAAGGGGGGAGTTTGTCAAATGAAATTGACACGACAGCAAGCATTGGTTGAAAGATGCCGCGAGAATTAGTCTGGGTCATTTTCAAATGACATGACTACATAGATGACTATGTATTTTAAGAAATCAATACAATTCAGATTGCGAGACTACGTGTCTCACCCCAAGACGATCGATTCTAGATTTGATGGTATATTTGTTTCTGTGTGATGGTTGTGAGAGAGAAAGTTTCATATCTATTTGCTTATTCTGTTTATTCTGTCTATACTTTGTATGTAGATGTATTACCTAGGTATATATATCACTTATTATCATTATCATTATTATACCGGTATACCTTTATCTTTATATCTTGGTAGTAGTAAATCTACTTGACTTGTAAATCGGTTAACCTTATTTTGATTGTAGGGCTGGGCTGAACAGGACAGGGTGCACCGCCTTTTCCAAAAGTGACGTAGGATGTAATTCCTATGAAATCCATGGATAATGGATACCCAAGGACCCAAGGACCCAAGGAGGTAAGGTAAGGTAAGCAAGTAATAAAGCTAGGACAATGATAGTAAGGACGTCTTCTCGTAGATAACCAAGTATGAAAATATTGAGGAAATGACCAAATGCCCAAATTCCCAAATTCCCATCTTGATGGCTCTTGGCACATGGATCATTTGATACTGGCTCAACTGGTACCTTTTCTTCCTACCTACCTACCTACCTACCTAGGGTTAACTTTATAATTCCAAGTTCGTCAATGTTTAATTATTCACTCGTACAATGAAAAACAATTGATCAAAATCTCAGCCCTTATTTTTCCTCATAACCCCAGTAAGTATTGTCAGATCATAACATAAATAATAAGCAGGCTTGGGTTTGCTATTTATTATTAGCTTGTTCCTTTTAACACCGACCCAACTACCTAGGTAAAAGGACTGGAACGTCTCCACAGCACTCAACATCATTCAGGCTGACAGCCTCGCACATTTATCGTGGCTCCTCCTTCATTTCGTCGAACAGGTAATCCTCATCGTAGGACATCTTTTCTCCGATACCTATTTCCACACTCTCGGCAGACTATCCGCCAGCGCTTTGCAAATTTCAGATTCGAAACATTCCCATCCTACAAACTCGGCGCACAATCACGAATCTATAATTACATAGTCAGGACTCAGTTAAACCGAAAGAGAAAGAGAGCTGCTGGGAAAACTGCCTTTCAAATTCTTGGAAGACCAGTGAGAAGATTCTTCGGTGGCGGTTCTAAAGACAATGCGACGGCTTCTAGAAAGCTGAACCCATCATCCAATTCGATGTCTGGCTATGTCGCAGATGGATACGGGGAGGATAAAAAACGAGGGGGAAAGAGGGGGAAATTGGCAGGGTATTTGAAAGCTGCAAACGAACTTCGTCAATCGTATCAACAATCATACTCGGAGAAATGGGGCGGGAGTAGTGGATTAGATGACGATGAACATGGAATACCAGGTTCATTTCCGGATGTATCTATTGTTTCTCATGGCGATGAACAAATGATATTATTTCCATCATATGCGCGGAGACATACCAAAGAGAAACCATTTTTTGAAAATGCCAACATGAATCCTAAATTGAACGAACCCGGAGATGCGGAATATTGGGCGAGGGAATGGCAAAAATATGAGGATGATAGGGCTATAGTTGATGTGGATGTTAGGGGATGGCTTTACTCTCCTCATAGAGGACCTATGACAAGAAAGAACAGGTTACTCATTGGTCTTGCACGCCAGTTAAGTGGGATCCCAGCACCAAAATCTGGTTCTCGAGAGACCAGTCCGGATTCAAATTCATTAAGAGCAAAACATAGAGAACTCGAACAGAGGCGTGATGAGGAGAAGATTGCCCGAGAAGCAGAACAGATATTGAAAAAGGGTCGAGGGGAGGAGGAGGCAGCACTACGGGGTGACTATAGTGAAAAGCCAAAACGGGAATCGGATGGTGATAGTATCTATAGTGAACGCGGTAGGCAGCGGGGCAGCAGTTCACGGGTATCACCAGAGTCATCACCTGCTCCAAGTCGTCTAACAAAACGCACATCATGGAACCAACCATCCGAGATGACCCAAGCGGAACTATTAACAGCAAACGCTCATTTGATGGCACGATTAAGACCATTCCTTACGAATCCAAAGGTTGAAACAGCAATTACGGTTTTCTTTTATGATGAGAAGAATTCTTCATCGCGAACAATAGAAACAAACGAAGCAGGCCATTTCATTATGCGAGCCGCTTTAGAGTTTGTTCCCACACATGTTAGAGTGTTGGCTTCCGAAAACCTTTCAGCAATTGAAGAAGTCAAAATTACAGAACCAAAAGGAGTTAGTCTCATTACTGATGTTGACGATACAATCAAGCACTCTTCAATTGGTGCAGGATCAAGAGAGATTTTCAGAAATGTCTTCATTCGTGAATTTGCTGATCTCACAATTGAAGGTGTCAGGGAATGGTATAACACAATGTATGATATGGGTGTTGGGGTACACTATGTATCCAATTCACCTTGGCAATTGTTTCCAGTCTTGGTGAGCTTTTTCAGAAAAGCAGGGCTACCGCCTGGATCTTATCACCTAAAACAATACAGCGGGATGCTTCAGGGTATTTTTGAACCTGTTGCAGAAAGAAAGAAGGGTACCCTTGAGAAGATCATGCGAGATTTTCCGGAAAGGAAATTCATTTTGATTGGAGATAGTGGTGAAGCAGATTTAGAAGTCTATACCGATGTCGTTTTAGCAAATCCGGGGAAGATCCTGGGTATCTTTATCAGAGATGTCACAACACCTGAAGATATAGGTTTCTTTGATCCTGCATTGGGCCCACTCAGCGGAGACCGTCGAAGGTTTGAACCTCAATCTCGAACACAATCTCGGACGCAATCCATTGATAGCAGGAGATCATCTACATTTAGTAAATCTGAGCTATCAGAGAAACGACCATCTTTGCCTCCCAGAGTGCCCTCGGAAACTAAACTCCAGACCAGTAATGGTCCAACAATGGGAACCCTTATTGATTTCGGAGATGAGCCTGAGAACGAGCCAATACATAAATCTCATAGGAAAGTAGTACCTCGATCTATGTCAGAGATGGAAGTACCAAATGTTCCACGACGAAAATCCGCCAATGATGGGAAAGCTCCTCCACCTCGACCTTCTAAGCCATTATCCCTTCGTGGAGCAAGTACAATCACAATGGTTCCACCCGAATCATCCGAACCTCCAAAGCAAAATACTCCACCACCACCACCAAAACCTCGTCGTTCAGGTGCTATCCATGGCAGTGTAAATAATCATCCATTGAAGCAGGCACAAAGTAGTGCAGAGTTATCAGAATCATCTAGTGAAGGTTATATATCTAGTGCTCGTCATAAAGTTACAGAGACCTATAACAATCTTCCAGAAATGAGATCTTATATACCAGGCATGGGTGAATCGAATCCAAGGCCCCAACCTGCATTCGATCCATCATATAGTCCATCATCAAATAATGGACCACCGCCTCTCCCAAGTCGAAAATCTACCATTAATTCTTCAATATCCAGCTCCCCTGATTCATCAGACGATGAATTTCACCGAACATCCAGTGGAGCACCAGCAAACAAAAAATTCGATCTCTGGAGACGCCGTTGGAAGCGCTCAAAAGACATTCTTGATGGACAAGGTGTAACGCTCAGAGCTTGGAGGAACGGTGGTGATGTATGTATAGAGGCTGTACATATGGTTGAGCAAGCTATGCGAGAGATGGGGGTAGAAGGATATGGAAATGGCAAAGGAAAGACTGGGAGAGGAGGTGGAGAGATTAAGGTTAAGGATTTAAAGAGGTAGAGTTTTGTGGGGAAAAGCAAATGAATGGGCGAGTTGGTTTGTTGATTGGGGAGTAGAGCGTTGAGTTATATTTTTATTGTATTTTGGGGGGTTTGGGATGGATGGATGGGTGGATGGATGATTGTACGCATGCATGCATGGAATGGCGAATACACTTTTAAGGGGAGCGAAGAGAATAGATATGAGGGAATGGCAGTCGGAACGCGGGAAAGAATGAAATATATTAAGAATTATGATTTACAAGCGGAGAAAGAATAATGAATATCCGAAATTCAAAGTTTTACTTGCATGAATAAGATTTCATTTTTTTATTCGGTGAGGCTTATATACAAAATCAAATAATAGATCTAGACTCGATTCAAAGGGCGGTGGTGAGCCAAGATAGGTAGGTAGGTAGGTGGGTATTCGCTTCTTTTGATCGGCGGGGTGAGCCGCTTTTCTGATGATGGCTTTTTGGGGCTGAGAGCTGGGAGCTGGGAGCTGGGAGCTGAGCTTTCTCTGTTGAGTCTTGATGTACGTGCTTTTTCTTTTCATTCGTGAGTGGGAATGAATTGGGTGAGGATTATCGGTATAGTATAGCAGACTAACTTGAAATTAGAAACTAGAAACTAGAAACTAGAAACTCTTAATATCCAAATCTAGCAGAATACAGATCTAGCAAAATACCTAGGTAATATAGATAAATTCATTATCTTAAGATTTAGCAGGCTATTACTGGACGGCTACTCTCTTTTGTTTTCTTTTCTCTCCTTATTAGGACGTGGTGGTTGTTTGTGAGCATCTCCATTATCTATATCCCCAAACTTCCAAACTTCCCAATTTCCCCACAACAACTAAATTCTGACCCCAACTTTTAACCGTCATCCGCTCATAATCACCACGGAGGTCATCGACCAGATTACTTTGTCTGTCTCTCTCAGCCGCTTTCCATCCATTTGCATAATCTCCTCGTTCTTGCCACTCCTCTTCTGTTCTAACCTTTGCTTTCTCGCGATTCATTTCTCTACGATGCTTCAAATCTGCTTCTTTTTTTTTGTATCGCTACGTTTTGCTAAGCTTTTCTGTTGTACAATCACACGTTTTGCTCTCTGTGCTATCTTCTCGCTTTCGGTCATCGATATCGATATGATGGCCTTATATCGTCTCATTCGAATTTGACATGCTATACCCAGCGATGAGCCAACTGTAATGATTATCATTGGGAGCAGGAAATACCTTTGTTTTTAATACAACCATCTTTACCATTGTTGCATAAAGCATCTTTTCAATACTTCTTCTCAGAGTCCTCAACAAGTTGTATTTTCTTCTTTGAAATTACCGGAGTGAAAGTTGTCTGCCTGGGAGCTGGTGAGTTTGGTTCAATCGGTGGGATTAGAAGAGATGAATATCAACTCACAGTCATTGTACAGAAGTTCTTACGGTTTTGAGTCTCCTTCGTCTTCGTTCTCAACGGTGCCTGAGTCCCCTCCTCTTTATCGCTCCCTTCTTTTGAAAAATAGGCCACGTAGCTGCAATTGGATTCGTTATAGGTCGATTACTATACAATCTAGATGATTGTTCTGTGCATGTGTAAATTCGATAACACATCCCTAGTAATGAAGTTAACGAAAAGGAAAAACTGAAGCTGAAAATGAAGGTGGAAAGTGAGGTTCGTGTGATTTCGCTAGTGCAGTAGGAAATACTTGACGCCTAGCGTGCTTTCTCTCGTTCCTTCCATTTATGGTATTTGGCGAATTTCGTATTTTATGAAGAGAGATGGTTGTGGTCAGGTGTTCAAAAATCCGGACTGCAGTCCAAGAATGAAAATTGCAAATCTCTATATCAATTGGAATATTTAGATTGTATGAGATGTTGAATTTCGTTGGAACATTGAACTATGTCCATATTTCTCATTGCTGTTGATATATCCATAGCTTTATATTGTTGGACTGCAATACGGACTATTGCATACCTGGTTGTGGTTGCTGGAGTTGGCGGGATGGATGAATAGATGAGATCATGGTTTTGAATGTATATATATCTTAACGAGAATTCTGAGAGTGGGATTGAGAGGGATTCGAGCTGGATGATGATGATGATGATTTGTAATGGGGCAGTTCAAAACAGAAGTTGAGGTTGTTGAATGTATGCTCAGAGGTTCTAGGCCGACAAAGAATATATTACATAACCCATTAATATTTGTCTCGATAGGTGGAGTGTTGTGAGACTTGAGATAGGGTAGATTAGATATTGACTCAAGTACAGGTGCTAGAGATTTTTGATTTATTTATGTTGTAGATACACTAAACTACACCTGCGTAATCCTATGATTCAGAGACAAGATATAAACTTTCGAGTAAAGGTATCTGGTCTGCTGCATTAAATCTGGAGGTACATTTTGGGCTTTACACATGAGAATTCAAGTATAATAGTAAATTAATGAGTATAAGGAAGATGATGGAGAGAAGTATCGCTTCCGAAAAATTAGAAATACTAGGTAATTCAGTAGTCGAAAACCCTAACGAGGTTCATCGCCTGAGCCAGTCTCGTCAAAAATTACCTACCTACCTACAACAGATCTTCAGAACTTGAGGGATTGTTGTAGTGTTTGTTGCAAATCTGGATAAGAGATAAGGATATAAGAGAAGAAACAAGATATCTAGTAGGTGAATTGAGAAGAAAGGATCTAGAAGCTTAAATTACGCTTTTTAAGCTCGCTTTCTTGTTTAGCATGATTTTAGTGTGGATTAGGGGGGATCATCCAGGATTCGTTACATGCCTGGGTAAGAGATAAGAATCTTGGAAATTGAGATTTGGGGGATGTAGATGGAGGAGATTGAGATATAAGGGGTGGGTGTATGGTTGACTCCAATCACTTCGCTTTACTTGGTGGATAGTGTTCACTTTCTGCTTATGTGGTAACCAAATATCAACTCAACTCACAAACTATATCCCTTTGATTTTGAGGAACCATGAAACTTCCAATTTATAGTGATATTATTTTCATATTAATGATGACTTCACGGGTACATCTACTTCACCTAACAGCACACAAGAATTTGTTTTTAGTTTTGAAATGTATTTTATTATCGACATTCTAATTCCGATTTGAGAAATCGAAAGTTAAAAGAAAAGAAGATGGGTCTATCTGTGAAGTTAGGTAGTTAGTTGGTTGAAAGGGAGGGAATGACTTACCTGTAGGATCATACTTATGAGTTGTTAAGTATGAGGGACTGTGAAGAAGGATATTTCGCTTACCTACCTAAAATTATTGGTTAGCGAAAAATATGAAAAAGGTGGAGGTGAACTTGCCTGTATAGCAACTTTATTCTCGGACTTGTCTCTGCCGAGTATGAGTACTAGAACATGAGGGAGTTTGAAGCAGATAAGATTGAGTTTACCTGTATTGTCGATTAGCGCAGTGAGATGCAGGTGGGTAGGAGATGATACAATCACCCACTGGTGTATGCAACATTTGAACAAGTAGCCTAATATGCGTGATTATTAAAACCCACGGAGATAAGCGAAGCAACTCATCTGAATGTCTCTTATATAATGAGTCTTCGTATGTTAAGAGAAAAGGTTGAATTTAGCTAAACAATTAGCTAAAAGGGGGAGGAATGACTTGCTTGATTTAATCTAAATCGGAGATAAATTTGCCATTCGGATTGCTTGTAGACTGGAAAGACGATACAACTATAAGCCCAATCAGCGATAAAGGGAGGAGGGAGTGACGTGCCTGAAGTGTTATCTCATAACTGCGCAGTGTGCCTATATCTCTGATTAGCAAACAGAAGGAAAAGAAGTGACGTACCCGTATCTCTGTATTCTAAGAATAGAAAAAAATAATAATAAAATAAAACCCTACAGATTTGATTAGCGAAAATGGGAAAGGGAGAAAGACTTACCTAGAATTCATCCCTTAAAGCTAGATGGCAGTGTATAACTGAGTTGGATATTTGAAAAGTGTAATGCTATACTATACCAACAAGTTCGATTAGCAAGACGGGGAAAAAGAGTGACTTACCTGTGTTTTTGTCTGTATCAGGATTGAAAGAATGAAATCGTGATTATACTGCCAATACAAAATTAGAAAAATGGGGTTGGGAGTGACTTACCTGAAATTTTAATAGAGGAAAAATGGAAAAGAAAAAGGAAATATATACTCGATTAGCGAACAAAGGGAGAGGAAGTGACTTACCTGTATCTTCAAGTCGTAGTTAGGAATATGTGAAGAGAGTGAGGATACCCATACTCGATTAGCGAGCAGTGGGAGGGGATGACTATATATACAATTAGCAATACCGGGAGAGCGACTTACCTGAATCTTTGAATTCCAGAATATGAGAGTAAAAATACCTATACTCGATTAGCTAACAACGGGAGAAGAATTACTTACCTAAATTTGCTATTTCTGATTTGAGAAGAATGACTTACCTATACAAAATCGGCGAAAATAGGGAGAACAAATTAACCTACCTAACCTTTCGAACCAATAAATAATAATAAAACGAACTTAAAAAATAATGACCACTATATACACGATTAGCAGAAAAGGGAGAGCAAGGGAAAATTTACCTATGTACCAAAAAAAAACAGAACCAAAACGAAAGAAACGAAAGAAAAAAAACATACCTACAAAACGATTAGCAAAGACAGGGGACGGAAAGAAAACTTACAAACTTATATTATATCTCTGAAGGAACAGATTTCTTGATTTTTGATTTTTGGGGGGATGTCTCGTATCCATTTCTTAGGGAGAAAAGAGAGAGAACGGAAAGGGAAAAGAAAGAAAGAAAGAGGTGATTAATGCAATGTGATCTTTCACACCTCCAAAAATCAAATCAAATCAAATCAAATCAACACTCAACCTTCAAAACTCAACCCAACCAAAGAAAAGAGAAAAAAATACTCACCACCTCACCACTTCACCAACCCTCTCCTCACCACCACCAAACCCACTCCCTCGTACAAAACCACCCGAGCACCACTCCCCCAAGTACCGCATACCAAGCCGGCCACACGAATCTGCTCTTCTTTGGCGGCCGCACCCCATGCTCCTCATGAAACGAAATGTATCTGTGAGGTGTTTGTGTCCAGCGCGAGCTGTGCGTGCGGGTGAGAGTAGTTTGGGTGCCGATGGTGCGGGTTTGTTTGCGGGTGAGGGAGGGGGGTTTGGTGCGTTGGGATCGCTTGGATCGCTTGGATCGCTTAGATCGCTTGGATGAGAGGGATGAGAGGGAGAGGGTGCGGAGGGGGGGGATGTGGAAGGGCATGGTTCTTTTCGTCGGAGGGGGTTGTCGATGTTGGAGATTGGAAGCTGTGCTGTGCTGTGCTGTGCTGTGCTTGAGGGAATGGAGATTGAGAGGGAGATGGGGAGAGGAGGTTTTTATATGCCGAGAACAAGGAAATCGAGGTTCTTTGTATGGATTGTCCATCATCTGTTTTATGAAAGAACAGATACAATAGGATTCTCTCATCACAAGAGATTCAAATAAATTAATTTAAACAATGTTCTCTTATATTCTCAGCACAAAGAATCTTGAAACATACAAAGAAAGCAGGAGGAAACAATGCTCAGCACCCAGAGAATCTCCCCTCCAAACAATTTCTCCAACAAAGGAAAAAGGGGTTACATGAATCAAACAAGCAAGACAAAGAAGATGTAATCTTCTAGAAGAAATGCAAAACAATGCTATTATCAAACTACAAAGACGATTCCAATTCCAGAATGGAAGAGGAGATTCAGCAGACCGAACTACCCACCATCCACACCCAGTTTACAATTCAATCACCATCACCATTCAAACACCGAAAACCGAGCCGCCAAACAACCCACCCCGAAACCCTCGCAGCCATGCAGAAGTTTCTCGACCCCCTCCTCCCGCAACCGCGCACCACCATGCAGGGAAAAATCAACATCCCTTCCCCAAGCGGTTCTCTGCACGAGTTTTCCGCCACATCCCTCGATCTCCTCACGCAACTCTTGGCCCGACTCCCCGGTACTCTCCCCACCGACTCCTGGCTCCGCAACCAAGCAGTCCTCATACAAACCTTCCCCCCACCTCTCCTGCACCCCAAATCCAGCGGCCTCATCTCCCGCGTCGCCGCATCCCTATCTTCGCTTCGTCTAGGCGAAACCAAAGCCGTGCTATGCGACGTCCACAAACCTCTAAACCCGTATCTCATCCGCAAGATCTTTTTAGAGCTAACCGCAGAATGCACCACTCGTCTCCGACGACTTACTGCCGACGTCCCTCTCGAACAATTGCCGGTCAATGTTCAAGAATTCGTTCTTCGAATGAAAATGCTTAATAGCATCTGGATGCAGCCCGAATTCTATCGTCAAGCATATCAAGTGCAGCCGTGCGACCCACGCTACGAACGCGTAACATCCAGTTGCGAAGCCTGTATTCTCGCCACCATCGGAGGCGATCGATACATCATCCGCGATCTCTTTGCCTCGATCTGGGGCCGCAGAAAGAAGAACAAGCAAATGGGTGGCTGGATCGATGTAGTCCGTGCATGGGCATCATGGCAAGGAGATTCTGAAGGCTTAACGCATGAATCTCAAGGTCTGGGAAGAGAAATCACTCGATGTCGCAAACATCTTCAGACACTTCGAAGAGACGCTCGACGAGAACGCTTGGCTGGAAATCATAATCCTTTCGACAGAGATAGCGAGGCCCAAACACTTCTTGGACACGATTTTGCTGAAGATGATAAAGACGAAGACGGAGATATTGAGAACGAAATTATAGATTTCTATGCAAACATGATGTCGAGAACATCTCTCGCAAACGCATCAAGTCAAGAATCACATCCGGCAGAAGGAGTCCACGCCGCTTTCCGCGATACCGTAGTCTTCTCAGACGGCTTCTTTCACAACGCTTCTAGACCTATCAAGGAAAGAAGTCCAACGCTCTATTCCCGCAGCGTATACAACACTTCTCAACTTTCCTACTCCGGAGTCGAAGCCGAAGAGCGCGCCAGCGCCTATCGACAACTCGTCGGAACCCCAGAGAATGCCGCCGCTCAATCCGAATCCGAAGAAGACAAACCTCGTTTCACAAATCCATTTGCAGATCCGCCAGCGAGAAACAATCGACCTGCCTATCGCGGAAGCCATTATGAGAATCCACGAGCATCACCTTCGCCGCCTTCTCCTCGTACTACGAGACACGAGAACGAGAATAAACCCAAACAAAAGCACGCACCGCATCATCGACGTCCTGACCCACAAGAAAATCCTTTCACACGAAAATCACATGTTGCTCGCCCTGAGGGTAAGCGCGGTGATCGGGAAACTCGAGTTAGCGATTTCATGATCTAGAGCAAAGAGAGTAGAGAGTAGAGATTTTGCGGACGAAACAAGAGAGGAGTGATATCCTTCTCACAACATAGAATTTCTTTTGTAAAAATTTCTTTTGTTAAAAATCCACTCGCGAGAATTTCCTTTGTCAATACTATACAATATAAACACATTTCCTTATACACCCTGCCTAAGACCTTATTTAAGTGATAACCGGTCCTAAACCATGCTTCTCCTGGCGTCCTTTGCAACTATGAAATCGTAATCATTTCAATCCCTTAATCTATTCTTTCTCTTCATAAAGCTTCAGCAACGCCGGTCTAAATGCCGCTATTTTCGAAAAATCGGATATCTTAACCCTCATATAATCAAATGCAACAATGGCAACTTGATCTGTAACTTCACTGTCCATGACTGGTATCTTTTGATATCTCTGAGAAAAGTGGGTAAGTAGAATTCGTCTTGCTCCCATACCCTTGCCAATATTCATTGCTTCCGAAGTGGTGGAATGTTTCTTGGCAATAGCATCACCTTGAAGTTCGTCATCAAATGTAGCCTCGTGAATCAACAACGTTGCACCTTTACCAATCCTAACAAAGTCTTGTGAGGGTCGACAATCACCTGAGTAAGCAACCTTGAATCCATTGGGGAAATTCAATGCAACAGCTAAAGCACCATGGCAATGGCTCACTTGGCAAGCTTCAATAGACGAAAGACCAAATGCTTCCGTTTTTTCTGGTGTAAATTCTTCGTAAAGGTTATTGACTGCCGGTGTCATTTCAACGAGCTCAAGCCTCTCAAATCCATAATTCTCGACCTCGGAGTATTCAGTTAACCAATGAATCATACCATGATCTGATGCTACAGCAAGTTTGTTATTTCTTGTTGCTTCATTCTTAGATGTTTCTTCATGCCACGCTTTGATGACCGAAGTAGTACCAAGGTGATGATCGGCGTGAAGATGACTGATCCAAATTGCCTTGAGATTAGAGAGTACACCTGGTAGGTCTTTGCCAAATACTCTCTTCAATTGGCCCAGTGTATTCTCACCAGCGTCAAATAGGTAATTGCCATATTCTGGAATTCGAAGTAGGGTAGCTGAAACGTTTCGATACTTTGAAGGTAAAGCCGAACCAGTTCCGAGAGTAATAACTTCTGCATCCTTGCATGGTATGTCTTTTTGAACTTCATCAAGCTTTGCTTGATACTCTGGACTCATAATCTCTTTTCTAGCTTCGTTTGCTAAAGCAAGAACTTCAGGGTCTCCTTCCTTTACCACCTGCTCTGTGTCAAGATAAGGAATGCACTTGTCATCTTGAATCTCGAATTTTGGTTCGAGTAACATCGTTTTTCCTAATTTTGCTTTTGAATATGGTACAGGTTTGGATGGTGGCTCGGATGCATTACTGAATGCGGGAATTGGGAAACGTTCGGAATCGAGGAGATGCAGACGAATAGCTTGCGCTGCGGCTGAGCTGAATGCGAGATAATTTGGGCAATTATCATGGGAGGAAACGATGTGAGCAAGTTCTTTACGCTCTTCCATGAACTCTTGTATCCTGGGGTCAGCTAAAACGCCAGGACCCAAAATCCATATTATTGATTCAACTCCTGCCATGACCTCTTTTGCTTTCCATTCTTCACGTGCAAATATACCTTTAATATAAGAGGCATCAGGTATTTCAAGAACTGCAACTCCGGTACCCTCCTTGCTCACTCCCAAAACTTGTTCTGGAGTGACAGTGGTACCGTCGGTCGCAATCACACTTCTTCCCGCTGCCAAAGTTCGATAATCAGCACCTTTCTGGACATTCAATCTCTCGGCTTCCTTGGGATTGAACTTTCCACGCTGAGTATGGTTTTTGATGATATATGAGACTGAACTGGTAGAAGGTTTAGTCGGAGGTAAAGATTCAACCAGCGCCCCTGGCCAAGGTTTCCGAGTGAGGACTTCAATATCGGGAACTTCCTGATTTCCTCCGGGTTTAGGTCCTTGATATCTTTGTATCTTGCCATCTGAGTTTCTAACAAAGATAGCGGCAGGCATTTTGACATCCTTGAGCTTCATGGAGTACAGAGTATCTAACTTCCAATCAGAATCAAACATAGAAGATACGACAGACTTTCGTATTTGATGCTCATTATCCTCTTTATCTCTGAGTTCTTGGGCTTCCTTAAGCTCAAGCTCCTTGCTCTTCTCAGCAAGAGAACCATCCAGAGAATCATCCGAAAACTCATCGTGACTTCTCTTCCCACGACGCTTCGCAGCTCCCTCCGATTTGATAGCCATGGCCCAGACCTTGATATTTTCATCACTCCATGAAGGGTCCCAATTGGTTCTCTGTTCTGTATCCGGCCGATATTCGTTTGTATATAACGGCATCCCATTTCTGAAAACAAATCTCCTAGCCGTCGCAAGTAGATGAGTCAAGTTTTCTCCTCCATGTAAATTTAAAAAGGCCTTTTCGGGCTTCTCAGCGCGTCCTCCTTTCTTTTGCGATTTCGCGTTGGCAACCTGAAACTGTGCCTCTCTTGAAGTACTTGTTGCATCTGCCAACGTCAAAATCATACCTAGCATTCCTCCAGTTGAAGCCCAATCCACCTTTCCAGTCATGAAAACCTCCCCAACTTTCATCAATCCGACCTTGCCTTGCACACATGCTCTCTGAGTTCCCTCTGCAATATTTCCAATCAAGTACCTCTTGTTATCGAAATGTAAAAGCAAAGAAGTCCCAGGCGTGTCCACCGTGGGAGTCGTGAGGAATTGGATATAATTGCGCATTTTGGTTAAATCTCCTGGTCGATGAAGGCGATTTCTACTATTGATCAATGGTTTCCTGTATTTTGCGCTGCGATATACATTCCCCGGATTGTCTTTGAGAATAAGAAACCGCTTTCCATTCAAAGCATTCGGAAGCGTGTGAGATAATTCTGGAGAAACTCTTAGATTGTCGTTATTCTCTAGAATATATTGAGTAGGCAAGGGAGATAATCTTGCTGGATGTGGAGGAAAACTGTACCCCTCTTTTCTTGGGAAAGTTTTCAGTGCTTCGTGAAGTGATTTTCTAAGACCTCGAAATCTAGATTTGAGATTCAATCTTGTAATCGATGGGAATTTCTGCATTAAGCTGAAAGCAAATGTTCACATCATATTTTTGTTGCAGTTACAGAATTCACGATCAGATAAATATAGGTAGGTAGGTACTTTTAAAAAATTATGACGGATTTCATAAAATTATACGGTAGCCAAGACAGCATCATATAGCAATCAATATAAAAAACATACCTAGTATGTAGGTAGTCAGGCTCTAGCACGCACTCCAATCATCACTCAAAAATATTTGATAAAATTGAACCTCCAAATAGTGTTATGTACTAGGTATTTATTAAGATCCTATGTGATAAAATTCATTTTGAAACCAACGATGCTCTCAACATTATAATAAGCTGAGCGTTAACTTGCTGGAACTCCATCCTGTGTCTATTTTCTGAAAGTAATCAAGACGCCCAGATTATTGTTTCCGGGAGCAGAATATTTATGTAAAATAATACAAAAGTCATTACCACCGCGATCCGCTGCTAAACTAAACAAATAGTGCAGAGTAAAAAGATTTCCCCATGCCCCATGCCATTTACGCCGTCATAGTTCATTAATCGCTCAATGATGCCTCTGTGGTGCCACAAATGTTCCGCTTTGCCTTTGTAATCTGATTTTCGCCGCTTCTGTACCGTCATCTGCAGTTGCGGCTTCCTTAAACCACGGATGTTGAAGCGCCTCCTTGGCTGTAATGCGTTCGTTTGGATCATAGACAAATATCTTTCTCAATAGATCCAGGAAATTCTTGCTAAATTTTGACTGATCCTTAATGATTTCCTGTGATTTTGTTAGTAAGGTTTGCGAGATAATGTTTGGAACAACTCACATGTAAGGGTTTCATCGCCTTCACAAATCGCCGTGAAGCCCTTGTGGTGTCAGCAGATGGGTACTCAAGTCTTAAGCGCTTGAAATATCTGAGAAATTACATCAGCATATAGTCTCTCGGGAAGATTCTGGAGCACTCACTTTTGAGCTGGATTTCCTCCGTTTCGCTTTGCCATCGTGTTGACTTGTTGAACGAGATGGCTATCGATTTTCTTATCGACTACCGCTTCCATCATGGCCAGATGCTCCAGGTTGTCATGTGTTTGGAAAAGGGCGTCACCCGTAAAGAATTCGACAAGTATGCATCCAATACTCCAGATGTCGCAAGGGAAAGACCAACCAAGACCAAGAATAATTTCAGGAGCTCGGTAATGACGTGTAGATACGACAGATGAGTGATATTCATCCTGAAAGGTTGCGGAACCAAAATCAATGAGTCGAATTTCTGTATCCAGAAGAACTTTCCGCTGTGCCGCTTGTCGCGTAACTGTGCTTGAAGAAGAAGGAATTTTGCGGCTGTATGTAAAAGCTTGATATGCACTGTTGCATAATAAGATATTCTCTGGCTTGAGATCTGTGTGAATTAAGTTTAAGTCGTGGAGAACTGGTCCAATGTTAGCTCGTGGCTTCTTATTAATGGCAAGATACTTACAAGCAACACTCGTAAATAACTGTCGCGCAAAATGTTGAATCTGGGAGTTGGGAAAGGGCACGAAGGAATTGCCCTTCAAGAAATCGAAAACGCTCTGTCCCAAAAGGTCCATGACTATACATATATGCCCTCTGTAATCGAAACAATCCCGTAGATGTATACATCTGTTCCGGTTCTCACGATCATTTGCTTTGAGCGTTGAGAGGACTCGTAACTCAATTTTCGAAGCATCCCGATATTTCTGTACAGAGCGAATGATCTTGATAGCAACACATTTATCATTGTGAAGATCTTTAGCTTGTACAACCTTTCCAAAGGTTCCTTGGCCAAGTAATTTCTGAACCTGGTCTAATTCCTTATTAGTTTGTAGAAGGAATTAATTGGACCCATGGAAACTTACATTGTGTTGTTAGATTCGTTTCTGGAACGACGATATAATGTCCGTCGTCATCATCGATTTTGGTATTCTTAGTATAAGAATTCTTCACACATGTTAGCTTTCAATCGTACCATGGAAAGCATCAAAACTTACATCCGCAATCGGTCGTACTGGGACGTCGCGAGATTTTATGGGTGGCTTGGGGGGTGGTATGTAGTTGGTGAAAGCATCCCCATTGATCTCTAGTTCTTTCCTCTTCGCTTCATTCGCAATTTGCAACCGAGTATTGGTCCTTTTCCTCTTCTGCCCTATGACTTCCGCAGCCTCGTACCCATTTTGCCCATTGGATGAATGTGAACCAAGGGACGTAGCGGCTGTTGTATGAATTGCTGATGTTGTGCGATCGGTGGATATCGTGGAACCAGAACCCGATTCTGATTTGTAGTGTGGACTCGGATCGATCGAGGGGTCGAGTTGGTATACGGGATCATATGCATCATTGCGTTTTCTCTTCTTCGCCGCATGGCCATTATTCGCTGCCACGGCAGAATTATTGGATTGGATATGTGAGGAAACGTCCAACGATGGTTCGGGGGATTCAGAACTATCGATGACAATTACCTCTTTGGGTAAACCATTCTCGTAGAATTTATCCCAGTCTGGTTGTCTCTCCTTGGATCTTTGTCTCTTGTGCGGGGGAGGCGCTTGCGACGAGGTAGAAACCATGGCTGCGGGCTTTTTTGGAGACTTTTTAGACTCGACTTTCGCAGGGTGTGAGGGGATTTGAGTCGACTTTGCAAGAGGAGCTACACTCGACGATGTGCTATTGCTCGACGAGTTGGTCGGAAGGGTGTAAGAGGTGCCCAGACGGCTATTTCCGTTCAACAGGCCGTTGCTCGCTCGATATTGGTGGTTTGATTGATAATTCTGATGATGTGAGTATCCGTAATTGGGATGATGGGGAGGTAAAGTCGATGGAGTCGACATGGCACAATGGCAAGAAGTAATCGTTTCGACCCTGGGGTGGGCTCAGACTTGATCACGTCCAAATTTTTGAAGTGTTTGGATGATTAAGATGAATTCTCGAGATCAAAAGGACCAGATCATCGAGTCATGTATGGTAGAGTATGGGTTGATTGTTGTAATGTAGAATAAATGCGCGATGATGTATGAAGGAGTTGACGGTTGACGTTGGAAGTGGATGATGGATGATGGTCAAAGGTAATTCTTTCTATCTTTCCGACCGTATCGCGCTGAGTTCGAAATGTCAAATACGCGACATTTCTCGAAAGAGAGTTGATTATATTGACTTGATAGGTAATTTCGATGTGTTAATTTTCCAAGTGCGAGAAAATATTGTTAAATATCTTCAATAAGGGTGGTTGCTCTGAGAGGATTAGAAATAAGGAACTTCTTGCAGTTTTCTGAACTTGATGGAACTGGGGTTTTGCGGGTTGGTTCAAGATCGCTTATGACTAGCAAGTATGATTTATGATTTTCAAGTAAATGGAAGTAATTGAATTGAATTGAATTGAATTGAATTGAATTGAATTGAATTGGGTGATGAATTCTCTTTGGCTTGTTCCACTAAGACTGGGACTACTCTACTCGGAAACTATAATAACTGGACTGCTTGACTGGACTGCTTGACTGGACTGCTCGACTGCATTCACTGGATTCATTCATGAGATACCATTTGAGCCCGTTTGACCATTGGTTCAATCTCTTTCTCTTTTTTCTTCAATCTACCTATGTACCTAGGTAAGTAGCTATTTCTTCCTCTCATTCCTTTCCACCTTCTTCATCATCTCTTTCCTCGTTTTTTTATCATAAAAAATGATGATATATGGAGTTATCGACCCAATGAATTACCCAATGAATGATCAAAGAAAAGTGTCTGTTGATGGTCAGTCTATATCAAATGATAAATTTTACCTGCTCCGGACTAGGGAAGTATCTCTCTCATTCATTCATTCATTCATCCACTCAGTCACTCACTCATGATTGAGGATATTTCAATTTAGGAATAGAATAATACTTACCTAGGCATAGAGAAAAACGGGTCGCACCATGATATATATTGTCTTTGGATTGGAATCTATTTATTCACATCATATCATTGAATTGTTGAAGTCTATTGATCTCTCTTATAATAACAACAATAATAACTACCTACCTACCTACCTCTGGTAATATATCCATCAACCTACCTAGGTATCTACGTATCCACTATGTAAGCAGGTGATATTTTCCCCAATCATTCAATTCACTCTTTGTACATTTATTACCTTCCTCACATACCGACTTATTACCAAGTACTACCTAGGTATCATTCATTCCCCTCATTAACATGCTCCAGAGTCGAAAAGCTTGTGTCCCTTGTCCCAAGAGAGTTATACTTTCATGCCAACCGACTCTCATGTCAATACGAAGATGTTTTATTCGTCATTCTCCAGTTCCCCTGTATCATACGTTCTGTCAGTATGTAGGATAGCTAGCGACCTCCCTCCATTCTCAAATATACCTAGGGAGATACTAGGTATGGACTGCAACTTACATGCCCTTTCTGCATGCCACGAGTAATCTTACCCATCTAGCCAGCCATCTTACCCCGAGGCCATTTTCTTTGAAAAAAAGTCCTTCCTTCCATTCACATATCACATCTAGTCAGTCACATCACATCACCTAAAACACTTCTGAGAAAAGCCGGTGGCCCTCCCTGGAATTCATCCAAAAGCCTTCCCATTCATTCATTTGAGCCAATCCTTTATCAGTGTAACCAACCCCCCGTTATTCTTACATTGATTGAGTTGATGAATGCATGATCCAATCCAAGTCTAAGTCCTGTCATCATGCTTCACAAAGAAAAAAACAACAACCTAACCTCACAAACCCACTGCCCAGAAAAACTCAGCCCAAGTAAAGCCAGCACTGTATCATTTTTAGGATATATATTAGATCGGGAAAATCCTTAAGCCCATAATAGTGACAGAAGTTATTTTTGCAGCAGTATTTCTTAATCTATCCAAAGTACCACACTTGTTCAATCTTTTACTTTTCCGTACAGTTGCCACTGAAATTTCCAACCATTGTTCTACTTCGAAAATCATCCGCTTGATAAAAAAAACCCCTCGATCTTCTTTATCTCAAGTGGCAATTGTCATAGGCGAGGTATGGAGGGATCATCATTGCAACTTGTTTCTCGTTATAGACGCGAACAGAAAAGATTACTTACTGTACTCACATGAGTTTGAGTTTCGAACAAATGTCCTAAACAATTCCAGAAAGAACTGCTGCGATATAGATATAAAAATCCGTGCTCATGAACCAATTTAAAGGTCGTGCGGGATGTGTGATCGACGAACAAGGGGATCCCGTTGGTCTTTGAGTCGGTAATCACGTGCCAAGAGACACTTATTTCAAGAAGGGATGAGAAGCGAAATTTTATACAGGCTCAGCTGAATTTTTATCTATGTGTTATTGGTAATTTCTTCTATTGGTATCAGAATTCTGTGCAGTGTAGCCATGAACGCCGTGCTCTGTGCTTTCTTTAATCAATATCCCGCCAGTAGATCTCTCAATGGGGTTAGAATAGAACTCGAGCCGCATGATGGACCTTGAAAATAGTGGTTGAATAAGGCCGAATTGTGTCTTGGAAATATAAAATTCGAGTCATTCAATGATGTCTTCATATTCCTCTGTTGAAAACGACTTTTCCACCCTCTCCGCCCTTGCCCCAGAATTCCTCCTCTAACGTTGATGCATCTACGCTTTGGCGTTGAGGGAAGGCCGCTAGAGCTAGAGGTAAGGCGAACAGACTAGTACCAAGAATGAGACCCAGATTGATTGGTAATGTGAGTCTAGGGTTTCTGATGAGAAACTGCTTCTTCTGTAATCTCACCAAAATTAAAGCTGGAATAACCATAATTGGAGAACTGTTCAAAACTCGACTGATAGCTGTCTCCGAGACGGCAATAGTGGCTGCTCTCTTGCTCTTGCCCAATGAAGCAACCTCAGACTCAGATTTGCCCTCTGCTGCAAGCTTTACCTTATCCGATTCTGAGAGAACTGGATAAACATCAATGCCTTTTCTAATTTCTTCTCCTCGCATCAAGAAAACGTTCAATGCTCCAGCACTTGCAACGGCAGCGAATGGTACCAATCTTCCAAGTATCATCTTGGTGCCTGGGCTAACTTTCTTTAATCTTGGAACGAGAGCATTGAGACCAAGTGCAACAGAGCAAGAAGCTCCAACTGCGAGAAAGTAAGATTGTGCAATTTTTGAGGTTGAGAGAGGGGTGGATTTGTTGGCATTGGCATTGTTGATAGCCACATTAAGAGATTGGTTTGTAATTTGCCATAACAATGTTCCTGTCGTCTGCCAGCTGTCAGCAATGGGATATTTCTATAGAACTTCTGAGAAAGCTTACTCCCAATCCTGGTGTGAGCATTCCTGCTGTGACTACCAAGTTTGATAAAACGAAGCATGACATTCGAAACGGAAGGAAAACTGGAGTGCCAGTATCTAGTAATGTGAGCCTTCCGTCCAGTACTTTCGCAGAATCTCACAAACCTGGATGTAATGTTGAATCAACAATTTTTTTCGCATTCCATAACTCCGGAGTCATTTCATGGATCTTCCCCTGTTTGTAATTCGAAATGAGACTTTTCGCATTCTCCAATCCGGCGCTGTTGACCAACAATGTTCTATTCAATCGTCAGTATATGATGTTGTATACTTTACAACGGCCATGATGGAGCGTCTGAAAGAAAGTGTGGGCACCTTTTTGGTGAAAACACACAGCAAATTCCTCCTCACCTAGGGTCTGAAATGGCCGCAGAATGCATCACCCGTCCCCAGTATGTACTGAGATCATACTGAGAAGCGGGCAATTCTCGATTGCCTGGGAGAGAGGCAGACATTGTTCTGGTCCTCGAGTCACTGTTTGGTCTGATGAAACCTCGAATTGAGGTTGATATAAGACTTCAATAAAGATGCTACCGGGGGCAAAACGATTTCGGATCCGAATTATCAATAATAAGCCGCTCGCAGATTCATAGAATACATGAAGGCCGCGGAATTGGTGGATTGGGTCTTTCGAGTTGTCTTCGCGGGGGACCCCAAATTATTTATTTTTGGCGCTCTGACTCCGCTTTCGCTTTGATCGGTATGGGCAAGGCTTGAAGTGACACTCGAATAGTGGAGGAGCGGCGGAATGCTTGTCATTTTGATGACGGTCCATCTCTTTCTCGGTTGGCCAACCATATTCATGGTATTTGCACGAAGTGACGGGACATTTCCAGGGGCGGGAATGAGTTTTCTCGTGTTTGGTCAAGTCACATGGACGCTTGAATGACTTGTCACATCCCTTTTCGCGACAAAATTTAGGGGCGAGCTCAGCGGCAGAAGCATCCTTCTTACGACGTGCCATAGATCTCATCACTGATTCTTCATCTTCAGCTTCTTCGCTCAAGGAGCGCTTAAATCTCATAGACTTGTTGTCATCATCGTCCATGTCAACCGGTTGGCCGGTGGCAATGGAAATGGCCTTGCCAGTTTTCTTATTGATGCGGACAAGTTCAGCGGGTCGACCATTTCTGGTCAGACCACCGTGAAGCTTGACCTCATCTGATCTAAATGGCCAACCGATTAGCAAATTTTCAAACTTCACATTTGAGTATGAAGAAAGCTGGGGGACATACGGGTGAGCATCCATCTCGCTAATGGTTTCTCCCTTCTCTTCCTTCTCCTTAGCTTCTCGGACCTGTTCAGCGTATTGCTTAATCTGTTCGACGAGATCGACGAAGTATCCGTTAGTATATGGGCGATCGTTTGGTCGCGTTTGTTCGCGTTCATTAACAAGTTCGACGGTAGCTTGGATGCAGTGAATCGATTCCAGACAAAAGTCGAGGTACAAGGAGGCGCTCTTTGTGTACTTCTTCAATTGCGAGAACCAGTGAGTAAACTCCCAAGCAACATCAATATGGATTTCACTTACAGGTGCGGTAAAGATTAAAGTCTTCTCCAGGTCGCGGAGAGATACGATTTCCTTCTGATGAATTCGTCTGGGACAGTCTTGGAGGAGGGGATGCAAGTCTTTGAAAGACTCCTTTGCTAGGAGTGGCTTCAAGATATGCTCTTGAATGCGAGCGGTGGTGCGAGCACTAAGTCTAGGAAGGCTTTTGATCGTTGTGGATGGAGCAGCAGCCGATCTAGTTATAGTGGATGGCTTGGTAGATTTGGAGACATTGTCATCGGTGATTACCTTCTTGTCTGATGATGATGACCCGATGGATGATCCAAGACCACTGTCTGCATATCTGGGTGTGGTGCGACGGGGACGTGTTGATCGTCGAACGGAAGATTGTTCTGATGGCATAACTCCGTCCATCAATTCGGTATTGTATGATTTGGTGGAGGGGTTCTCAACGTTGACGACACCTCGAGGAACAGGATCAGACTCGTCACGGAAACGACGACGTGAAGTGGAAGATGATTGATTGCCAGCAGCAGTAAGCTCGAATGATTCTATGACATCGGCAGCACGACGCTTGTGTGATTCGACGGCGAAATCTTCAAGATTGGACAATGAACGTTCGAGAGCCGAGAGATTGAATGCACCATCAACTTCGCGTGTGGGAGAAGAAGGTGAGTGGAAAGTGGCACCTTTGCGAAGGGAAGCCATAGTTGTATTAACTGTTGGCCGGCTTGACGTATTCGCAAGAAGAGTCACAGCAGTGGATGTGGTCTTTGTAGTTCTTCGGGGATGTGTGAACGACATCCTGAGTGGTCAGGTCTTGTGAACTTGCGAATTGTTCGAAGACTAGGGTGAGATTGATTAGCCCTGGGAATCTTTTATTCCATGCAAGAAATGTGAGTCACAAATGAGAATGAATCGATCCGTTTCGGGGTGTGGGTGTGGTATCAACGGAGATAAAAGGTATGTAATAGGTGAAAGAAAGTAGCTTCGGTGTGGGAAAGAAGGTAGAGATGTATGGCTGATTGATCAATCCATACGAATTGACTTTCGGACCAATAATTGCTCAATCAAGCTCTGGAAGTGAAAAAGTGGATGGAGAAGTAGGTAGTAGATCAAAGTACGGGGAAAGAATGAATCAAAGCGTACAAATGAGTAGATATGTAGGTCGGTAGGTAGGTAGTTTGGCGGCACAAGTATCACTTTCGAGGCTGAGAGCCTTTCTCGAAGTTGGTTCAAAACAACCTAGCAAATGAAACTCAGAAAAGACGACAATAAGGTTCGTGTCGACTACTCCGACTTCTATTTAGTCTTGCGATGTTTGTTTTCCCTTGATCGGTCGAAGCTCTGGTTCATGAAAGATCTTTTTTTTGATGGCAGTGCTCAGATAGAGGGAAGAGAGAAGCGCGAACGGTCGGGATAGAAGAGGGTCAAGATTAAGGTTTAAGGTGTGGAGGTGAGGTTGTTGCCTAGAGGGGTTGAAAGAATTTGACGAATGAGGTATAAGATTTATCAGTTTGATAGGTATGGGATGGAGAGAGAAACGGAATCGTGAATCAAACAACTACAACCACAATGACACCGGTCGTGTGTATTGTTTGGGGTTAAGTCGAGGTTGAACGCGTTAGTTAGATTCGTGGCCGGTGAGGAATTAAATAAACGGGAACTGGGTTGGTCAGACGTCGATTAAAACTTGGCGTGTAGGTAGGTAAGGTAAGTTGGTATTGAGAGAGGGAGAGAGGGAGAGAGGGAGAGAGAATAAGTGAGAGTTGAGTGAGTGAGAGGAAAGATGATACGAAATTTAGATTTGGAGGTTGATTAGCCCATAGATCCGCCTCGTCCGTCGATTGATTAAAGCGGCCATTGATTTCTAGGCAACAGTGAGAATGGGCTTGTTACTTGTGAAGTTAGTTGTAGCTCAATGAGGAATGAACAAGGATGAGCTAAAATGAAGTTAGCGTGGTAATCCCATTTCAACAAGGGAAGGAGTGAGTGTAATTGATTGAGGGGCGTGGCAATTGTAATAATTGATATCATCTTTTATTTCATCCTTCACTTCCCTTCCCTCTTTACCACTACTATTCTATTTTTATATGCTTCAATTGAAGGATGGATGAATTTCTCACACGTATAGAAAGAATACCTAGGTACTAGATACTACGTAGATATTGCATAGAATTAGATATATTGCTACCACTGCTTGATGCTCAACAATGTTCAACACACTATACCATACATATCACACCAATAAACCAAGTCAAGGTCTCCGAAAAGGTCTACCAAACTCAAACTCAAACACTATAGCATAATATCCAACAAACATCCATCTCCTCATCCTCCCCAGCAATTTTCCTCTTCGGCCCCCCTCGTACGATCCCGAAACCGACATGAAAATCCCAAACTTTACAACTTCTAACACTGGGAAACTCATCACATCCCATTTTCCTTCCGTGCAATCTCGAACATCTTCACGACGGCGTCTATTTACCCATATAGGAAAGCGTAATTACCGATCGCTTTCCACACATCAATGAGAAACGGCTTCTGGGAGATTCCGTTTCCCTTCTCTTCCTATCGCGCTTGTACATCATACATGTTATATTGTTGAGCTCCCAATTTGATTAATACCTCACTGTGATTAATATCTCAATTGATACCCTCGCCATCTATGATATCTATTCTATAGCTAAACTCAATCCATCATGAAACATGCTTAACCTCAACGCCAACCCACGCATCAAGACCCTTCCCGAATATTTAGTCGCGATCCAGATTCACCACGATCCCAAATTCGACATCTCAACCCCCCCTTGATTCTCGCGCGTATCTCTCCCATTCGACGAGCACATGGGCGCCGTCCATTGCTTCCCCGCAATGCAGACCCGGAAGTTAATATGGACTCTGCTCTGGTCCTTCGGTCGGGTGGTGATTTCGGCGGCCAATAAATAGCCCTGCTGCCTTTGTGTGAGGTTATCTACATACATTTACACAATGCACGGAATACATAGATGGGTAGTGAAACCAACAACCACTCCGCAGTATTCAACCGCACAGCTAAAAATACATATCTGGAAATCCAGAAGCACATAAGGATCCAATCGAGTCAAAATCCATGTGCCACACATACCCATCGGTAATTTACTCAGAGTGGGAAAGTTCTATATGAAGACACATCTTCTCATTCTCATCCTCATCGAGTGTATGCCCAGCAATTCATACCCACGTCGTCCGTCAATCTGTAACCAAAAGTGGCAGCACCCCAAGATAAGTTGTAACCAGCCGGGTGGATTTATAAAATAAGATACTGCAAGAATCAAAATAAACGTGGGAACGGAACGCCATTATGATCACTCACAAGGGGGGCCCCGCCAGATTGTCTCTTTCAAAGCACCCTTGTTGACGTCTCGCGCTTAAACTGTTTGGTAAGGAGGCGATGCTATTTCCATCACTCAAGCCTTCGACATTTAAGCGTAAAAGATCCTTTAAATGTGAATCTGCGATGTTGTCTATTTGTTAATATTCAATCGTACGTTTGGATGTGATGTACTGGATATTCACGCAAAAAATCATCCCATCAACTATGTATCCAACTTTTCATTCTCCATGCCAAAAAGATTGTGTGATCAATGTGACTTTCTCATCTTGGTGTGAAGGGGGACTCCACTCGAACCAAATTATCGTATGAAATTGATGTCAATTCATTGAAACGATTGTCGATCACTGCAAGCGAAAGCGAAGATAAGAATAAGATATTAATTACCTCTGCTCTGGAGTCTGTCCAGTGTCCACACACTGACGGTACCGTATTGCATTCTCGAGACCATTGAACCCCGAAGAGCCCCGTTCCCACGGAAGAAACGGGAAATCCACCTGATCGAAGCTAAAAGAGCGTCAAATATTCGAAAATAAGGTGCATGGCTCAAAGCTTGTCCTTTCCCTTTCCGTCATCAGGGACTGGGGGTGTTTGACAAGAATGAATTGTTTCCCCTTTCAATTTAGTAAGCGGTACGATACAGGACAGGTACGGAGTATTGTTTTGGTACGATGCAGCAAACAAAGTAAGACGGGGGAATTATCACTCCGAGTCCACTTTAAACTCACCGAGTAGTCAAAGAGCCTCAATTTTGCACGGTAGAAAATTGAAAGTCTGGAAAAAACCGCAAATCTAAGCCACGCTCGCTGCTCCAAAGACCTCGAGAGTCAAATATACGTACGTATCGAGAGCCAATAAAAGAACAATGTTCGTTGAACTTCGGTGGCAGTTTCGACGACCGGTAAATCCCATGTATTTCCGTACCTACCTACCTACCTATCTTATCTCTTTTTTATTTCTTCTCCTTCCGTCATGTAAGGTTATCATAATCATCATATTTGGCCATTCCCCGCAGAATCAATTTTCAATGCTGCTTTGAATGTGATGCTGCCATAGACACCTTTTGGCCGAGTACCTGAATTTCATATGGTATCTTCGTCGTCAGCGAAGCTTGGCGACTTACGAGTCTGAATACGTTTGCAAATATATCCATCGTCAGATTCTCTAGGTATCAATAATTGTACGCTGTTAACAACTTCCTATTTGGATATGAGAACCTTCGTGTCTGCGTCAACAGTGTCAACACGCGTCGACAATCGATCCTAGGTATCTAATGAATTGAGTTCCGTAGTGTGCTAAGTGCTTGGTAAGCTTCCACCTTGACATCGGAAGTATCCAAAAGTTTATCAGGTGTCCAAATTCTGATGTGCGGATCATGCATTTTGCCCTCTTCCCAAATTCCCCAAGCGATCGAGACGGCGGCGGGCGATGACTCCCATTTGACCACGTCTCCGCAACTTTAAAGTTTAAAGCTTGATCTTCATCAAATCGGGAGGGCCCCTTTGCAAGGATGAGTCAATGCTGGTCCACAAAATGCGATAGCATTGGAAAATATAATTGGGACGAAAATTTTGGTCATACCCTCGAGACACTTTCCATGCCGCAGGGCTGCAGAATTATATCTTCGTCATGATAATGGGCTGCACGGCACAGCGCTGCCATCAAGATTTTCCCCTCTCTGCCCTGAAGCCCTTTTCATGCCCTCCCGTGCCCTTGTGAAGCCATGGTAAAGCACTCGTAAGGCCCTTGTAAGGCCCTCGTAAAGCTCATACATAGCATGTGCCCTTGTGCAGCGAGCAAAAAGAAAAGTATCTCGAAGTAGGTACCTCAATATACGTTTTCCAGCCCTGCAAGGTAAAGACTCAAAATTGAACGGCGGTTCATTTTCTGGGTTCCTTGAATCTCACCATAGTTCCTCAAAATTCCGTATATTTGTATGGACCACCCACGCGACATACCAATTTTGGAGCAACAAATTCATGATTCGTGCTATCTCCTTCCGAAAACTTTTGTTGGTCGACAGTGCATGTCATCTCGTAGGCTGGCCAATCGCCTAATCAAATCTTCGACAACACAGTGCATCGTTACGTTCCGTTCTTCCACACTCGCTGCTCGTTCCTCGTAAGGCTTTCCTTTCCAGTCTTCGTACAATGAATTCATTATGTGTGAACCCTTCTCCTCTCGTTAACGTGTACCATACATGTACATGTGTCTCAAAAAACAAACAGTTCGAATATGCTGTGTCGATGACAATTCATGCGATCCAGTAATTCGGAATTTGATTGCTTGGACCGTTTGCAAGCCCATGAGCAGCGGGATTAAAAGTCCGCTTGTAAATGATCTTCATAGCATTGACATACCTACCTAGGTAGTAGTAAGGAGATGTTCTCATCGCTACATCTTCGTGTAACGACAATTCGAGTTTTCAGAAAGAAAGATTATTAAATTTGTAGGTGATTGTGGATTTGTTCTTCCGATTATTCAATTGTCCAATTTTCAATTACCCATACTTTCTCAACTCGACTTCCAATTTTGAGGAGAGAGCTTCCTTCTCACGTTACGGCCTTTAAGGGTCAAAAAGTATGATCACGTGGCTACACAGCATTGACCAAGGAGTTCTGCACTATTCCGTTCTTCTTGAAACATGAAACATCCAGATATCAGACTCTTGCATTGATATCCAAAGTATTGGCTGTCATCATCTCCGCCACCTGAACATACTTGGGATCTCCTTGAGCCTCATCCACTGAAATGTCTCTGTAATTTGCCTTTGCAAACAGAATATCAGTCAAGTATGACCGTGTTTGTTTCTTCATCCGAAGTATGGGATTGAGGGAATCATACGTTTATTTATTGCCATGGAGTCATTCAAAGAATTCTTTGTCAATTCGCTCTTTTTGTGACTGAAAATAAGCGTTTCTTTCTTTTCTGCTACTCAAGGCTCTTTTTGCAGTCATTTCATTCTCTCTTTCAGAATAACAAAAAGGGTCAACAATCACTTTCTCAGGGTTTCTTTCTTCCTTTGTTCAATCACAAAGATTTTACAAACAATTACATTGTTCAAGCCAATTGTCGATAAATTCGAGAACAATCCTCATTGCTAGACCTACATAAAGCATCACATCCTCTTAACCTTAATCTATTTCTCTTCTTGAAACCATACTCCAACTCAAATCCCATACCTCAAACAGATTACCTCGATAAATCATCATTCATTATGTTGTTCAAGACAATCCAAATCATTTTTTTCTCGGCTCTCGCCATTGCGTCGCCTATTGCCTCGAACAACCTCATCCTTGGACGTGCCACTCAAGCCGAAACCATAGTTGGTGGAATCTCCGGCGCCTTAACTGACTGCAGCACTGCACCTTTCCCAGATGAGTGCGCAACTCTTGCTCAAGCAGCAAAGGGTATGATTATAGCTTTCGGAAACGAAGATTTCACCGCTGCAGAAATAGGTGCCATGATTGCACTTATGTCGTTTGAAAGCGTGAATTTCCAATACAACATCAACCACAGCCCCGGTCGTCCAGGCCAAGGAACAAAAAACATGCAAATGGCGAAATACAATCTCCAGTACGCGCAATCTATTCCCGCCCTCAAAGACCCTCTCGCAAAGATCACCACCGCTACCACCATCGATGGCTTGTCGGACGACAAGTTGAACGAGATCCGAGCTTTGGTTTTGGTTGACGAGTATACATGGGGAAGTGCACCATGGTTTTTGAAGACATTCTGTGCGGATGCTCGAACAGCTCTTAAGACAGGTACCGTAGAAGGATGGCAAGCATATATGACGTGCGTTGGAGTTGATCCCGCTGATCCTGCGCGATTGGCCTACTGGACTAAAGCCAAGGCCACGATGGCATTTTAAGAGGATAGCTTTTCCGCTGTGCGGAGATGCGAGACGATTCTTTGGATTCTTCATCTTTTTCTTTGTACATAATACATTTCTTTTTTCTACATGATACCGTTTTTACATTTTTGTGTTTCGGGCAGACACATATTTGGCTAGGTAGCTAAATATTACATAGATAGGCAAATATCACGCGTGATTGTACACACAATCCTTTATTTTTATGTGCCTTTCTTCGTTTTGAAACTTAAGTACTTACTTGACCAATTATGTCCAGTTCTGTGACATATTCAAAATAATCTCAAATTGAACATTCATCATTATTCCATCACACCTCTTCTCCACTATTAACGAAATTGAACCGTTATTTCAAATCCCAATTCATTAAAATGGCCTCTCATACAAACCCATTATGTTCTCTCAACCTTTCAAATCATTAATCATAACCCATTCCTCGAGACCCAATCCCACAATCAATCTGCATCTTCCTCCTCCTCATTCACAAAATCACCGTTATCTCAACTCCTATCTTACATCTCACACCTCATACCTCACCTCAATCTCCACATCACCCCTTTAATCTATAAGTTCACATCTACCTACCTCTTCTACATCATGCATATTTTTTGCACATCATCATTAACATCAACATCAAGCTTAACCTTGCCTCCTACTCCAAATCCCTAAAATATACTTCGATATTTGAGATTTTTTAATGTCGTTCGCTTTCTCATCTCTTCTCTCTTTGGAATTTAGAATTTGGGATTTGGAATTTGGGATCTCCTCCTTCTGAAAGTTATTTTTGTCACAGGTGTTGTGTATGTTTACTTTTAGTATCGTTTTCATTTTCATTTTCATATTAGACATCTAAAGTAGAATGTGTATATGCACATCAAATAGAACTAGAAGAACAAGACACAGAAGCGAAAATAAATATAATGGAAGGAAAGAGAAGAGGGTAGAAGAGAATAAAATCCCTTTTTCTGAAGTTCGGGAAGAGGGGCGAAGAGGGAGGAGGAGGTATTTTTAGTTTTTGTATATGTAATATGTAATATGTCGATTTCAGTTATCTCAGAAAAGGGGAACTCAGTGATTCACTGTAAGAGTTAGATCAAGATCAAGATTGAAATTGGAATTTGAATATGAGAATGTGCAGTTGTAGTTGAATCTTGGTGAAATTCTTGGGGAAAATATTGGAGGGTTTGTGGGATGTGAGTGTGATGTGCGATGTGTGGGGAGAAATGGTAGATAGATAGATAGGTAGATGGATAGGTGGATATACCATTTTTCATAAACTGACTACCCAGTATGTGTAATTCCTCGAGATTCCTCGTCAAGAGAGAAAAAGAAAAAAGTTAGGTAGGTAGATAGGTAGGTGACTGCCTAGTGGATACCTCATAAGACATTCGAGTATTTCTCAGACAGGATGAAGAGTGTAATGCATGCAAATAGGTAGATCGTACGCCGGATAATATAGTATTCTTGATTCATACCTTCTCGATTCTGGGAGGGAGGGGAGGAAATTATTGGGAGTGTGGAGGTCATAGCACTTCATACGGATTTTTCAACCCGAAACATTTTTGAATTTGAGATCTGTCATTTGATCTTTTGATTCCATTTGCTATTTCGCTGAGCCTCAAATCAATCTATATGTATAAATTGGATAGTAGTTGGTGGATGGTTCCAGATATCCAAGCAAGGCGAGTACCTAAGTAATGCTATGCTGTGAGCGCGGGAAAACCTCGTACCGAGAATTTTTGTCCTTCATAACACAAACACACAACATATAATAGAAACATCTACAATTTCAACTGCGCAACCCACTTTATCACGAAAGAATGGTTGAGTTCACGCAATGGAATATTCTGAAATTACCATAGACTGCGAAAATGGTCCAGACCCAGTTTCCTCGTGGCTAAGTGGCCGTCTGTACGGCCCGCACCGAGTGTCATTCGCGGATCGTGAGGGAACGCGACGAAGAAATTCAATGTCATTTTTGGAAAAAATATCATTCGTTCTATGTTAAAGACGATGTCTCAATTCATTGAATCTTCAATTGAGAGTCATTCATGAGTATAAACAAACATGTCATCGCGAGCTTCACCAACTCGGAAAAAAAAACTTTACCGCGCGCCAATGCTAGAGCCGCAAGAGCCGACCTCGATTTGACCTCAACGCGACCTTGATATTGAGGCGATGCGGTCAAACTTCTTGTTGGCATGTAATTTTAATTTTCCATACGTCTCCGCTTTGGAGGAAATCATGTAAGTGAGTATCCCATTCTATCCAATGTTTTTCGTGTTGTGTTTCCTCGACGTTGAGTAAGTATGAACTGTGAGGTTAGATTTCTGTTTCTTTTTCTTCCCGTACTTTATAAGTGATTTTCTTGTACATTTGCTATTTATATCATTCCAAGGATCTTCATCATGGATCGATCTAGGGGACGGGGAAGGCCATTACCCGCTGAAAACAGAAGTATGGTTGCCTTGAGATTTCAACTTGTCAATTAATATATCTGATAAAATTATAGGAGAGGTTCCAGATCAAGCTAAGACCAGGAGTGATATATCGCTGCCTGCAGGTGTTGGTAATCCAAGTCGTGATCGTCATGGTATGGTTCCTCGACTTGAAAGCAAAAACAATCAAGCTAAATTATTGAACATAGGACGGATGGCAGATCAACAAACGAGAAATATAGACAAAAAGAACGGAGGGGATAAATATCGAACTCACAGCAAGAAATTCTTCACAAAAGGTCGAGTATTCAGCACAGCATTTGAAGATGAAGATGGATCATCGAATCAAAATTTTCTTATCATAAGGGAAGCCCAGGAAACTCCGGACGATATTGGAACTCATTGTACATGCCTCTCAGTGACGCCCTTGAGAAAAGACTTGGACTTGTCAGAATGTGGGCTTCTTCATGCCAGCTCAACCCAACCTCCATCGATAAGGGGAGTAAAATTTAAACCCCTCCAAGTCGATGTTTCAAGGGATACTCGATTCGATGCGCCCATGTTGGTTAATTATATACAGATGTTCAACGTGGATACTAATTCGGAGGTTAATGATATTGGGAAACTACAGCCAGAATCTATACAAGATTTGATGGATAATTTCAAAGATTCCTTGTTTGACTCACCGCAAGATAAAGATGGAAGAAGTAATAAGCACGGGAGAAGGAAAGGTAGGGGTGAAGATGAGAGCTCACGAAAACCACCGCATGGACATAGAGAGCCTAGTAAACCACACTCAAAGGCACCAACAGCATCCAACACACGCTATGCACCCTCGACTGCACTTGGTTCTAGTTCTGTACCCAATGGCTCGGAAGCTACAAGTAGAAGATCCAATTTACGTAACCTTGATGTGCCGGAAAATACAAAACGGCAACAGCCAAAGGGGTCGTCTCATGGTTCCGATGAACTAGAGGAGGATCTAGATTTACCAACGAGAGCAAGGGAAGCAGAAAACAGACGGTTACAAGATGCTAAGGATCATCCACGAAGAGGCGGTCCTCTAACAGTGGACCAACTTCGTGGTACCAAGGATCGCCACGAGAGAGACAACCCTGCAAAACGAAGA